>NC_056730.1:586014614-586377114 GCF_019279795.1 Protopterus annectens | reverse complement strand
CCCGAGGAGTGAATTTGTGATTTCCCATCTATTGGTCCAAATTGTGCTTGAAGATGGTCAAGGAAGGGCTCTGCTTCATGTGAATTGGAAGCATATTCCAGATGAGTGGCAATCTCAATTGTATTAACTGATTGTATCAATTAATTGTATGTCTAAATCTCTATGCTTATGTAAATATCTTATGCAATCATATGTTATTATCTTATGTATTTTTATAAGTGAATGTGTAAACCACAATGCTCACGTAAATGTCTTATGTATAGTATGTTAGCAATTGTTCTGGAGCTTTCCTCCCCGGGCCTCCGCTGAAAATGGACAACTCTGTCCAGTCGGACCTCCCCGATAAACAAAATGTCAAATAAATAAATAAATCTCTGGGACACATATCGATCTCTCAAGCATGATCTATTCATGTCAGGGATCAGGTTTAGATCCTTTGAGTGGGTAACCCTTGTGCAGTTAGTTTTGTGAATGTGCAACATTTCCATCAGCAGTGAGACAGATACTACCTTGTAGGTCAGGCATAGATCACCCCTCAGTAATCAGTAGAAAACTGAATAGAGTGAGAGGCATTTTAATCGGTCATCATATGTCATGTTAATTATACCCTGTATTATTTTGATGAGAAACTTCAGAGTATGTTCCAACTGTTGCAGATGCCTGGCAAGGTACATGCCAAAGGGTGCATTATATGCAATTACTGGTCTGATGAAGTTGAGTACAGTGGCACTATGACATCCTTAGATCTGGGTGACATGCCTTTACTCATAAACTGAGCCATATAGAAGGATTTCCTCAGCACCGTGAACACCTGGTGTTCAAAGTTCAGATTATTATCTATCTGAGTACCCAGATCTCTCACCACTAGGTTCACTGTTAGGGGGGTGCAATCAATTTTGTGATATGCAGGGATATTTGATTTCACAAAGTGTATTATTATGCATATAGTTTGAGAGCATGGCTCAAACATCAGTCATTAGTCTGCATCAGTCCTTCCTGCAGGATATCAATATCATTTGGGGAGTCATAAATTGCCCCAGACTTGCAGCCATTAGCAAATGTAATCAGTCAAAGGCTATCTACATTTGCCTTGACATCTGAGAAGTATATCTCAATCAGGTGAGGCCCCAAAACTGAGCCCTGTGGTACTCCACTGGTGACTGGCTACTTTCTGAATGTGGATTTCCCCAGTCTAATAACATGTGTCCTATCCATGAGCCATTTGGCTATCCATATGGAGACATAGTTTTATGCCCAATTTTGTGAGTTTATCTCTAATACCTGAGTGGGGTATTGTGTCAAATGCCTTGTCCAGGTCAAGGTAGGTGGTATACACTGTCTTACCCTCATCCATGGCTTTTGTGACCTTCACAAAGAAGTCCACTGGATTGAGCAGGCAAGGCCTGCCTTTGACAAAGCCAAACTGGGTTGGGTCTAGACTCTGTTGAGTGGGCCCGCTAGGTCATGTTTCAGGCTATTTAATAGGCATCCTGGGATTCCATCAGGGTCCATTGATGCAGTGTTTTTAGCTTTAGAGAGTGCAGTGAAGGCCTGTTCTTTTATGGTAACAGGGAAAGGAATGGTCAGAATTATTTCATGGGGAGTGATCAGAGCTGATAAGGGTGAAATCTGAGCCGAATTTATCGGCCAACAGGTTTGCTATTTCTTCTGGATGAGTATAGGTAGTGCCATCTACAGCCAACTCAGCACGTTGTTTCCGTTAAGATTAAGATAATTAAAAATGCTTTGTTTTATGGTTATCCTTTGTGTGGGAGACTATTTTAATCTCATATTTATCTTTTGAAGACATGACTAGTTTCCTGATTTGTCTGTTGAGACTAATGAGGGATTTGTTTCTGTTGTGCACCCTCCCACTTGCTTCTAGCCAGGAACTTCTGTTTTATAATCTATTTATGCCAGAGATCCACCGGGATGACTTCTTTTTCCAGATAGACCTGGGTTTAGTTCAGTCAGGTACTGCCAATTCCATGCAGTTGTTTAGCTTCATAGGCTCGTAGTTTCATAGGTTTGTACTAGGCTAATGGCCCTGGAGCCTTTACAAGCCTAGCCCATAGGATTACCCTGGCATCATGCCACCTGACCTTAGTTTCCAGTGCCTGTCAAGTAGAACCACTGGAGTGATCCCCGGGGTGAATTTTCTATTTAGGTGGTTGTACAAGACATTCGTGTATACGTCTCTGTAGGCATTTGTGTTTTCTGTATTAGGGAAGCTTTAAATTTACCTGTGCTATCAGTTACTAAAAGGTATTTTGCCTTGGAAAAATTCTTTAGCGTTTTGGGTATGATGGGACTTTTACTATTGCATTTATTTGAAAGGAGATTGATTTATGGCCCAATCTTACCAATGAGGATGTTACATTAGAGAAGGTGGTGCAACATTTCCCCATATTTAAAAGTATTATATCAAGGATATTTGAGCCCCTGGTGGGAGTGCAGACCAGCTGTTCCAGAGAATTTGCATTGACAAATTCCAGGAATCTTTAAGCCTTCATGTTAGTGATCGTGTATGTTTCCCAGTTTATAGAGGGATGGTTAAAATTCCCCATGAGTAGTTTGTTGGGCTGAATGGCAAGTGATTCTAGTAACTTCAGGTATATGGAGTGGTTTTCATGGTTTATGGCTGGGGACCTGTAGCTAGCGATGATATGGTGGAAGATTTTGCCTATGGTCAGCTGGACATGGAGTTGCTCAAGCAAGTCACCCTGCTTGACCAATTTAGAGGTGTGATTGTTTTTTATGCAAATGGAAAGGCCTCCTCTTTTCATTTTTTCCTTTTCAGGGGGTGGTTTTAAAGTGTGATAGGCATTGTAGCCTTGCACTGCTGGGGTGCTTTCCATAGCACTGAACCATGTCCCTGTGACTGCACAGATCTCAGTATTCTCCAGGATGAGGAGAGCTTCCAGGGAGGGAAGTTTCTTGTTAAGACTCCTAGCATTCAACAGTAGTACCTTCAGCTTGACATTAAAATAATTTGTTACATTGATAGCTCTGTTGGTTTGGCACTGTCTAAAAAGTCACTATGGGGTGGCTAATGCCTTGGCCAGTATTTGAAAGCCTAGCAGCAACAGGTGCAGGCCATCTCTGTCAAAGCAGCATGGTCTGTAGATTATGTCATCTCATACTGACAAATTCTGAATCCACTTGGAATGACACAAGTAGCTAATCCAATTATTGAAGTCAATCATTTTCTGTTTGCATTGTAGTATCATTTTTGGTGAGGGTAGAATGCTGCTCACTGTAAGGCTCATACCATCCTGCGACATGTATTTGGAGAGGTCCATCATGTTTCTCTTCATATAGTCCAAGGAAGTACATCTCAAGTCATTTACACCCACATGGACTATGGCTGAGTCATACTGATACTTGGGGTTGAGTGACCAGTGTTCCTGTATGATCTGGAGAATCCTGGCCCTTGACAGGTAATTAACTACAACCCTCTCTTTATCCAACCTGGTGAGGGGGACATCCATGTGTCTCACGATGGAGTTTTCTATAACCAAAACGTCTGAGTGTGTGGTGTTTCATCTTGGGACATGCTTGCAAAGACACTGTGATATGAATATTTATGTGTAGTGGTTGGTGTTGACTTGATTTTGTTTGCAAGTGGTTTCTGAGGCCAGCGTATGGAAGGCCTCTGAGGTTTTGATAAGTTACTTGTGAGTACCTCTGCATATGTGGGTTTAGGTGTAGAGACCTTATTTATTGAGGGAAATTATATGCTTGTGCCGATAACCTGTTTATCATTTGATTTCACAGTTTGTGAGTCATGTCTCAATTTTCATAGTGTAACTACATCTCTCACATATGGTGTTTGTTTCAGGATTAAGTGGTTGTCAGTATACATGAGACAATTGCTACATTTCCTCAGGATGCCAATGTCCACCAGTCTGGCCACAGAGATAGCAACAAAGTGCCTATCCATGGTTTCATTTTTTTTACTATGGGTTTAAGTAGGGAGGAGAGTGAGTAGATTTAAATGGACTGGGATGATAGTACAAGGACAAAGAATGGCTATACTCAGTGTGAGCTGCAGCTGTCCAACAAGGTGATGCTGCTCTGCACTGCTCCTAAAGCAGCAGAGAGACGGGAGAAGGTTGCAGAGATAGTTATTTTAAAGGAAACTTTAACTTGAAAGTATTTGCATCTATACAGGGCACTGCTAACCACCAGTGCACACAGAGCAGCTTAGCACAAACACTAGGCTTACATAGAAACAGAAAAAAACAAGTTTTACAACAGCAAGGGCTACAGACCAGTCAGGAAAAATACACAATAAGGTTTCAGCCAGTAAACCCCAACTCAGACAGGGTTCCTACAGCACACGTCTGCCACAGGAATGTAGTCAGAAAACCCTCTTAATGAATAAAATGCTGGTTTTAGAGCTCAAGTGCAGGGACATCACACAATCTAGATACTACAGTCCTGTAAAGTTAGCAGATGCAATGTAAAGTGCTAGAACAGTAGTGGAAACAGTTCAGCTTTGAAACTCTACTAAAGGGCAAGAAATATAATAAATAATGCATGATTCTTAGCAAATACAGTACAAATAATCAGCAGACGTGAAATGATAACTTACTTTCATTCTTTTAGCAATGGACAGCTTTAGATGCAGCAGATTCTCTTTAACTCTCAGGCAAAGTAACCAAATCAAGAGCAGCTCTGAGTGTAACTAGGACTTCAATTGCTTCCAGATGGATATTATGTGGATTCTGGTAACAGACAATGGAGTTATGAATAATTCTGGATACTCTCCCATAATTGCCAATGGATTTAAATGCATAACTGTCAGTGTACCCTGGAATAATGAAAGTGTTATTACTACAGTGGAGCTAGATTTCTATGGTTCAAAAATGCTATTGTCTTCAAGAAAGATATCAAGTTGAGAGGTTTGTTTCTTAGATTCTGGTATTTACCAATGCTACCTTTGCATTATTTGTATTATAATTTGCTATGTTGGGACGCCCATCTGACAAACTCTGCCTAACAAAGATACTGGGGTAGCAAAAGGTATATGAATACTGAAGGCTGAAAGGTGCAGGCCATCCCTGGCAAGGTGTGTGTTGATCATTTCATCCCATTCATAATAACACAAATTTATTAGTCAATTATTTTAGCTTTGAATTTAAGCATCCTTCTTGGTGAAAACAGACTGCTGCTCAATACCAGGAGCTTGCCTTCTTTGAAGACATGAGTGGAAAGTTCAAGAACTTCTCTTTGCATCTCCCTCAGGGTGGAACATGCAAGACTGCTCACTTCTAGTTGCACAATGACAAGGTATTTATCTTATCTTTACCATGCAGAGATATAAAGCCTACAGACATTTATAACCCTAGCGTAGAGGGGCAGCTGTTATCCTATCATTTGCCAACCTGATGAGTGCTGTATCTGTGTCTTGTAGTCGAGCTATCAATAACTAAGGCATACTACATAACCTTTTGCTACCCAAGTGTCTTTCTTTGGGGGAAGTTCATCTGACAGGCATCTCATCATAAGTTACAATCCAGATAATATCAAGATAACAAAGGCATTTTGCTGGCTTGTGGGAGCTGAAGTGATGACAGTTGTTATGGGTGCAGATGTAGCTATTTATTTATTGTTTGTTAACCAGGTGGGTAGGCTGATACTAGACCCTCTTCAGATACTACCTAGGCCATAAGGCTGTAACAACCTTAACAGACACAGTGAAGATATAGAGAACGTAAATGAATGAACAACAGAGTTTAGTACAAGCTGCTGTGAGGCCTACTGAAAGTTCAGAATATCTTGTAGAGCACGCATTAAGTTGGGGCTACGAGCATTATAGCATCTGATAACTATTAGCTATTTCCAAGTAAAACATAATACAGGCAGTGCTACAAAAATAAAAAAATATGATGTGTACAGGTAAAAGCAGGTAAGTAATTTGTTATATGTTAACCAAAAGATACAAAACAAATGCATTCTTGCACTACTTGTAATTTCAGTTGTTTTTTTTTTTTTTTAAGTGAGTGCTTGCTAATATGCTGATTGTACAGAGAATAATGTACCCAATCATATACTGTGCAATAACTAGGTGTAGTATTGCGGAAGGAAGGGGTGAGTTTGAGAAATGATTTTTTTAACAACCAGCTAGAGAGAAATGAGGTCTGTTTAATTTTATGGTGGAATTATTTCTGTGGCTTTAGGAGGTTTCATGTACAGCCAGTCCATTAACCAATGATCGGGGTAGTAATGATCTTTCAGTAGCATAAAGGTTAGATATTGAGGAGACAGATTGCCTGAGCTGCAAATGGAAGCCATTTAGCTCTTTGGAAAGAAGTACAGTGGTGATATGGTATTATTTTGATTTTGGCTTATGGTTATGAGAAGCTAGTGGGAGGTCTAGGAGACCTAAGAATCTTAGGAAGAAGTTCTTTATTACCTCAGCATACACGAGTGATGTTGTGGTGTGCGGGGATGATGTAGCTTTGTTGAAATATTTTTTACTGACTGTTGGTGGGATGGAGAGACTCGTCTTCAGTTTAGGGCATCTCTTATGGGTGGAGTCAGTATGTGTTACACAAAGTGGCTGTCACTAAACATGAGGCAGTTGTTAGACTTCTTCAGAAAATTGGGTGCCAGTAGCCTGGCTAATGATGAGACTAAAAGCAAACTGGAGGACATTCTTGTGGTTAACAAATGATTACTGTGTTTGTTTTGTGTTGACTTTTTTTAAATTGTCTGCTTCTATAATTTTAAAGGATATTTTTTGAAGAATAGTAGTCTTTCTTTGGCTTCTGAATTATGTGTGGTGCAGCTCTTGTGGTGTCTCTCTTCACAGAGTCCAGGGTGGTACATCTCAGGTCATTTACACCTACAGGGACTATGATGAAATCATACTGGTACCTGTGGTGTAACGACTTGAGTTCATGCCTGATCTGGCAGATCCTAGCTTCAGATAAGTGACTGTTCTCTTCTCCTTGTTCAGTCTGGTTAGAGGGACATCAGTATATCTTACAAAGGAGTCCCCTTTGATGAGAGTCCCGGAAAGTGTGTTTGTTTGCATTAGAAGCTTAGTGTTTTGGACTCCATTGAGAATTACAGTATTTGTGCTACTAGGTATTGCTTTTTTCTGAGTGCCTTTGAGCTTACTGAGTCCTAGCTTTGACCAAGGGTGATCTAGGAAATCTTTGCTGTTTAGGAAGACTGCCTCAGCATATGTTATGTGTGTGTTGTTCATTATGTGAAGTGGGTGTTGTGTGCATGGTTTTGACATCCTGATGTAAATTTGGGGTTTATATCACATGATCAAAAGCTGACAATATTGAAGCACAAAACTTCAAACTGGCAACCTTGAAAATGGAAAACATCGAACGTGAAAAAAAAACCCACTAAACACCCAAAACAACACAAAACACACTCTATGCAGGGGGGAAGCCCCCTGCACCCCCCCATACCCCCCGCTACTTAAATATACCAACTCTGAGATCATACTACAGTGCAGTAAAGGGAAATCTTCCCTTCCCGCACTCTATGGCTATCTATGCTTTATGTTTCAATGTTTTCCGTTTTAGAGGTTGCAAGTTCGAAGTTTTGAGATTCTAACTTGTCAGCTTTTGATTTTGTGATATACACCCGTAAACTTGTATGTGAAAGTTTAGCCTCCAGTGTCGTTGTGTAAGTACACCTCTCACATACTGTGTCTGCTTCCATAAGGATTAAGTGGTTGTCTCATGGTGCCCATATCCACCAAGCTGGCTACAGAGAAGTTAAGAAACTACATATCCATACTGTCTAGTCCTTTGATTTGTGAGCTACAAGAGGGTGGTGTATTAAGGTTAGAAGGCTATTAAGGGTGCTTTATCAGAGCAGATTATGCTCAACTACTAAACTCTACTAACTTTAATGTTTACACAATACTGAATTTAACTAAATCTGTAGGTATTGCCACTTGACTCCCAACTAGCTGCTCTAAAGTTGTCAGTGCAGATATGTATGGAGTTTTGCCATTTTACAATTCCACTTTATAGAAATAGATGTCACATGCAGCATTAAATAAGATATGGCTCACATTGTTAGCAACAAAATGCTTTTGCAGTAGAATTGTGACATAAAGCAGGATGCAGCATTTTAATGTAAATACTTATCTGCCCAATAACTGAAAACATGAAGGAAAAAAAAAAACAGTTGCAGACATCATCAAACACTTGAATGTTTTAACAGCAGTTCTGTTAACTGAACTTCAAATAAGCAATATGTACCCAAAAATGTCTTGCTGAATAAATCATCATCAGTAATGACAGAACCATGACACCTATGCTGAGAGACAGGAGGAGAATGAATTAATCTTTTAGGCAGACAATTTTGCCATATGTATTTGTGGACAGTATTCCATGATTTCAATAAATGCAGGAGACTGGATCTAAATCTCAGAGCATGGACTTTCAAGCTGTGAAGAAATGTTTTCTCTGGGTGAAGTACTACTATTTAGTTAACAGTTCCTGTGGTTTATCCTTTTTGGTCAGGCATTACATATTATCAATTTGACGTCTCTGCAGGTTGATTAAACAAATACTCTAGCATGTGTTGCTCAAATGCTAGCATGTTTAGCTTTTTAGTAAGATAAATATAATTATGTAAGCTTTACAGAAACTAGATGTCTGGTAGTAGCTTATTAATTTCAGTAAATTAATATAGTTAAAATAGTTTAGGGGATGTCAATGTACACTAATGTATCAATGAAATGGTAAATCATTGGTTTTATTCATTTGTTTTCTAAATTATCTCAAAACGTTCAAGAACGTTTTGATTAATCTATGTAATTAAGATTTATCATTCAATTCCAAACTAGTAGTAAAAGTCAATAGTAATACAGAATAAGGTTTCAGATGTTTATAGTTTTAACCAGCCGCTAGGAATTATGCACATATGAAGTTTTCAGCAGGATGATCTTTAGGTAATGGTCTGAAGATTTCGTTTTCTTTGGAGTACCTAATTTCTTATGGTAGAATGTTCCAGGAGGCTCGTAAGATTTTTGAAAAACATCTCTTGCCAATACTGAGGACTGAAATTAAAATTGTTGGATTATTGCTAAAGGGCTTAGGTATACAAATGCTATTACTGTGGATTATGGTCAACTGACAATTAAAATATAAAACCAGCTCTATAGAAATCTAAAGCCCTTCTGTAAAGCATATTGTAAGCCAGTGGTGGTTTGTGTGCATCAAAGCTGATAATATCACTAGTTTACAGTGCACAGCTCATGTTAGGCAATTCTACCTGTAAGTTACCTATGAATGAAGAGAAAATTGATGGTTTAAGGACAGTGCCCTGGGGTGCACTGCGAAAAGAATTTGTATCTGATTTGTTGCCATCTGCTTTAATTTGGAATATCCTGTTAAGTAGCTGATGACATTTTAATACATCATCCAAAAAGCCATAAAAGGCTAATATTTTGAGCAGTACACTCACTGTGGTCTGTTGCCTCAATGGCATCTCGAGTCATTGAGTAAGGATCCTGTGAAAAGGCCATGTTCTATATTGCCATTAACTTCAGCAGACGTAGCTGCGATTGTGGTATATTTGACAGAAACTATGCTGGTTTTCTGACAGAATGCTGTAGGTACTTAAATGAATGATCTGCCAGTAAATTATTTTTATGACATTTTAACCAGGGGACAGATATTCACAAAGGATCTATAATTAGCAACTTTTGGGGCATGTTTAAAACTATAAGGTAGGTTTCTCAGAGTGAAAGTGAAGATTTGTGATATAAGTTAGACGATTTGCCAAAAGTAAACTTCATAGGTTTGAAAGTTTAGAGTGCAGAAAGAATTGCAAAGGGCTGTATAAGGATTTTACTATATCAAGAAAAGTGTGGGCATCTGTGATGAATGGTTCTAAAGAAGAAAGGAGGGCACTGTAATGTTTGGTGACTGTAGGGTTTGAGGTGGGCTGAGTTAACTTAAATATGACAGATGCTGGTTTAGTCAATGTAAATGAATTAGACTCAATAGCTTTCGTACTCTGAAGAGCACTTTGGTGTTTAGAATTTTGATTTGGCTTGGGAAATATTAGTACCTGTATATATATTTTTTTCAAAATATTGCTTTTGCTGTTTGAGGTAGATTAGTTGCTCACTTCATACAGAATGTGCTTTTGCCCTGTTGATTGATCTTCTGCATATGGTTTTAAAAACATGCAATTCTTGTATTTATTAATATTTGTTGGATTTCCTTTCCAGTCTTTATATACACCAACTCATTCATTAGTTTGTTAATGGAAGGATTTAGCTAAAAACATTTGATTGCATTGACTCTCTTTAGTGGAAGCAAAAAAGTATTGTTATTGGGCTTTGTTCAGCATATAATGGATTATGATCTCTGTTGTACAGTTCAAGGATTAGGGCTGTGTCTGAGAACTCAGGAATGGATCTGGCTGGGACCAGTTTTGGGTGAAGTTTTGTTGTTTTAGAATGCAATGTGGATGGTAATAGACATTCATCACTAAGTACACAGATACATAGTGCAACACATTAAGAGAGTGACATTTTATGGGGAATATTTATAAATGACTTGAAAAAATACCTTTGGAGAGTTCTTGTGAATCCATAAATTCTAAAGGTATTATGACAACCAGCCTGGAACTTTTATTACAGTAGGTTTTATGAAAAAATAAAATTGTGACCAACTGTGCACATGCACCCCAATAACCAGATCATGTGAGGTAATTGGCATAAATGTATAAAGAAGTAAAAAACTTGAAATAAGGGCAATGCATATTAGTAAATGGGACATATTATCCACTAAGTTTAAGGCCTATTTTGCAGTTTAAATTTGTCACGGGAGAGGGAATAATCTGCCTTCATGCATGGAGACAGAAGCAATGGTTTCAGTTTAGAAATTAAACTGGTAAACGTCTGTAGTCTGGACTTTGTCTAGTGCTATACCATAGAAGGCCTGTTCCATTAAGCAGTCAGCCTCTGGGCTCCTTGACATTTATCTGGTGCCCTCCTTTGTCTCTTTAATACTCTGCTGGTACAATGTGTCAGGAAACGCATACACCAAATAATAACCAGCAATCCAGATTGTTTTGCAGCATCAGTAGAAATGTACGGTCACCATGATATTCCAAGAAAACCTAGATGTTGACAGGCTCTACAGCCTCTTACAGAAAGCAGTAATGCACCAATGTGTCATTCATTATTTAAAGGGGT
Organism: Protopterus annectens; assembly: GCF_019279795.1. Lineage (NCBI taxonomy): Eukaryota > Metazoa > Chordata > Ceratodontiformes > Protopteridae > Protopterus > Protopterus annectens. The sequence continues at coordinate 586,365,920 of NC_056730.1, read as the reverse complement.
GGGGTTAGATTTATTTTAAATCACATAGTGTGATTTACAGTAAAATAGATACTAGCAATGTAAGGATTCTAGTTCACCTTCCTGAAGATGAGGTTAAAGAAAGAATCACTGAAAACATTTTACTAAAAGCACAAATTCATACCTCTTAACTGTACAGATTTTGCCTCATATTTTGGTCTAATTTTCATGAAATTGTGGTTTTCTGGCAAATTAGTGACAAATCATTAAATATTGAAGTTAGAAAATAATGACAGATACTTGTGTTTCAGATTTCATATCCCGCAGAAAATTAATGCTAAAGCAAAACCTGTTATTCTATCAACTTTCTAAGTTTATAAGAGCAATTTTTAATAATTGTCCCTATTGTTTAGCCTTTGTCCCACTTTTATTTATGGCTTTGTCTAGATTTCTTGCTCTAAGAGGTTGAGTGGTATGCAATGAAAGTCACTACATGAAAACAGGTTATACTGGAAACAGTAAATACAGAAGAAAAGAAAATAATTAAAAAAAAAAATACGTTAAAGATGGCGGCAGACCTTCCTGCATCTACTTATATGGAAGGCTCCTTTCCCATTTCCTTAACTTCAGGGCCCCTGACTATTTCAAAAATAAGTAGATTTGTTATGAGCAAACAAAATATGAGCTTATTTTAATTTGCATAGATTTGCTTGTCCCTGTGCATAACATAGTTTTTTATATCTAACCATTTTCATTTTTTTATCTTAAATAGTCATCGTTTCAAATAACCCAGAAAGTGGTGCAATGGTACAAAAAGAAATACAAATAAACCAAAAAACACACCACCAGGGTTTCCGGACTCCACACAGTTTTATTTACAGAATGGTTAAGCTCTTTCATCAATTCAAGTTGACTTCATCAGGTTCATCAGGGTGGACATTTTGTTTACCCTTGGACCACCTCCTGGCTTGCTATACTACCACAACCATACAGTTGTGGTCAGTTGTGCAGTGCAGCAGGCACACTGCCTCTCTCTTATTTTTTTTAAATTTTCCAAACATTTAGGGGTTTCCAGTACCATGTTAGGATCAGACCACATTATTAAGGCAGGATACTGTTAAAGTTCATGAAATTTCAGTATTTGATGTTTGCCAAGAGTGCTCTTCTCAGCACGCATAATGTACCCAGAATTACCTCCTTCTGTAGCTCATGAGCTCATGTTTCATGTTTGCCACTCATTCTCATCCTCCTCTGCCTCAGTGCTTGGACTCTAATCAAACCTGAGTCATCTAGGTCACAGTCAAAACCTTGTCCCTATATGTCACAGGGCTATAGCTGAGAATTTACTTCTTTAAGTGCAACATACCTGGAAAAAGAACATTTTAGATATGCACTTACATTTACAGTTTCTGATTTAATAGTACCACCCAGTAGCTAGAATAGGCTAACACTGTACATACAGCTCTGTCTTCACAAAAATGTAGGCTCTTCCATTTGAAAGTATTTTTAAGGTACTGTACTCTGCACCTCTGTTGCATTTAAATTTTACACGTTGCCCATTAATTGTCAGTATTTCCTTCTAAATGTCTAGCTTGTCCTCCTGTTTCAGTGTCTAAGATGTCCCAGAAGCATTTTCAGATTTCACTGTAAAATTCTTTTCACACTAACAGTACCAATAAAGGGTTTCATATATTTGTATAGCAATGTAAATATCCTACTGAGCACATTATTTTCTAGCAAAGACAATAGAAGTTTGATTAAATGCAGAAAAACATCTCATTTCATGCTTATAGCCACATCTACTGAAAGTCTTAATTAGAGCAATGCTTTTTTCTCTGGTCTCCATATTGGCTTCTCATTGGCTCTTTTTTTCATACCCGTTACTCTTATATCATATCCTGCTTTTAGTTCTCATTATTTGACTCACATTTTATGTTATAAACATCCTTTTCATCAGTTAATTATTTTGATAGTGCACTAATAATTTTACATTCTCTGCATGCCTTCACAGCTTTTGATAAGTCCAGGCCAAATTCTCTGAAAAGCCTGGCCCTTAGTTCATCTGTCCTTGCAGGCCATTTTAAGCCTAGACAGTTTCCCTTTTTGTACTTAAAATAACCTATCCCATTTGGTTATAAACTGGCCTTATCCATCCCATGGTCAGTAATAACATATCAACCCTAATGAGAATAGCTGGGATCATACCATAGATAATTTGCGGGGACCCATGCATGAGATAAAGCATTTAGGAACTGCTTCTGCCCATTAGTAGTGTAGGGGACAGTCCTTTGATAAATTATCTGTTCCCCATCCATAGATCCAAATTATACTTGAATATGGACAGGGATGAACGTTATTTTATTTGGATGGGGAATCTGTTCCAGAGCAGCTGTATCTGCAAGATATACCTGTCTCTTCAAACTGTTCTGCTGATCTTACAGAAGAGGTTTAGATCCCTCAGCTGAGTATTTCTGATGCCATTTTAATTGCCGATGTTCAGTAAATCCATCAATAATGGGTTGGAGGACTCCTTGTATGCCAGCCAGAGGTCACCTTTTAACAATCCATAGGATATTAAGTATAGCGACAGTGCTTTGAGTGGGTCCATGTAGGACATGTTGCTTATGCCTTGTATCCTTTAATTAAAGTATCTCTGCAGGTGTTAAAGTTGTTGCAAATGTCTGGACAGATACATGCCAATGGGGACATTATATTCAATGATTGGCCTAATTCTCAAAAAGTATTCTTTTATTAGAGAATCATGCAGCTCTTTACATCCACAGTCTTTGGCTCTTTCATCACTTAGGTAACATAAACATCTGTAGTCTTTGTTGGACCTTAGGATCTTGTAAAGAATAAATGTTGGATAAATGACAGCTTATTTTCTTGGCAAATAGTATTATCTGAATTTATATCTGAGTGCACTATTCTCTCTGCTCTTCAAGAAAAGAAAAAGTACATACCTTTATGGCTTCTTCCCCAGTAACATGCACAGTAACTGTACCTCTTCAGACTTTTCAGCCAATCAACTTGCAGTGAAAAATAAATTAGTTTTCAGGATTCAGTTCTTCTAGATTTCAGATAAATTTCTGTGAAGCAGTATGACTCCAGAAGGGTGCAGCTGAGACATATTTCCACTGAGAATTATAAATTTGAAGTTTCAAATACAAAGACTCATGATAGTAAATCTACATCTTCAGTTCTGCAGATATATTTATTTCATTCTGGCAAATATTTTCCATCGTTTTATGCCAAGCATTGTCAGCAGCCTTTATAATTAACACACAGGAAAAAGTATATGTGGTCTAACCTTCATGAGGTTTGTATTTTACCTGAATTATTTATTCTTCTGTGTACCATATAACACATAAATTACTATGGTTATTTCATTAACTTTATAGCTACACATCAACTATAGGACAGCTACAGAGAAATGTAAGCTCCTGAATTAACTAAGACAGTATTAGTGGATCTAGTCAAACCGTTGGCTTGATTATCGACTCAAGATGTATTAGCTAAACAATTCATGCATGGTATAATGCATTCTCCTGCCCTGCTCTTATTATATTAGTGTCTGCTAAAGGTCTTCTTTAAGGTCAAATATACTACTTCCAAGGAGCCTGATTATTTTCTGGATGGCTAATAAACAGCACTAAACATGCCCTTGTCAAATCCCACTATAAATTCTTTAATTTTAGGTTCCATACAAAATTAGTTTTTAAAACATAGAGCACTGTGGTTATTATGTCCCAACCCAAAGGTAGCCATACCACTGACTCTAGAAACCATAGACCCTTTAGGCTGACTAGTTTGATCTGCAAAGTCATGGAATGTATCATATCTTACCTCATTAGCTATGATATCATAAACATTATTAGGCTAGTCCCACAGCAGTTTGGTTTTGTCAAAGGAAGACCATGCTTAATTAACCTAGTTGATTTCTTCAGGTAAGTCACACAGGCTGTATAGAATAGTTAACCTGTCCAAACAGCTTATTTGGATTTGGCCAAAATATTCAACAATATTCCTCATGTTAGTATAATAAATAAGTTAAGTGCCTTAAACATCAGTCCTTATATTATGAAGTAGATTATTAAATGGGCAAAAGATAAAACCCACGTAGTTAAGCTGGCAGGTGTCTCTTCAGAAAGTGTGATGATAGCTAGTGGTGTGCCTCAGGGCTCTCAGTACAGGATCTTCTCCTTTTCAGCATTTACTGCACTGATCTCCAGACCAGGAATCAGGAGTCTGGTTAATTAAGTTTGCAGATGACAACAAACTGTCTGATACTGTCAAATCTCCCTCTGATATCCTCTCATTGCCGCAGGAACTTTCCTTCATAGACAAGCATTGTACCACAAAAGGGTTAAAATTAAATACAAAGAAATGTAGTATTATCTCATTCAGGAACCAACTTTCTCCATCAACGTATAGCATAGCCAACAGTCCACTCCAAAATGATAATGTACTCAGATTCCTGCAGCTTCAGCAATTATGTAGTAACAGAAGTTTGGAAATCATTCTATTTCGCACAACTAATATGTAAAGGCATATCACCTAGGTAAAAAGATATTATCATACCCATGTGGACTGCCCTAATTAGACCTATTATAGAGTACAATGACCCCATTGGGATGTACTTATCTAGTTATATTAAGCAACTAGAGAGGTCACAGTGGTTCATAACCAAGAAAATTGTTGGCTTAATGTTCCTCACATACAAAGAAAAGCTCGAAACATTGGTCCTTTACTTGATATCTTACAGGCTTATGCAGGGAGATCTATACCTTGCATTCCATGTCATTAACGACCCCCTCCTTCTAGATCTTCTGCACCTTTGCAAAGCAAATAACTCTGCTAATACTAGAACATGGAACCTAAATCTCCACAACCAGATAAAAATGTAGAAATGTATTGCCCACTGCCTATGTCACTTCCAAAACAAACTTCCCCTGCAAGTTAAACACTATGTAGCTCTATCATCCTTCAAATTAGGCTTGGATGGTTGGATGGGTATCAATACATTTACTTCTGAACTGGCCTGCTTCATCCTTCTCGAGAAATGGTATATGGCATAAGAGTGGATAAAGTCAAGACGCATATGTTCTTATGACTCAGTTTTCTTGCAACTCCTATGATCCTATGATCCTGCATCCAAATCTACATCACCTAAAGTGAACAATCAAGGTTGTCACTTCTTTGTCAGAACAGCATATGATATGTCTCCAGGCTCAGGTAGCTGTCTTACTCCACCACTACTGCAGCCAACTGTGCCCCAATATCTCATTTGGAATCTCCTCAAAAATTATGTCATCTTCTCTGGCTATTGATTTGCTTCTTTCTGAAATTGTAAGGATATCTGTATATGCCAACTCTGAAATCGCACTACAGTGAAGAGAATGGCACAGAAATGGAAATTTACCGTTCTCTTCACTGTACTGCAATCTCATAGTTGGTAGATTTAAGTAGCAGGGGGTGTGGTGGTGCAGGGGGAACTTGCCCCCTGCAAAAACTTACAAGCAGAGTTTCTATCCTTTTTAATTTAGTCTACTTTCATGTACGATGTTATAGAACAATGACCATCTCATCCTCGATGATGTGTGGTTCGATCTTCTGCAACTTCAAGCATTTGAAGTAGACCCATATATATATATATATGGGATTACTCAACTTGGATAACACAGAAAAATGCCGACAGCAAGGATGTCGACCACAAAAGGTTGACAATGCAAATGTTGACAATCAATTGCACATGCACAAGGAAAATCCTTGTCAAATGAAAACAAAAAAATAAAACAAATAACATTTGTGTTTTTTTTCAGGGTGGCAAGCCCCCCTGTACCCCAGTGTGGGGGGAGGGTTGTGCCTCCCCACACCCCTGCTAATTTTATGTACTAACTTCAAGATCACACAATCCACCTAGAAAGGGAATATTTCCAAATATGGGGTCTGTCAGTCTAGCACACACACAAATGATGGACAGAAAATGAGTGACAGCAGAAATGAGTAAGAAACAATAAGAGAGAATGACAAAACATTGACAACTCTACTTCACCAGGTGCAAAACCCAGATCAAGCATCGTCTGAATAGTGATACTGTTAGGGAAGAGGTTTTTAGTAACATAATGGATATGGTTAAGGTTAGCACACATGAGGAAGGTGAGCAGGGGGGCTAACAGTGCAGGCTGGGATATAAATCCTCATAGTTACAAACAAATCATAGTGTGTTACATACACAACACCGCTTCTTTTCATCATTCCAAACTTCTAGAAAGTCAAATGACCTACGTTTGAAACACTTCTTTTCTGAATATCTAAAAAGTCATATCTTTCTTATTCTTATGTTCATAATTATACAGTTTCTAACACAGAAGTAATAAGTAATAGCCTGAGTAATCAAGCAACTGGCACAAAGAAGACTTTCACTTACTTTCCTTCAACTCCAACTTCAGATATTTAAGCATGCATCATATTACATTCTACCAAGTACATAGTTTAAACATCACAGTTTGATTAACTTAGAATGCATCTGCCTATACTTCTGACTGATTATTTTGCCTGAAATTCTTTGCATCACATTTCTGTACATTATATAATCTCTCCAGGCTCCTCTACAGATGGTCAAGGTGAAATTCCTCGAACATCAGTAGCCCAATTAAAGAAATGCAAAGGAATATAACCTAAAGCTGTGCTTTCCATAAGAAATCACTGCCAGTGTGATTTGTAAGCAATGATTCACTTATTTGGAGATATTTCTGCAATCTTCAAAATTGGTGCAAGCTTGGAGTACGTTCAGGGGGTGCAGGAGGGCTTGTCCCCATTGTACAAACACTTAAAGTTAATTATTTCACCCTTCTTGCATTTCATAAATGTTGCCAAAATTATTCATCTTGTCATAGCTTTTCTTAACTTGCCCAGTGCAAAATATCATGCTTATAACCACACACCCTGCACAACTTATTAACAGCATGCTTTGTATGTTTCTCATTGCTGTCACGTGTCTCACAGTTTATTTTCATCTATCTTGTCTAATATCTTGCTTTTGCTGTCACCTGCAACTTTATACACTTCTAACTCTTTCATTAACTCTTTTTAATTCAAATTCAAAATTTAATTCAAAGTAATTTAACTTTCCCATCCATATATTTATGTTTAGTGTTAAATCTGCTTTCCATAGCATTCTACTTCTTGCTTTCTCATTCTGAATATTACACATAATATTTTCTTGTACTAACAAAGGATGTAAATCACCAAACAAACATTCATTGGCTCAGTTGATTAATTAATCAAAAAATCATTTATACTTCTCACAAATGTTTGTAGCATCATGCTGAACAAATGGTGGTGTTGATACAGGCTATGTTTTCTTGGCTCACAGCTATTCTGAAAATTCTTCACTTCTGTTGCCTCTTTCCCTCACTCTCTCTCTTGTTCTCTCTTGAAATCAAATGTATTTACATTTTAATCATGTTTTGCACTACAGCATGTAGACATGGGGTGCAGTATACCTTCTCAGACTTCTTAGCATTTTTTACATTAAAGAGTAATTAAACTTCTGGATTCATGGCTTGCAGTTCCTAGACAAATTGTGCTATAGGCAGAATTATTTCCCACAGACTCTGATTGCAAAATGTCTCAATGAGTAAACAAAATCATCCTGTTTCATGTTTGACACCAAGAACCTTTTGGGTTCATTATTAACAGATAATGAAGATGAACACAAGATGCTTTGCTGCCAGCTCTTCAACTTCATACTTGCATGCAAAACGCTGTAAAGGCATCAATTATTTAAAGGAACAGTGCCATTTTCTGTAATCCTCAGACTCGCTTACTAGTGTGCAACTTGGGCACTACATCTCAATAAATGGAGTTGATAAGTCAGAATAGGGAGATAGTCTTGTAGAAAATAAAACAGGATTAAAAACACTTCTTAAACAATGCCTGCTCTATCTTTTATATTATAGTGTTTAACCTTCCTAAGATCATACATTTGCAACTTCATACACATATAAGTTTGCTAGGAAATCCACCTTAATGGCTTAAATATAGCAACATTTTAATATTAATGGCCACAGTCATTGCTTACTGCACAGCTGATTACAACACAATGACAGACAGGGTTGCCAACTACTACTAAATTTATAAATATTTCATAAAAATCCAAAATTTAAACACATCCATGTTTGAAAAATATTTAGGTGTCAATAAAAATAAGAAATACTGAAAGGGTCAAAGAGGTGGGGGTGCCTCCTAGAAACATTTGACTTTTTAGTTGGAAGGCCTGTTCTTTCTCTTGATAAGGCATATTTTACTAACATAGCAATTCTAAAACTTATTTTCTGAGCTGATACTGAACAATGGGGCTCCTATTTCATAACAGATTTATGCTTGTTTCCCCCTAAAATGACAAAATAGCTATTCTAATTGATAAGGAAAGCAAAACAAAGGAATGAAAAAGTTGTACTTTTGTAAGTCTCACTTCAAATGTTCAAATTATTAGCTATCACAACTAATTCTGGTGCAGAAGGTTTGTCAATCCACCATGACTGTGCAGTTGAATCTGAATTTGCTGTCTTGTCTTTGCATTCCATCTTCACATTTAAGAGTTACAATATCCAATCGGAGTTCAAGTGGGTGAGCCTTTGCAATTGCAATAGTAAGAAATAACATTCTCACAGGAGACAGTGAATACAAGAACAGTATATAGACTGAGGATATGAGCATCCTTTAATATTGTAAAATTACTGATAAATGAGTTGCAGAGAATGCATTAGGCTACAAAAGACTGTAGAATGCATTAGGGTACCAAAGACTGTGTAAGGAAAATTCAGTTAGACATAACACAATTATAAGCTGGACCCAGTAACTACACTCATAAACAATGAGACAGCATATTGTTTTGAAATTTTAAGGTCAGAATGAAAGCATTTAGAAACATGCTATAGTGTTCACAAGCAATACTAATGTTTTGAATTTCTTGTAATGTGTTTTGAGTAGTATACAGTAGAAGAAGAGGGCATAAAATAATTCATTAACAGTAGTGTAACAGAAAATGAAACTGGTTGTAATACACATTGTTTGATTTTCACAGTTCACAGTTGCTAGAGGAACAGGGGCAGGATATGTGAATATTTTTAAAGCTGCAAAAGACTTTCAAAAGTATTTAATACTAAATAGTTCGTAGTTCATAGGTAAGTACTAGGCTAACTGCCCTTGCAGGCCATTTTAAGCTTAGCCAAATTTCTCTTCATAGGTGAGAATCAAACTTTGTACTTTCTGTCTATGAGGTAAATACCTTAACTATTGTGCCAACCCCCCCCCCCAATAAATCATGAAAACAGAAAGATTAACAGATGCTTGGAAAATGACAAAATGGCTGTTCCAATTCATAAGGGAAGCAAAATGAAGGAAATAAAAAAGCTGTATGCTGGCATATCTCACCTCAAATGTTCCAAATCATTAGGTGTTGCCACCTTAACTTAATTTGAAAAAAGAGATGACAGTTTTTTGTGTTGCATGGTGAATACAGAGCAAATTCTATAAATATGTACTTACGTATAGCGGCTGCTTAGGATGACTTCCTGGGGCTTATACAAGTCTTTTCCTCTGTTGGATTATTTCTTTACTTCACCTCACAGACCAAAGAGGTAAAACCTATGTTGTAGGTCTGTTAATAGATAGTGCAGATGCATGTTCATAAACATGATAAATTGTGGAACACAGTAACTTTATGAAAATAAATAGTGGAATACTTTCATATTATTGATTTATAAACAAAATTGGGTTATTTTGACTTTAAAATTTGTGTAACCTTTTTGTTCATCAAAGGTGTCCATAAAAACATGATTGTAAATTTATTGACCATTCTTAACCTTTTTTTTAAGACTGATGAGATTGATGGTAATCACTTCTTTATGCTTACAATGAAGTTTAATTAGGAATTCTTTAGGCAGCGGTTTTTCACCTTTGATAGTTTTTTTTTTTGGGGGGGGTGGAGTAGAAACAAAGTTATGAAAAGCCTGCTGTTCAATGCAAAAAGCTGTTCTTTGTTTTTTACAGTTCTCATATTATAGTACTGGAGGCTGCATATGGACTGCTTTGAATGTCTAAGCAATGGATTTATATGCTTAAATGGCATCTGGAATTACATTAGCAGGCTAGGAAAGAAAGTAAACAAATATCTTGGTCAGTTAAATAGCCCTGGTTTAAAACAAAACCATTTTTTTGTTTCCTTCTGAAAACAAGTATCTGCAGTTGCAGTGAAAGCATAACAAAATGTATTAATGGAAAATCAATGCACCTCTTACTAATGAGCAACAGAACAGAAAGTAAAAAGAATATATTTCTTTAAGAAATAATAGCATTTAAATTAGAAACAATAACCAATACTGAATTGCTTCCAACATGCGTCATCAAGTTGCAATTCCATATTAGTTATGATCTTGTAAACAACTATTTGCAAATCAACCCAATGGAAAAAAAAATAACTGCAAGCATATCTTCAGGGTTGCAAACCCTCCTGTACCCTCTATGGGGGACGAGCCCATCAAACACCCCAAACGTATGTGCACCAGCTTCACAGTTGCATAAGCATGAAGAAAAGAGAGATCTCCCAAAAGAAAGAAAGCACTGCCGGTGCACACTTAGAAACTGCACTGGGAGTGATTTCCTATGGGAAATAGAGCTTGGAGAATTCAGCTTTGATGTATTGTGCTCAGAGAGTTGGTTCTTCAAGGTGTCTTCTCTCGACGACTAGTAGAGCAGCCTGATGAATTAGACCAAATATTCAAAAATAGAGATAGCGGCATCAGGATACAAATTCTATGAGTCAGTTAGAAAATGAAATCAAAACGAGTAGAAATACCTGGGCAGAAATGCAAACAATACAACCCCTGTATGAAAAAACAGCAAATGACCGTGCCTTTATAAATTAAATTATACCAAATAACAGTAATGCAAATCTCTTTAAGCCACCACATGACTTAGCTCTTAAAGAAAGAAATAGTATTGGGAGCTTGCAGTAACATTGAAAAGATTAAAAAAAATAATGTACATCTATATTTTTTTCTGTAACTGCTGGACATTCTGTTCTTTTTTTATGTCTGACTTATTTTTATATCTGACTTCTATCAACTACCAAGACTAATGGACTCAGTTTCAGTTCTTGAGGGCGGTAAATCAATTAAGTAGGCTTATCTTCAATTCTGTATGTGCTATTTTGTAAAGAAAAAAAATTCTTGGGGATTAATTTGCCTATGTTCAGTGAGGAAAACTGTTGAAATATTTCAGACGTTGGTGGCCCTTGTTGCCTTAAGTTGGTGGATATAGCTCTGCTGAACATTTTTGCATGTTCTGTGTGTTAGAGGGTACAAACATTTCAAAACAAGATATGCAAATATATTTGAAACAGCACCAGAAACGGAACTCTGAAGCACTGAAATGAAAGGAATTCAAACTCAGTCTGCAAACAAAATGGAGTGTAACTATTTAGTAACTGATCCAAAGAAAGATGTGTTAGCCATAGAATTTAACACCGTCAGATTAAACCAGCTATGTAACATCCTAAAAGAATTTTATTCCACAGTCAGGAAAGACTGAGTTATAAGTATTTATACAGAAATCGGTGTTGCCATGATTAGTACTTACACTTAATACAGAGAAATTCTAAAGATAACTAACTTTGGAATGAAACAAAATCAGGGAACCAAGCAACTGATATCCAAATAATTTATATACAGATTATTTAATGAATGAACAAAAATAATATGGACCATACAGACCCAAAGAGAAAATTATAGATGCTACATAAACAAAACAATGACAACTGTTCTGATGAATATTTAATAAAATATTGATTAATAATAAAGAAAAGACAGCACGGGTGTATGTTTTAATCCAAAATCCCTCACTAGCAAATATTAATCTCAATGCAAATGTGGTACACAAAAGATCCCTTAGTCATCAATTATATTGGCAAAATGCTGCCAGTAACATGCAAAGAAGTACCCTTACGTAACACATATATGAATCATAGCCTAAGAGGAACAGCTGTAACAATACTGATAGATGGAGGAAAAAAATATAATGACTACTATAGGAAATAAAAACGCAACAGCACTGCATGTTCATTGCTGTCACATTTATGTGACTTTCATGTACTTCCAACAAATATTCAGAGCTAAGAAAACTTAAATAGAAATAAAACATCTGAAAAGTGTACTGAAGCTAAATCAAGAATCCTACAATAAATTAAAAGTATCTTCAAAATGTTTGAATATGTTAATAAAAACAGTAGCATATACATTCAAAATCATTCCCAAACCACCTTAATCTGAAATGATGAAAACATATATTCTATAAAGCCATTCCTTTATTGCACAAAATAGAACAGGAAATATAAACAACTACTGAATATGACATGTAGAAACCTCCATTACTCATATCCAAAGAATAATATCTCCATAAAGAATGAAAGTCAGGCCATCCAGTCATACCACAATGAAGACACTGATGAAAAGTCAGGATGTGTTTATTGTGAATAATCACATCTCAGTTAATTGACATGTAATTATTTAACCCAAATAGGGACACTATCAAAACACAAAAATCCCTAAACTATCCACACACACACACACACACACACACACACACATATATATATATATATATATATATATATATATATATATTCAGTATCATATATTGCATTAATGAATGACTGATAATTGTCTATGATATCTGCATGTCAAAATATCCATAACATTGCATGTTTTGTTTTTTAAAGAGGGAGGATGCACATCAGAGAGCACGTGGTATGTGCTGTATCTTTAAGTAGCACGTCAAAGACTGAGAGTGCACTTATAAATATCAAGCACATGCCATTCCTAGTGCCATTTTGAGAATGGAGCAAGCATGCATGATTACAGCAGTTAGTTTGTATATAGTTGCTTAAGTTAAAGTCAGTTAACTTCTGTCGTGATGTGCTTGTATAAAATAAAGCTGCTTAAACAGAAACCATGAACACTTTTCTACTGTGCCCAATGTAGGAGAGCGACATCCTGCATGTAAATTAATATGTATTGCGCTAGGACCATGGGGCACATACCCACAAGGGTATATGACATGTGCGTAAGGTTGAATGCATATCAGACTTTATGCCTTGCATGCAAAAAAGCAAGGCTGGTACTTGCAATGCAGGGCACATTCCTGTAATGGTGCTCAGCATATCTGAATGTATGGACTGCTTGTAAAATAGAGCAGGTAGTGATAGGAGTATAGAACATATACATGTAATGATGATCAGCTTATCTGACTGTATGGACTACATGTAAAATACAGCAGGTAGTGATAGGAGTATAGAACATATACATGCAGTGGTTCTCAGCTTATCTGACTGCATGTACTGCATGTAAAATAAAGCGGGTAGTGATAGGAGTATAGAAGATGTACATGCAAGGGTGCACAGCATGTCTGACTATATGGACTGCATGTAAAATATAACAGGTAGTGACAGGAGTATAGAACATATACATGTAAGGGTGCTCAGCATGTCTGACTATATGGAATGCATGTAAAATAGAACAGGTAATTATAGGAGTATAGAACATATACACGCAATGGTGCACAGCATACCATTCTGTAATGATCTACATGTAAAAAGTAGAATAGGTCTAAGATGAAAACAATGGCGGGTGGAAGCTCTGACAGAGTGGCTTCAATGAGGGCTGTTATTATATACCTCTATATTATGCTGGCTTGGTCTAACAAGGAAACTATAGATAAATACAGGGGAGCATTCCTTTTTTACTCATGCACTAGAATTAGACTGTCAAATTTCTTTGATTAAGTGAGGAAAACTTCTTTTATACCCCATTCTAATTGTTTTTGCTGTTTTGGATGGAAGTGCATTTTTAAATATTTTTAATGTCCATCCTGGCTTTCAGGCATGTTTCCTGAACCATCTTTGCATTGTTATAGATGTGCAGATAATCCGTTGGCCGACTGGATGCACATATTTTTGCATTTTAGGAACTGGATGAAGTAAAGGCTGAGTTGCAGTATTGAAGTGACCAAATGTGGCCAGAAAAAAGTGAAAATAACTGCCCTTCTGTTTCTTATTGGGTATGCATCCAACTTAGCTCTCCTTGAGCAGGATAGAAAGCTTCTGAATTTAATAATGTTGCTATTAAAAAGATTACTACCCACTATTGGTAGGTGTGATGCAAGAATGGAGAGCTCTTGTGCAAGAACTCTGTGACTTTGCATGCTCCTCAAGAGATTATAAAATAAGACTTTACTCCAACTGAAAATGGTCAGGGTGTTAGTAAGTTAGAAATTTTGGCCTGTATGATCTGATATATTTATGATTCACCCTCTGGATGGAGCCCTGGTTAGAGTTCTTTTTCACTGTGGGTTTGTGGGTCACCCACTGGACCTATTAGCAATTAAAACTTATCATGACACCTTTAGTCAAGGATGTTAAGAAAGATATTCTACTCAAGGTTTGAATAAAAAACTGTTTTACCACTTAGTCATAGGGTGAAGGATGTAGATCTCAAATCAGTAATTCATTTTTAAGTTTTCTTTTTTAATATCTTACTCATTCTATACCTAATAGGGCTGTTTCATTTTTTTTTCCCTTTTGTTTAACTTAAATCTGTTTTTAATTCTTTATGCAGATAGTTTGGCTTATAAAACTTTACAGAAGTTTTAATTTTGATAAAGAAGATCAAGTTTTCCTATCAAGATCTAACTAATAAAAGCATGATATCAAACAGTAAAAAAAGAAGAAACAAGAACCACACAGAAACATGTATGAGGTAAAACAATGTAAAGACAACCACTGTTAAGAAACTTAAAATAAATCTTTGATCACCAAAAGTTAAGTGCTTTCACGAGTAATTGTGGTGCAGCGGTAGCATTGTCGGGTATTGTAGAGTCTGCATGTCCTCCCTGCATTCGCATGGGTTTGCTCCGGTTTCCTCCCACATTACACAGACATGCATTTGGAGGTTTTCTCCCCAGGCCTCAACTGAAAATTGGCTGCATTCGGACTTTCCCAGTAAACAAATGTTAAATAAATAAATTTTACAATTGGTTCTTCAGACCATAGAAAAGACAAAGTTACATATCATTAAATAATAGTGAAACTGTCATTAAAAATTCAACCAATGAAAAGCACTAAAACTCTTACATTACTATGATACAGAACATCATGTGGTACACTATAGCAACTCATTAATAAAAACCTCTGACATTTTCTAAAAGGTACATCTCCTAAAAACATATAAACAAGTGACAGTAACATTCCATAGCATAAAACCAATGGAAGTAATATTCATTACTTATCTCCTCAATTTCCTAGTTTTTAAAACAGGTTTCAAGGAGACAAAATCATTCAATCCCGTCCCTCTATCTGCTCTAAGTCTTAAAATCCAGTGCAATTCAATTCACTCAGTCTCTCTCACTAAGTCCCTCATCCTCAAACCTTCATGTACCACTTCCAAAACTTGAAAAAGAAAACTCTGCCCCTCACCCTTTTCATTCAAACGCTTGGCTAGGACACTATTATTCAGCCCACTATGGGCACAGTAACAGTGGTATCTAATACGTTCATGTAAACGTCTGTTAGTCTTGCCCACATAAAACATCCTGCATGACGTACAGTGGGCTAAATACACCAACTTTTGTGTATTACAATCTGCTTCAGTCCTAACATAATAAACCTTTCCATCATCTGCATGTACAAAAACTAGTGATTCACCTATATAATCACAAAATGAGCATGCATTACATCTCTTTGTACCTAAAGCACTATCTGTCCTTGCTAGCCTTAAGTCCTTAGGGTAATATAACCTCCCTCTAAGTGAGTTTTTATTCCTGTATCCAAACCTAGGTCTGGGTCCTGCTAACCTGGCAACCTCTTCATCAATATGCAGAATATGCCAATGGATTGTAATATCATTTAACTTATTGTTATTACTGTTATAGGTCAGACAGAACATTAGACCACTATTTCATGTCCTCCTATCACTACTGACAGCAGGAGGAGAAGAAAAATAAGGTCTCCCACTGGTGGTTCTGAACTCCCTAACTAACGAACAGGCTCCATCTACCTCAGACTCTCTATAACCTCTGCTTATAAAATCTGTCTTAATCTGTTCCAAAGCTCCTTCAAATTCATCTATACTGAGGAAAAGCCTGGAAGTTCTTAATGCCTGTCCTTTAATGACATTACAAAAGACATGCTTTGGATGCATACCAGTACAATGCACATAAGAAGGTCGAAAACAATCATTTCTATGCATCCTAGTAGAAAAACTACCATCACAGACCCTGACTACTTTTACATCCAAGAATTCAATTTGCGTGGCTGAATAATTCAAAGAAAATTTCAAAAACCTACTACTGCAATTCAAAGTTTCAAAAAAATCCAGAAGTTGTTCAACATTGCCTCTCCACAGCAGAAAAAGATCATCTATGAACCGACAATAAAACCATAAACGTTGTCCCTGCAAGCTCAATACATTCTCACTTCCCATTCAGCCATGACAAGGTTGGCATAGCTTTTGGCACAAGAAGTGCCCACAGCTATGCCAGAAACTTGCAAATAATATGAACCATCAAGCACAAATGCATTGTATTCAAGCACAATCTCCAGAAGGTAGCAAATTAACTCTATATTCTGTAAAGAATACCCACTATTCCTAATCAAAAATGTTTTCACCATCTCACTACCTTCTGAATTGGGGATAACTGTAAAAAGTGAAGTTACGTCAAGTGTAACTAATAAGTTAGTACTAACCCCTTGATTCTCCGCATGTATAAATCTGAAAAAAATTGTTTTCTGTCAAGCAACAGTGGGGTATAGTGCTGTAAAATCGGTCTCAACTGCTTTTCTACACAGATGGAAATCGGCTCGGAAAGCCAATCCATCCCTGCCACAATTGGTCTGAATAGTGGAGTAATCAGGTCTTTGTGTATTTTAGCCATTCCATAAAGATAAGGTAATAAAAGATTCTCTACCAAAAAATATTGAAATAATTCCTTGGACATGATATTACTCTGTACACAATCACTAAGTGATCTCACATTCGTTCCCTCATGAACTCTGTTGTATTCCTCTCAATCACTTTATATGCAGTAGAATCTCTCAACATATTATTAATAGTGTCAAAATAATATGCCCCATCCATTACCACCACAGACCCACCTATGTCAGCTGGTGTCACCACTATAGTTTGATCACACTGCAAAGCAACATCGCTTGTCACTCATCAGGAATAAGGTTCTCAAAATCCTTCCTCTTTCTACTACTACTCAATAAATTATAAATCTCCTCTTCAGAAACCCATGTAAAAACTTCCAAATCCAGGTGGCTTTGTGGTGTGTAAATACTAGGTTTCCTAAAGAACTGTGTAACATAATCAGAATCAAAGTTATTAAACATAAGTTTCAAAGACAAATTACGAATAAATAGTCTAAGTTCAATCAAAGTATCTGATCGATCAGCATGTTGTGTGGGTATGAATAACAAACCTTTATTCAAGACCTTCAGTTCAAAATCTGTTAACTGTCTTGCTAATATATTCCAAGCTAAGTCCTGTCGACTTGTGTCCACATTTTCTTTAAAGTCTGCACATTCATCTCCTGGAACAACTGCTTCCTCTTCTGTCCAGCTTGGTTCATTATTCCTTCTGTTGATCTTTTCCTGTTGCTGTGGAAGGGTAATGGTAGTGTGGAAAAAACTTGGTCATTGGTAGCATTCAAAGTCTTTTGGCATAGTACAAGTACAGGCTCTGCCCCCTTCTCCAGCCGAGGAACGATCTTACTGGAAGACTTATCACCCCAGGGAGTGGCGTAAACTGAATTATTACTTGAAGAAGGGATATCTCTTCTCTCGATAATAGGTGTGACCTTGGTCACCTTCTCCACTACACGTGATGAACCAGGCTCAGGGGTGTGTTCTACTCTCCTATCCCTCAAACATAATTGTTCTTAAAATCATCCATATCACTCTGAAACTTCTTCTTCTTTTGCTGAAGCAATTTTCATTCATAAGCATAAACTTAATCTATCATCTCACTGATCTGTGAGTCAGCAGCATAACTATTAATCAGACTATATAGTTTGTCATGCTGATGCTGTATCTTAGTATACAGTTCTTGTTCAATTGGAGAAAAAAGTCAACGAGAAACCTCATGTAAGAAAAACTTGTATCTAAATTAATTTGCTGCTATCTGGCCAACAGATCAAGATAACAGTCTCCATAGGTAGGTCTAGTAAAAATACGCAAACCTCTAGGTATAACCTTCAACGTACAACAGGCTTCCATATGAAACCTTTGACATTGCAGTCTCTTAAGCTGGTGTAAATCATTCTCGAGACTCCTCAATAAATCTTGTATTTTCAGTCTCTCACCTTCATTTACAGTCCCTCCAATTTCATGTAACTGTACATCCCCTGTAAGAAGTGGGTTGCTCTCCATTTGTACAAAATTAAACAGCTGTTCATTCCTCTGACTCTTAGAAGCTGATGTTAATCCAGTTCTGAATCTGGTGCATATCCTTTAGGCATGCTCACTGGAGGTAGCAAAATGAAAAATAGTTCCAAACTAAAAACAACACCTCGGGCAATTAACTTTGCGGTAAACCAAAATAATATCAAACAGTAAAAAAAAGAAGAAAAAAAGAACCGCAGGGAAACATGGGTGAGGTAAAACAACGTAAAGGTGACCACTGTTAATAAACTTAAAATAAATCTTTAATTACAAAAAGGTAAGCACTTTTGCAATTTTACAATTGCTTCTTCAAACCATATAAAAGACAAAATTACGTATCATTAAATAATAGTGAAACTCAATTAAACAATCACCCAATGATAAACAATAAAATTCCTATGTACTATGATACAGAATGTCATGTGGTACACCATAGCCTGTTCGTTAGTTAGGGAGTTCAGAACCACCAGTGGGAGACCTTATTTTTCTTCTCCTCCTGCTGTCAGTAGTAATAGGAGGACATGAAATAGTGGTCTAATGTTCTGTCTGACCTATAACAGTGATAACAATAAGTTAAATGATATTACAATCCATTGGCATATTCTGCATACTGATGAAGAGGTTGCCAGGTTAGCAGGACCCAGACCTAGGTTTGGATACAGGAATAAAAAATCACTTAGAGGGAGGTTATATTACCCTAAGGACTTAAGGCTAGCAAGGACAGATAGTGCTTTAGGTACAAAGAGATGTAATGCATGCTCATTTTGTGATTATATAGGTGAATCACTAGTTTTTGTGCATCCAGATGATGGGAAGGTTTATTATGTTAGGTCTGAAGTAGATTGTAATACACGGAATTTGGTGTATTTAACCCACTGTACATCATGCAGGATGTTTTATGTAGGCAAGACTAATAGACATTTACTTGAACATATTAGAGACCACTGATACTGTGCCCGTAGATGGCTGAATTATAGTGCTCTAGCTAAGCATATGAATGAAAAGGATGAGTTTTCTTTTTCAAGTTTTGGAAGTGGTACATGAAGGTTTGAGAATGGGGGAGTTAGTGACTGAGAATGAGTGCATTGAATTGCACTGGATTTTAAGACTTAGGGCACTTAAAGGGGCAGGACTGAATGACTTTGTCTCCCTGAAACTCATTTTAAAAACTAGGAAATTGAGGAGATGAGTTATGAACATACCTCTCAACTATATAGGTTTCCGGATAATGTCCAGATTTTGGCCTCATATTTTTGGTTTGTTTTTCATAAAATTGTGGTTTTCTGGCAAAGTAGTGGTAAATCATTGAAGATTGAAGTTCAAAAATAATGACAGACATTTGAGTTTCAGACTTCATATCCTTCAGAAAATTCATGCTAATGCAAAACCTGTTATTCTACCAACTTTCTAACTTTGTAAGAGCAATATTTAAAAATTGTCCCTATTTTTGGGCCTTTGTCCCACTTTTATTTATGGCTTTGTCCAGATTTCTTGCTCTATGAGGTTGAGAAGTATGGTTATGAATATGATTACTTCCATTAGATTTAAGCCAGGGAATGTTGCTGTTGCTTGTGTGTATGCTTTTCGGGGATGTACCTTTTAGAAAATGTCAGAGGTTTTTACCAATGAGCTGCAATGGTGTACCACATGACGTTCTGTATCATAATAAAGTAATAGTTTCATTGCGTTTCATTGATTGTTAAATTAATGAGAGTTTCACTATTATTTAATGATATGTAAGTTTGTCTTTTATATGGTCTGAAGAAGCAATTATAAAATTGCGAAAGCATGTACCTTTTTGTTATTAAAGATTTATTTAAGTTTATTAACAGTAGTTGCCTTTAGGTTGTTTTACCTCAGCCGTGTTTCTGTGCAGTTCTTGTTTCTTCTTTTTTTACTGTTTGATATTATTTTGGTTTACCGCATAGTTAATTGCCTGAGGTGTTGTTTCTGCTTGTGACTAATTAAAACATAATTGGGTGTTCTATTATTGTGATTTCACTGCTGTTAAGATTCCTGTTTAGGATTCTTTAGGTTAAGAAATTATTTTAGCCAACATTTTTATTATAACAAACAAACTGTATCCTTCAGTTTTAGTTTGAGCCCATACATATATTAGTTACAACTTAAGATCAAACTTGCGAGGTTAGCTGTCTTTTTCCGGTCAGCCACTAAGAGATATTAAACTGCACTGTATAAAAGGATTGCACATTAGTTGCAAAAAAAAGTGTATTTCAAAAGCATAGATTCTCACAATACAATATTTTTTGCAGAATATTTTGTGCTAAAGCACACTTCATTAGCACCATAATAACTTTTAAAAGAAAACATATATATTTAAATGTATCTGTTTAATAAAATGTCATTTGTCCAATGTAAAAAATATAGTAGGATGGGTACTGCTAGGGGTATAGGGCACATATCTGTAAAGATACACAACAAAACAGTCAGTGTATTCTACAAGTGTAATAGCATAGTTAGTGTCAGATGCATAGAACAGAGACTTGTAAGAGTGCAGATCATCTCTGACTTTGTGTCTAGGACAGCAGTAGTGCATTTAGTGTTGGTGGGAGAAGCACTGGATGTACCACAAAAGTGCACTCTACAGTAGCCAGTGCCTCCTGTATTGTAACTGTGAATTTCCACCGAGGCAGGAATGTCTGCTATAAGCACACTTGGCAGTTTACGTGTCTAGTCTGCATTTTGCATAAGGAAGGCAAGTGTATGGCAGAAAAGGGAAGATGTATATATATATATATATATATATATATATATATATATATATATATATATATATATATATATATATATATATATATATATATATATATTCCAGAGTATATATATTTCAGAGTAAGATGGTGGTGCCTTGTGTGGTAGTGGCCTCTCCAGCTCCCATTGTACACTTTATTCTTTTTTCAGTGTTTCTCATGATCTGTTGAGATGGTGGTCCATTTTGGTTTGTTGAGTGTGCAAAAGATGATGGTGGTGGTGTCCATGATGTCCATTGGTATCCTCATTAGTATTTTTTGCCTGATTTTGTGCAACATTGGATAATACAAGTTTGGGCCTGCAGTGGTGACCTGAGCTGGATGCAGTGTGCAGAAGTTGAGGCCATGGGATTTAAAAAGAATGGATTTTGCTTTTTTCATTTTTGTTGGGTCTGTGGTCTTTGGTAACTGGTCTGGATTTTGGAGACATGGTGACTGATGTCTAAAAATGGAACTGGTGACAGTGCAGTCGGGATGGCGAAAGCTGGATTAGTTCATCAAGCTGGTTGTGGCCATTTGGGCCTGCAGGTAGTGGTGGCTGTGAGGTCTGTGGTGTTGAATGGATAGCCACAAGAAAGGACTGGGATTTGTATGTAGCTGGTGATGGAGCGGGAGATGGCGGTGATGTAGAGGAGTGATTGCTGTGGTCCACAGAATCACTCTGTTTTTTTGAGGCTTCTGTGCCTCTGAGCCTTCAGTTGGCCTGTTTTTCACTGTTGTTATATATGTGCACTTTTGTTGTTCTTGTTTCTGTGTTGTTGTGTTCTGTTTAGTGCATGAGTTTAGAGGAGCGAAATTTTGTTTAGCTGTATACTTTGTGAATGTTTGAATGACAATAAAGTTACTTTTGACTTTAGATATAGTCCATGTTGGTGTGAACAACTTAAGATGTACCTCTTTGGACTATATGAAGAGAGACATGACTGAGCTCTCGGATTATGTGTCTCAGGCAGGTATATCCCTAGCCTTAAGTAGCATTTTACCTTCACCTAAGATAATTGTTCACTACAAACAGAAAATGATTGACTTCAATAATTGGCTTAGTTTCTGGTGTCATTCTAAGGTGATCCAGTATCTGTCAGCCTGGGATGACATAATCAACAGATCTCGATGCTTTGCCAGAGATGGTCTTCATCTGTCACCCCCTGGGATTTTGGCTACTGGCGAAGGGTCTTGCCACCCCTATAGTGCCATTTTAGGCAGTGTCCCAAGGACAAAATTCCCGATGTAAGAACTCCATTTAAAAACAAGCTCAAGGTTATGCTGCTAAACACTAGGAGTCTTAACATGAAACTGCACTCACTGGAAGCAGTCCTCACCTTGGAAGATGCAGACATTTGTACAGTCACAGAGACTTGGTTCAAGGTTGTGGAGAGCACCTCAGCCATACCATGTTACACCTCCTTCCACACATTCAGACCACAAAATGAAGGTGTGAAAACTAAAGCAAGCGGTGTATCAATATTCATTACAGAGAAATGCACCTCCAGATTGGTTAAACAGTATGAGTCCCTGGAGATACTTCAGGTGCAATTAACAGTTGGTAGGACACCTATTCAAGTCATTGACAGCTACATGATCCCCTCCATGAATCAGGACACCCACTTTGCCTATTTGGATCTACTTGAGTCTATCAAGATACATCCGAACACCATGGTTTTGGGCGACTTTAACTACCTATCTATTGACTGGGTAAATTATTTGTGCTCAAACTCACTTGCACAAAGGTTGCTCGACTTTGTTATCTCCAATGCCCTGGATCAGCTGGTCGATGTCCCCACAAGGAGTGCCAGCATCCTAGATCTGGTGCTTACCAATATGGGGGACCACTGTAGCACCCCCACTGTGAGGTCTTCCCTCGTGAGATATGACCACAAATCAGTCTCATTCAAAGTAACTATCACATCTAAGCCCCCCCTCCTCCAGCAGCAACTAACTAAACTAATAAACTTCTCCAAAGCAGATTATAACCTCTTTAAGGGATGGTATAAATAGCTTCACCACATCTCCCCCCCTCAGATGGAACTGGCAACTATGCTGAGTTGCACACCAATGCTTTATACAGACACCTGTATAACTGCATTGACTCGGCCGTACCTGATAGGACCAAAACAAGCTCCTCAAAGAAGAGCAAATCTGTCTGGTGGACAACTGCCATTAACAAGCTTTACAATACGAGGAAGAAATTGCTGTCTAAGCGTAAGAAGACGTGAGCCCTAAACTGGAAACATTCCCTCCTCAGTTTAAACAAGCAAATAAAACTTCTTGTGAAGTCCTGCAAAGCAAACTATGAATCCAAATTAGCTTCCTCAGCTATGGACAAATATAAGGCATTCCTTAGTTACATCTGTAACCTAAAAGGAAAGGCCCAGATTTGTGCCAAACTGGTAGTTAATGATACCACATATAGTTAGCCTGTGGACAGAGCTAATCTTCTGGCCAACAGGTTCTGTGAAAACTTCACTTGCCTGTCCCCACCACACATGCCCCATGACATCCCTACCACCTGTCTCCTACTTTGTATCTCTAAAGAACAGGTCATAAACATCCTCTCAAAGGCCAAAAAACACAGCATCTATGGGACCTGATATCATCCCAGGCTGCATCCTAAATGGGCTCCAACAAGAATTAGCAACACCACTGGGTACTCTTTTCAATCATAGTCTAAGCACCAGCTTCATCCTAGATGAACAGAAAATGGCCACTGTTATTCCCTTGTACAAAGTGGTGCTTCCACTGACCCCGGGAACTAGAGACCTATTAGCCTAACTAGCCTTATCTGCAAGTCCATGGAGCAAATCATCATGGACCTTATCAACAAAGGTATAGGTAATCTCCAAACACTTGTCCCTACTCGGTTTGGATTTGTCAAAGGTAGACCATACCTGTTAAACCTGATGGACTTATCTGAGACATTCACCAAGGCACTGGAAGAGGGGAAATCAGTGCATACAGTCTTCTTAGACTAAGCCGAGGATTTTGACACTATCCACCACTCAGGCATCAGTGAAAAACTCACCCAGCTATATATCAACCCTAATATCATTAGATGGGTCGCTAACTGGCTCACTGATAGAACACATATAGTCAAAATAGGGGAATTCACCTACAACAGCAGACCTGTAACCAGTGGTGTTCCACAGGGAACAGTCCTGGAAAATATACAGTTTGGAATCTATTTCTCTGAATTACAAGCAAAAACTAAAGGTCTGTGGCTGATAACATTTGCTGCTGACTGGAAACTGGAAGTGGTCATAGAATCTCCAAATGATGTCAACATCCTACAAGAGGGTCTTACACAAACAAATGATTGGTGCCAAAGTCATGGCCTTAAACTCAATGCAAAAAATGTATTAGCATCCATTTCAATAAGAGCAATGTTCCTGCTAACTACCACATCAACAACAAGACCTCACTGCACTCAGTGGTGAGAGACCTGGGCACATAGATTTACCTTCGATCACCATGTCTCCACAGTGGCAAGAAGAACATTATATATTGCTCATCTCATAAGTAAGGGCATTGCCTCCAGAAAAAAAGAAGTTATAACCTCCCTGTACTCTTCTCTCATCAGGCTAATAATTGAGTACAAAGCCCCTTTTTGTATTTACCTTTCCAAGCGCCTGCAGCAGTTGGAGAGACCACAAAGGTTCCTCACAAGGAAAATTCAAAGACTTCACCAGCATCTGTCCTATGTGGATACTCTGAAATCACTGTCACTTTATTCATTTTCATACAGACTACTCAGAGGCAATCTCTGCTTTGCATATAAGGCAATCTCTGACCCTGCTTTATTGGAAATGCTGCATATACGCAAGTCAAATGTTACAGGGGTTACTCGTTCTAAAGATCTTAACCTCGTATGTGACATTAATAGAACCTGCTGGAGGGACAGGTTTGTCTCCCAGAGGTTACCACACCTCTGGAACAGCCCCCTGCTTTATGTCAAACTGAACACTTCACTGGCCCTCTTCAAACACAACCTGGACGACTGGATGGGTAACCGTAAATTCACCCTGGGGGTTCCACATGTGTCCCTCTTGGACAGGGGCAATAGGTGGTGATCATGAAAATAAGGGTAGAACTTGGCTAGGCTTGTAAGGGCCCTAGGCCATTAGCCTAATAACTTCCTATGATCCTATGATCCTATATATGTGGATGGATTTAAGCCACTTTATTGAAATGTCAAAATCCCAAATTACAAATTTTCGAATTTAATAACTGAAATCATAAAAAACAATATATCTTTCTTTCTTTCTTTCTTTGCCAAAACACCTTGCTAATTATAGCAACACCATCAACATTGCACTACAGTGAGGAAAGTGCAAATTTTCCAATCCTTGCTGTTCTGCAATGTAAGGAAAAATCTGATGTTACATCAGCTCTACTGGCTTTTTCACCCTTTGATGAAAAACAGACTGATGAAACAAAGGTAACATATATATATATATATATATATATATATATATATATATATATATATATATAGTTTGATATGTCATCCAGTCCCATCTATTTGGTGGAACATTCAGAATATCAAACATTTGTAATGCCAGCATAAGTAATCAAATAGTTACATGATTGCAGAATGTCAGCATTACTGAATGGGAGGTTATGGTACAGTGAGGACTGGGAATTTGCCATCTTTCTGCTGTTGTGCGATCTTGGAGGTGGTATAGAAAAGTAGCAGGGGATGTGGGTAGGTAGCTTCTACATGAGAGGTATATGGGGCTTGCCTCATCAAAAAAAATTATTTATTTTCAGTCTTTTGCATTTCAGTCTTTTCAGCTCGATCAATATATGTTCAATGTTGTGAGCATTCAACTAAAGGTAGTACATGCACACACACACACACACACACACACACACACACACACACACACACACACACACAAAATGCAATAAAAGTGTGTGTGTGTGTGTGTGTGTGTGTGTGTGTGTGTGTGTGTGTGTGTGTGTGTGTGTGTGTACATATATGGTTTACTATCAAAATCTCACAACACACTTGTGTGAGTGATTACTTACCTGACTTTAAATGCAAAATCCAAATGCGGAATGATCACATAACCAAAACTGGTAATTTAGAAAAGTCGACAACTCAGGAATGCCAGCTTTACCAAAACTACCTGGACTTCCAGTTATGTCCTACAAATCTTTTGATGCTAGTGTGCATTTGCTGTTGTGGATTCAAACATTTAAAACCCAACATTACGAAACCTTGAAAGAGTGACATTCTATCTTCCAAGTTCATGTAACTATTCCAACATTTTGATGGGAAACCTACACACACGCACACACACACACACACACACACACACACACACACACACACACACACACTCACACACACACACACACACACACTGACACGCATAATCTGTGTCTCAGTATCAGTCAGATCCCTCACAGGTGCTGTCCTTAACCTGTTGTCCTGGCCAAGCCTAAACAGGTGTGACTGAAATAATGAAATTTCCTGTAAATACATAGAACAAGACATAACAAAGTAATAGTAACTACCTTCAACATGTGATGTCCAGTGGTATGCATTCAAATAGCATTCGGACAGCTGCAGGCAAACAACACACACATGCTTATGCTGGCAGTCCCCTGAGTTTGAGCACCTAATGTATCTGTGAGGCAAACAGAAGCAAAGCTGGCCCAACCAGCACCCTGTGCCACTACAATGAACCAGCAACTACCCCCTAAACTCTTCAGGTGTAAAGCAAAAAAAAAAAAATCTTCTTTTAAACTGTAGTAAACAATTGCAACAGTTTATACCCTGCTTGCACACAAGACTACAGTGCTCAGGTTTTAGTTAAAAAAGTAGATTTTCTTTTCTCTTAAACAGTAGCAAACTGCTTGCTGCAATGTAGCAGGTAGTTGCTATGTTTAGAGTACACATGGAGTGCTACAGCACTCAGGTATAGCTGTAAATGCAATTCCTGATTTTAAAACTAGTATTGTATTTAAGAGAAATCCAAATCAGCTGATCACACCCCCCAACACTGTGAGCCCAGGGCATTTGCCCTTCACACCCATCCCTAGCTACACTACTGAAGGCAGATATGCAGTACTCATTGTGTGCTTCTTAGAGTTAGTCTGTGCAGAGTTGCAGTACAGCATATGTGTTAAGGGTACTATCCTGGCTGGTCTGTCTGTGAGAAATGGTGCATTTGAGCACTCCCAGATTCTGTGTCCACCCCTCCTTCTAAAGTATCCATGCCCTCATCATTCTCATATAAAAATGGCTCTTTTTCATGATGTTTACCATTGCCTCCCAGTTGCAGACCTGTCCATCACTATGCTACATGCCTTCTGTGGGACCCAATATATTGTGTCATTGACATGCTTCCAACATTTCTGTGCTGTGTGATCTCTCCCACATATGGCATTGATGGTATGGACCAGCGTGTCCCAAGAAGTCACTGACCATAAATCCTAAGTACCTTTAGCTTGATGTCTTTCTCATCATTGATCATCAGTGGATGCAGATTAGGAAATTCACACCGAGTCATTAGCCTAGTAACAATTTATGAATCAATGAATCATGGCTGAAGTTTTCCAACGTCTTCTATCCACTTAGTCTGGAGACATGCATACTCCTTGGAAGAGAAGAAACTATAAATGTAGTCCAGTGATGTCTGCATACAGTGGTATAGCAATGACACACTGTGCTTTAGCTTAGCAATATGTAACAGGGCAGGGTTGGACAGTGCTAGGAAGACTGTGGAGACCACAGATATGTTAGGGAGAGTTGGGTACCCCAGTGGTAACCAAGGTGAGCAATAGTAGGGGTGAACCTGTGCATGTCTACAGCTGGAATAGGTAACACAAGGAGGTCCTCAGGGAGGCAATGATGTGGGACCATCACAGACAGCATGGTGGGGCATTAGTGGAAGCACAGGTGACACGGGTGGTGGGCTATGCTAATAGGGCTTGAGTGTGGTGACATCTACAGCATATACTCACACCATTTGTAGGATAAACTTGAAGAGGAAGAATAGACAGTCTTGGTTTTGTAGACACTTTTATGTGTTCATATGTTACAAATCTTTACTTACAGATCTATGTTGGAGGCCAATTAGTACACATCAGTGGTGGTGCCATGCGTGTTACCATAGGCTATGCTCAGGTAAATGTCTGCACATATAAGAAGCTGATGACATACATCATAGTCCAGAATGAAAGGGGAATAGTCCTGTTTTTGTGGAATAACATCCCACAGAGATGATTTTATTTATCCAGGTACATAAGCTGCATGATCTGTAATTACAGATGGAGGTTGCAGGCAAGCATAGTACAGCCATATAGTGGTGCCATAGTAACCATTCTTTCCCTAGACTGATTCCAACTAGGCACCCACATGTATATTTGGTGAGATATACCTTAACACAGTAATGTAGAGCACTGTATATCTCCTGTGTGCATTATCCTGTGGAATTATTGGTTCTATACTACCTGATATTTCTTCAAGCTGCTAAAATGCTGCAGTTGTAGCTGCTTCCTTAATGCGTTTTAAGTCACTAACAAGGTGCCTTGGCCATAAAAGTCACAGACAAACACCAGCTTGCACCATATGCATGCTAATTAAGTAAGGTTCTGCCAACATCTATGAAATTCTGTGTTTTACAGAAGTGCATTAAACAAATGTTGCATGCCACCTGCATTCTCTATATGCTTGTTCATACAGACAGGTTGTGGCTTGTACAGGCAATACTCTACATGAAATGATCAGCATCACCAATACCAGTGATTGTTCAGTCAGTGAAATGATGATCTGAAAGATTATGCCCAGAATATTGACTGGGAACTGGGGGTGAGGTAGGAATGATCTGAATAGAATTGTGTCTGCCAATTTTTACTGTGTTTCATACTGTGATTTCCAACTTTTCTATTTCTTTCAGGGTACTGTTTTTAATAAAGTTTGTTTTCTCTGACAGATGCCAGGATGTATCATGGTTTGATACTGTGGGTGATTGTCTGCCTGTTTCTTGTGTTGTTGGCAGCTATATCCATATGGTGTTGAATTGTTTTTTGACCTAGAGAACATATTTTTGCCTGTGTGGCATTGTAACCACCATTTCCTGTTTCTCCTCCAATGCAATCCACGCAGTAGGGTAGGTATTTCTGTTTCAGTGTACATACATGTAATATGGTAGATACTCCTGCTCCATTGCACCTACATGTAGTAGGGTAGATACTTCTACTTCAGTGCTCATACATGTAGTAAGGTAGATACTTCTACCCCATTGCACATACATGTTGTAGGGTAGATACTTCTACTCCATTGCCCATACATGTAGTAGGGTAGGTGCTTCTACTTCAGTACACGTACATGTGGTAGGGTAGATATTTCTGCTTCAGTGCACATACATGCAGTAGGGTAGATACTTCTGCTCTATTGCCCATATATGTAGTAAGGTAGGTACTTCTTCTTCCGTGCACATGCATGGAGTAGGGCAGATACTTTTACTCCATTGAACATACATGTAGTAGGGTAGATATGTCTATTCTATTGCACATACATGCAGTAGGGTATGTACTTCTGCTCCTTTGCAGTACATGTATTAGGATAGATATGGATGTTCCATTGCCCTTACATGTAGTAGGGTAGATACTTTTGCTCCATTAAAATACATGTAGTAGGGTAGATATGCCTGTTCCATTGCCCTTACGTGTAGTAGGGTAGATACTTCTGCTCCATTACAATACATGTAGTAGAGCAGATATGCCTGTTCCATTGGACATAATGTAGCAGGGTAGATATGTCTGTTGCATTGCACATAGATACATGTAGTAGGGTAGATACTTCTGCTCCATTACAATACATGTACTATGACAGATATGTCTGTCTGTTCCTTTGCACATACATACAGTAGGGTAGAATCTTCTGCTTCATTACAATACATGTAATAGGGTAGATAGTTCTGATCTTTTACAATACATGCAGTAGGGCAAATACTTCAGGTCTATATCACATCATCGAATCTCACTTCAATGAATGGCTCTTCGTCGAACAACTAATCATCGAAGCCACTAATCAGAGAATGAACTTTTCTGGGAAAAGTTTCCTATGGCAAATTGACGGTTGGCTACCATCTGGAATTTGCCTTTTCCCCACTGTACTGTGATCTTGGAGTTGGTATATTTAGTTAGGGAGATTGTTGGGGGGGGGGCATAACCCCCCACCTGTGTTGGTGTTACATTTTATGGTTTTGTTTATGGTCGCTAGTGTGGACTACCGTCAGTTTGCCCTAGAAAACTTTTTGCTGAAAAATTAATTCACTGATTAGTGGCTTTGATTATTAGTTGTTAGATGAAGAGTCATTCACTGAAGTGAGATTTGATGATGTGATATTGACCCAGATACTTCTGCTCCATTACAATACATGTAGTAGGGTAGATACACCTGCTCCATTGTGCAGACAGCAGTAGGGCAGCTGCTTTTGCTCCATTGCAGTATATGTAGTAATTAGCTATGTCTGCTCCACTGAGGGGAGTCTATATTAAAAGACTGAAGAGGTGTTTCAGTAAACACCTCTTGGTCGACACGTAATGAGCGAACGCACTAAAGCGCGAATGCTCAAAACAGCGGTTTCTTTCCCTTGGAAAGAAACCACTAGCATAAACGCACACACACACACACACACACACACACACACACACACACACTTTAAAACATAACAACCCCCACACCCCCCCTAACTAAATATACCAACTCCGAGATCGCACTACAGTGAGGAAAGGGGCGAACACGCGGGGATGGCCAAGCAATTTCTTTCCCAGGGAAAGAAATTGCTGTTTTGAGCATTCTCGCTTTAGTGCATTCGCTCATTACATGTCAACCAAGAGGTGTTTGCTGAAACACCTCTTTGGTCTTTTAATACAGACCCGTAGTAGGGTAGATACTTCTTCTCCTTTGCAATACATGTAGCATGGTAGATACCTCTGCTCCATTGCACATACATGTAGTAGGGTAGATGTTTCTCCTTTAGTGCATGTACATGTGGTAAAGTAGGTTATTTTTCAAGATGAGGGTACCATCTCCTGCTTCTGCCTCATTTCATATATACATGGATGTATAGCATCTGTCTGAGGCTGATGGCAAAATCTCAGGCTTTTGCTGGCTTGCACATAAATAAGCAGCTGTAGTTTTGTTCTGTTTCTTCATCTCTCTCCCACCTGCATCTGATGGCTTATATGTCCCTTTGATTAGGTTCATAGGTTCATAGGTTGGTACTAGACTATCGGCCCTAGGGCGTATGCAAGCCTAGCCATAACAATTCCCTGGATATTTCTTCCCACAATATTTACTTCTCCAGGCCCCTGTCTAGCAGGGCGACTGACATGATCCCCAGGGTGAATTTCCTATCTCCCATCCAATCATCAAGGTTCCTTTTGAAGAGGGCCAAAGAGGCGCTCTGCTTGATATGTATGGGCAGTCTATTCCAGAGTATGGGGGGTCTCTGGGTCAGGAACCTATCCCTCCAGCATGTTTTGTTCATTGTGATGACAAGGTTTAGATCCCTGGAGCGTGTGGCTCTGAGAGATTGGGATTTCTTTAAGTGGAGCATGTCCAACAGCTCAGGGTGTGACATGGCCTTGCATGTTAAGCAGAGATCGCCTCTGAGTAGACGATATGCCACAGAGTATAGCTGGAGTTTTTTTAGATGGTCAGTATATGGCATCTGCTTTAGGCCTGTGATTCTTTTAGTGAGGTATTTCTGTGGTCTTTCAAGCTGTTGATCTTTTAGTAGGGGCAGAGTGGAAGGAGAATGCTGCTGGCTGCTGCTAGAGGCAGAAGAGATGTTCAGCAGATCATGGTTAGTGTAGTCCTAGGTTGTTACCTGTGTTATATACCAAGTGCAAGCTGTGACTCATTATCATTAACAATGCCCTTTCCTTTGTGCCTCCTTTCTGCTGGTCATGATGGTATCTCAGAACCACTGGCAGTCCAGTAAATAGGCACCTCTGGTGCTGGTGAGGTGAGTGAGAGTTCTGTCCCCTCAGTGGTGGATAGTCTGCTCCAGTCACCTGTCCCAGCTCATAAGAATATGATGCAGGTGGTGGAGGTCACAGCTGACCAGCATTAACATGCTGGGTTTCTGCACAACAATCCCTCCTTCAGCAAATTGTAGAATTGTTGTATCAGATAGCCAATTAGATCAGGTAATCAGAAGCAGGTGTAGCCCAGACTCAGGACCTTCATCTACTGCACCTTGGTAGCATCTCCCTGGGCCAATCAGCAGTTGGCACACTGCCTATAATCCTCACTCCCTATCCCCAACCATTTGTCTGCCCTCTGTTTGTCTGTGTATATCCCATGCCCCCCTATATTAGTGTGTACATCTTTACCGCTGTTTATCTACCCTGTTTCATGTATGTTTGTATGCCCTCACTGCATTTTTCTCCCTCCATTCCTCCTTTTCATGCCTTTCATCCCTACCTACTTCCATTCCTTTCTTTCCCTCTCTCTAGACATATCAGTCTCTCTGTCTTTCTTTATATATATATATATATTATATATATATATATATATATATATATATATATATATATATATATATATAAACTCATTCTTTCGAAAAGGAGAAGTATGACCCCATTTCTGTAAAAGTGCACTTAAACAAAAGTGCACTTTCACGAATACCATTTCACCAAACTGGCAATATTAACAAAAAACACTACAAAGGGAAGCCCCCTGCATCCCCCCCCCCGCTACTTTAAATATACTAACTGAGATTGTACTACAGTAGGGAAACAGGTATATTCCCTTATCCCCACTGTAGTGTTCTCTGGTGCTGCAGTCTTTTTTTTTTTTTTTTTTTGTTAATATTACCGGTTCAGTGAACCGGTATTCGCGAAAGTGCACTTTCATTTAAGTACACTTTTGTGTAAATGGGGTCGAATTTTTCCTTTTTGAAAGAATGAGCTTTCAACAAGGAAAAGTAGACCTATATATATATATATATATATATATATATATATATGAATAACACAATCCCAGAAACGAAGTGCAAGGCAGGTAAGGAATATATATAAACAATTAAGTCGTACACAACGAATGATCCTTCTTCACTCCAAATGGATAAAAAACAGGTTTATTCACAACAAGGATGTAAGCGCTTTCGCGGAGCTCACCTCCGCTTCATCAGACATACTAACAATCCAACATCCAACAATATATATAGTGTGTCAATTAATTAATAATCCAATTAACTTCCTTAAAAGCTCATTGGCATTCATCATTTAAAATGCATTCTAAACTAATGTTTGCGCGTTTATGCTAAGACCATGCAATATCATATATATCCTAATAAAAAATCTACAGGCGATATTTAAAAATATTATTCTAAAAACACACTAAACAGCTATAAATGCTGTAACCTATGAAATTGTCTGGCAATGAGTGCAATACAATGCATCAAATAAACAAATTCTTAAAGAATGGATGCAAGGATGTTTTACCAATAATAATATGCACACAAAGGTGTGCATTCATCCATATGCATGCACATATGCGCACCTATGCATGCATTTATATATACGCGCACAGACAGAGGACCAAAATACGACAAAAATAAAACTCAAACACACAATTTACTACCTGGGGGGGTTTAGTATCATACAAAATAATAACTGTAAGGTTAACGCAGTCTTCTACCTTTAAGTATAGGTTTAACACTAGCATGTTCATTAAGACCATAACCCCAGTGCGAGCCTAATCTCAGGATCCATCTAATTTCAGATTGTTCAGTTAAATTAACAATATCCCCCATTCTAATACTAGGACTTTGTACGTGTAATACTTGAAAACGAAATTCATGATCTGCACCTTCATTTAAAATGTGCTTCGCGATGGCGCTATATACTTGCCCTCTCGCTACACAGTAAAGATGGTCCCTAATACGCTCCCTGAGTGTTCTATTACTCTTACCTATATAGAACTTGTAGCACCTCTTACAGTGAGCGACATAAACTATGTTTCGGGTGCGACAAGTACTGTTGTTTTTCAATTCCCATAGGCGCCCAGTATTGGGATTTCTGAAGAATCGTGATTCGTCCACATATATACACTGTGGACATGATCCACATCTCTTGGTTCCCCAAAATTGTGAAACAACTAACTGTCTATCGCCAATATTTTGATAACAAAGTTGTTGTTGTAAATTCTTCATATTACTAAATATAAAATGGGGTTTATCACCCACTATCTCTTTTGTATTGGCATCGACAGTCAGAATATTCCAATTATCATAAATCACTTTTTTAAAAGTGTTAATATTGGATCCATATGGGACAACAATGCCCACATTCTTATGAATAGTATTTTGTTCAATAGTCACATGACCCACACTTTTCGAAAAGTAAGGCTTAGCCCTATCATTGCGCTCTAATAAAACTTGTGAAATCTCAAATTCTATCAAATATTTGTCATACCCTCTAGTTAAAAAATACTGTTTGAGGTTAGTCAGCTCTTCACACAATAAAGAATCTTCACTACATAGTCTACACACTCTAAAGGCCTGTCCTCTAACTATATTTGCAAAAGTAGATGGCTTGTGCATACTACTTGGATGTAAAAAGGAGGCTCTATAGCAATCCTTTCTATTAACAGTGGTATGATAACGTCCATTCAATTTAGTAACCACTACATCCAAAAAGTTTATTCTATCTGAAGACTGAGCTATAGAAAACTTCAAAAATGTGCTGCTACTATTAATCTTTTGGTAAAACATGGTTAGAGATGTTGAATCGCCATGCCATACGAAAAATAAATCATCTACAAAGCGTTTGTAGCATAGTACTTGTTTACTTTTCTTAACATTTTCTAATTCCCATGCTACCATAACTAAATTAGCGTAGGCATTCGCGCAACTAGTGCCCATTGCGATTCCACTCTTTTGTATGTAGTATTCATCGCCAAACAAGAAAACATTGTTTTCTAAAACAAGCTCAAGTAATAAACAGATAAAATCTACTTTGCATGCATTCATCCATTCACACTCCAACAACAATTTCTTAACCATTGTTATACCAATGTCATTAGGAATGCACGTAAATAGTGACTCTACATCCATTGTAGTCAAAATGTATTCATATGTCATGTCCAGGCCATCAAAAAAATCATACAAGCCAGATAAAAAGTGTCTAGTGTCAACTATGACGTAGTCAAAGCGTTTGAGAACACACCGTGGTTTTGGTGTTTGTATATTATCCACCGTGGTTTTGGTGTTTGTATATATATATATATATATATATATATATATATATATATATATATATATGTGTGTGTGTGTGTGTGTGTGTGTGTGTGTGTGTTTGTGTGTGTATGTGTGTGTGTGTGCGTGTGTGTATATTTATACAGACACACAATTACCTCTCAACTGTCCAGATTTGTGTCTTACATTTTTTAGACTGTCCATCATAAAATTTGTGTTTTTCTGGTAATTCATTGAGATTTACCATTATTAAATGTCAGACATTTGAGTTTCAGTTCTCATAGAGTTTTTACTGTGTGATACCTTAAACATCCTGCAATGGAGGACCATGGAATATATGCAAATTGCCGCTTAAGGACATACAGTGTTTCAGCTACATGGCTTCATTTATGTATATACCATGAGCCTCCATTGCAGAAAGTTTGATCTATTACACAGTAGAAACTCTAGTTTGGCTGGGTTTTTCTTGCAATTCTTACTTAATGGTTCGTCTGTGTGAACTTTTTATCCCTTAGTTCACATATGAGCACAAAAAAACTGTATCAGCTGGAAGGCAAAGACAGAAAGATAAAGAAGATAGTCATATACCCTTCATGAGGGATGCCAGCAACAACCTGCTCACCAATCCACATGACATCAAAGGAAGATGGAAGGAGTATTTCCAGTAGCTTCTAAATGAAGAAAACCCTACAGAAGCTGTACTGCCCCAGAAACAGCCTACAATGAGAGAAGAAGAGGAGACCACCCTAGAAGAAATAAGGATAGCACTAAAGAAATTGAAGTCAGGGAAGGCAGCAGGCTCAGATGACGTCACAGCAGAAATGATAAATGTGCTGGGTGAGATAGGGAAGAAATGGATCCTGAGGGTACTAATAGCAGTGCGGAGAGAAAGGCATATCCCAGATGACTGAAGAATAAGCATACTCATGCCAGAAAGGGGACATCCACAACTGTGGGCAGTACAGAGACATCAAACTCCTGTTACATCACATGAAAGTTCTGGAAAGAGTGATTGATAAACTGATACTCAGAGTAGTAGAAAGTAAGATGGGAAATGAGCAGTTCAGCTTCAGATCAGGATGCAGCACAACTGACCTGATATTTGCAGTGAGACAGATAGTTGAGAAGAACTAGAGATGAGTTAAGACTGGGCATTCCTAGACTTGGAGAAAGCATTTGACAAGGTCCCAAGAAAGCTGATTTGGGCAGTACTGCGTTTGAAGTCCCAGAAACATTAGTGCAAGCTATATACAAGTACTTAATGACTCAAGTATGAACAGTGTTCAGTCTCACAGAGGGGTTCACAGTGGGAGTGGGTGTGCACCAGGATTCAGCTCTAAGCCCACTGCTGTTTATACTGGTGATGCATTACATTCGCAAACAGACTGGAGGGGACAGATCAATAAAGTTGCTGTATACAGATGATGTGGCATTACAGGGAGTCTCTGAGCAAGAACTTCAACAAAGGTTAAAATTCAACAATTGGCTAAGCTTCTGGTGTCATTCAAAGGGGATCCAGTCTCTGTCAGCCTGGATGACATGCTCAACAAGCTGCGTTGCTTCGCAAGAGGCGGCTTGCACCTGTCACCCCTAGGCTTTCGAACACTGGCCAAGGCTCTTGCTACCCCTATAATGCCTTTTTTAGGCAAGGCTCAAAAGTCAAACAGACCTCCATAAACAGCACAATTAACAAAAAACTGAGGATTTTGCTACTCAGTGCCAGAAGTTTAAATCTCAAAATGCACGCACTCGAAGCACTCCTCAGTATGGAGAACGTTGACATCTGTGCAGTAACTGAAACCTGGTTCAAGGCTCCAGAGAGCACCCCAGTACTACAGGGCTACAACTCATACCACACATTTTGGCTACAGAACAAGGACCGAAACACAAAAGGAGGGGGTGTATCCATATTCATCAAGGATACCTATACCTCCAGGTTAGTGGCGCAGCATTAAACCTCTGAGATCATCCATGTACAACTAACATCGGGAAAATCTGCAATGCAAATTGTGACCTGCTACAGATCACCCTCCATGACTCAGGACTACCACTCCACCTTTCTGGAGACACTGGAAAACATGAAGGTCCTACCGAACTCCCTGATATTGGGTGATTTCAATTACCCTACCATTCACTGGGAAAACTACTTGAGTACAAACTCCCAGGCCCAGCACTTCCTGGAATTCATCAACTCAAATGCCCTGGATCAGCTGGTAAACTCCCCTACCAGAGGTGAAAATATATTGGACCTGGTCATCACCAACATGGGCGTCAGGTGTTCCAAGCTGGAGGTCAACCCGTCACTGGTTAGATCAGACCATAAACTAATCACTCTGGATGTCCACACCCCACCCCCAACTAAGGAAATCACAGTAAAAAACTTTTCTAAAGCAAACTTCACCTTACTTAAGACAGAGGTGGTAAGTTTCACAGCCCCCACGCTAAAGGATAATGCTGCCCAAGATGCAGAAACCTTTACAAATGCACTCTATGAGCACCTACAAGGATGCATGGATCGTGCCATCCCTAGCAAAACCAAGACTCATTCCTCTAAGAGAAGGAAACCAGTTTGGTGGACCCCTGCAATAAACAGGCTATACAATATTAGGAGGAAACTAGTTCAGAAAAAAAGCAAATCCCAAGAAGGAAAGACATCCCTGATCAGTATCAGTAAGAAACTAAGGTCCCTCATGAAATCATCCAAGGCTAACTTCGAAAGAAAAATAGCCAAGGATTCAAAAGATAACCACAAAGCCTTCTTTAGCTATGTTAAGAATCTAAGTGGCAACTCGCAGATATGCACTGAACTAGTACAAAATAGCACAAAATATACTGAACCTACTGATATTGCCAACATCCTGGCAGATAGATTCAGTGCAAACTTCACCCCCCCACCCTCACCTCCAAAAGGGCCCACAACAATACTGGAAAAGTGTAGTGTCCCAAAAATCACAGATGCACAGGTGAAAACAGTCCTTTCAAAAGCCAAAAACATAGCATCAATGGGACTGGATGGTGTCCCAGGCTGCATCTTGCACGAACTACAGACTGAACTAACCCCTCACCTAAACACGCTGTTCAACCTCAGCCTCTCCACACGCTACATGCCCATAGAATGGCGCACAGCAATGGTTATTCCTCTCCACAAAGGAGGGGCCACAACTGACCCTGGTAACTATCGCCCCATAATCCTGACTAGCCTGGTCTGCAAGGCTATGGAGCACATCATCATGGAAATCATTAACAAAGACATTGGGAACTTCCAAACACTTGACCCGACCCAGTTCGGCATTGTTAAGGGCAGATCATGCCTACTAAACTGGTTGACTTCTTCGAGACAGTCACCAAGGCCATAGACAAGGGAAAGGTGGTTCACACAGCCTACCTTGACCTTGCCAAGGCTTTTGACACCATTCCCCACTCGGGTATTACAGAAAAACTCACCAGCCTGAACATAAACCCCTCTGTCATGAGATGGGTTGCCAACTGGCTTACAGACAGAACTCACACGGTAAGAATTGCAGGCTCCAGGTCTGACTCTAAACCAGTCACAAGTGGTGTCTCGCAAGGCTCGGTCCTGGGACCCCTACTGTTGGGCATATACTTCTCAGAAGTACAGGCAAACACAGGAGGACTATGGCTAACCAAGTTTGCCGATGACTGCAAACTGGGAGCCATAATTGACTCTCTGGCTGACATGGACATCCTCCAAAAGGGCCTTACTGAGATGAACACCTGGTGTCAAAGTCATGGCCTCAAGCTCAATGCCAAAAAATGCATAGTCATCCCATTTGGGAAAAACGAAACACCCACAAATTACCACATAGGTGGCAGCCCCCTTAATACAGAAGAGGTAATAAGAGATCTGGGGACCCAGGTAGATAGTAATCTCTCCTTTGACAATCATATTGCTAAAGTAGTTAGGAAATCCTTCTATGTGGCCTATCTAATTACTAAAGGGTTCACATCTAGAAATAAAGAGGTTATAGTGCCCCTCTACTTGTCACTCATTAGACCCATCATAGAGTACAATGCCCCATTTGGGATGTACCTCATAAGACAGTTCCAACAGCTGGAAAGACCACAAAAGTACCTCATGAAGAGGTCCTATGCAGCTCGACTGAAGAAACTCTGGCTGTACTCAGTGGCATATTGCTTACTCAGTGGTGATCTCTGCCTGACTTACAAAGCCATGTCTAACTCAGAATTGATGGACATGCTCCACCTAAAGAAATCCAAGTCACTGCGAGCCACATGCTCTAGGGAGCTAAACCTCACCACAACAATAAATAGAACATGATGGAGGGATAGATTCCTGTCACAGAGACTCCCCATGCTTTGGAACAAAATTCCAGACTACATCAGGCAGAGCCCCTCACTAACACTCTTCAAGCCAAACCTTGACTTGTGGATGGGTAACAGAAAATACACCCCTGGGATCACTTCATTGGCTCTGCTTGACAGAAGATCAGTTTAATTAATCAATGGGGTGGCGAAAGCCAACACACTCTGGCTAGGCTTATAAATGCCCTCGGGCAGATAGCCTAATACCTACCTATGAACCTATAGGGGAATGAATGAAAAACTAAAGGCACATGGGATGAAACTAAGCACAGGTACGACAGTGGTAATGGCAGTAAACCTTTAAATCAAAAGAAGCTGGGAAGTAAATAGCTTCAAGTATCTGGGAGGGGTGGTTGAGGAGAAGGGAAATCTGAATAAAGAGGTCAAAGTTAGAATCAGAGGGGCTGCAGCCAACTGGCATAGAGTCTCTGGTGTGGTCTATGACACAAGAATATCAAGGAAGATGAAAAGTAAGGTGTACAAGACAGTGGTGCAGTCAGTACTACTGTCTGGTACAGAAACCTGGGAGTAAAGGCAGAGCAGATGAGGAAGCTGGAGGTGATGGAAATTAAGTGCCTGAGAAGGGTGGTAGGATGCACATTGTGGGACAGGCGAAGAAATGAAGTCATAAGAGCAGAAACAATTGCAGAAAAGATCAAAGAGAACAGATTATGGCAATTTGGACATGTGCAGAAAAGCAGAAGACAATCTGGTGAAGAATATTTGGAACAGACAGGAAGAAGGTAAGAGGAAATGAGGACATCCAGCAAAGAAGTGGATGGATTGTGTGAAAGAAGATCTGCAACAGTTAGGCATGAGTGTCGAAAAAGGCAAGAGTGTGGCACTGAATCGAGAGAGATGGTGACAGTTAACACGATACCCCGACCGCATGTAGAAAAATGGGGAAAAAAGGGGACTGATGATGATGATGAGGATAACTATATGTACAGATCTATACATGTATGTATCTGTATATATATATATATATATATATATATATATATATATATATATATATATATATATATAAAAGGGAGATCTTTTTCAACCAAACTGCTTTTTGTTATGTATTTCTGTGTTCCTTCTTTGTGCTTCTCTTCTTGTTATGCCCTTTTGTTTCCTTTCTGCAGTCTTCTTACACTATTTAGATGGAAGCTAGCTAGATGGGTACAAATGATTATTCTGTGCTGTACCATTTGCTGTATGTTGTTGCTGCACAGCACATAAAGGTAGCTTGCCACACCAGGTGTCTACTCACATTAACAGCTATAGTTTTCATACACATTTCAATGGAGTGTGAGACTCCTACCTTGCTGTTCTGTGTATACCCACAGCTGAGGCACTGTACTGCAATTTGAATATTTTGTTTTATTTTGTTTTATTTATCCTTTGTTGGCTGGGTTAGTCCTAATAGGCTAGCAGCCTATTTTCATGGGAGACCTGAGGTGATATTTTTAGTATTAGGAAAAATGTTCTAGGGCATCAG
Organism: Protopterus annectens; assembly: GCF_019279795.1. Lineage (NCBI taxonomy): Eukaryota > Metazoa > Chordata > Ceratodontiformes > Protopteridae > Protopterus > Protopterus annectens. Next base: position 586,324,640 of record NC_056730.1, on the reverse strand, counting down.
GAAACTTCCCCTACTCTTTTCATTGTGACTGGGGACCATTTTGGTGGAGCACTTCCTGTTTCCTTTCCAGGTGCAGGGGCAGCATAGAGAAACAGGGAAACAGCTGGAGAGAAAAGGAGACGATGGAGCAGTGAAAGAAATGAAGGAGAATGCAAATATTGAGATCTGAGAATGTATGCAGGATTCTGAGGAAATATTTCAAATAAACCTGTTTGATGGAGATGAGTCAGCAAATAATGAATGTATAATTACAACCCTCCAGTCAGGAGAGTTGTGGGATGATTTACTCAAACAAGTGGTGGTGCAGAGCGAGCCAGAAAATGAAAGAGATGTTTCCTGGAAGGACATTATGGAGAATACAAAATGAGGATGTAGAGACAATCCTGAAGAATAGTGGTGAGATGGAAAATAAAACATATGCAGAGAAAGTAAAATAAGGGAAAAGTGGAGTAGCAGAAAAGAGGGCAGAGGAAAATAAAAAATGGTAGCACATGGTAAGGATTCAAAGTAAAGGAGAAAAAGAAATAGACAGGTATGATTATGGGACAATTTAATAGCTCTGCTGGGTGTAAAAGCACATGAAGTAAGAACATTTATTCTTATTAACAAGGAGACTATTTTGACATCATATTTGAGATTATTTTTTCAATGGAAAATTTTCTTGGAGAATATGAAAAAAAGAAAAACTGTAACCCATGGAATCTTTATGTGATAAAAGCATTTAACATCAAGACAAGAAGATTCACATACAATTTCAAACAGAACTAGAAAGAGAGACTTTGAAAGGACATTTGAAAACTTTATGTAAAGAAGTACTAGATGTTGCAAATTCTTATGACAAAGGCAGTTTATGGACTGGTGGCTGGGATTATAATATTGTATTAAACATAGAAAGAGAAAAAATATATACATATACCAAGCATGATAAATGTGGAGCAGAACAGGGGTGTTGTAAAATATTGGGGACAACCCAAAACATATGTTTTGTTTTTTTGTGGAAAAGAAGGACATTTGCTAAGTAACTATGACAAAAGAAAATATATTTGTGAGGAAATGGGTCATGATGCAAAAAAAAAAAATAAGAATGCAAATGCTAAAAATATAACAAAATTGGACATGTGTGAATGGATTGTAAAAATTAAAATAGCAAGGGAAAAAAAGAGAAAAAGAAGAAAATGGACAAAAAGAAATTTTAGAAATAGCAATAATATAAGAAAATTTTGAAGAAACAAAATAATAAAGAAGATATAGAAGAAAGTTCTGAAATAAGTGACAAAGAAGACATAAACTGAGAGTTAATTAAATGAAAAAAAAAAGAATTATATTGGTAAAGGGGTAAAATACGGAAAAATAAATTTTAAAGTGATAAGTACAAAAGAAAAAAGAAAGCAAATGGATGAAAAAGAACATCTTCGGCTAAAGATTGGGGCTTGGTATAATGGTTAAGGTAGCTGATCCACAAGCACAATGTACAGTATTTGATACTCACCTTTAGGAAGGAAATTGGTTAAGCTTAAAATGGCTAACCAATGGTTAAGAAAGCTAGCTTAGTAATTAGCTATGAACTTATGAAACCATGAATCTAAGAAAAATGGAAAATTAAAATTTTAGAGTGCTTTCTGTAAATGTGAATAGTACTGAAAATATAGTAAGAAAAATAGGAGTTTTGGTTCGGTGTAATGCATGTGATGTAGATGTAATTATATTAGAAGACACAAGATGTCTAACAAATGAAGAAAGATTACAAACAGAGAAACTATGGGGAGGAAAGATAATCTGGAATTTAGGAAATGAGAAATGTTCCGGAATAGCCATGTCCTGTAAAACTACAATAAAGATATTAGATATAACTTTATCAAAAATGGGAAGATTAACCCATAATTATAACATGAAATGCATATATTAACTGTAAAGAAAGGAGCAGCGTATTTCATCAGATTTTAAACTATGTAGAGATAAATATAAATATAATAACAGGAGACTTTAACTGTGATTTATGAGGCAAGCTTAAAAAGAAAGAAAATCATATAAAAATGTTAGAAGTTATAAGATGTAGTAAGTTAAAACTTTGGGATAGAAATACATGGATTTACAAAAGGGGTATGTATAAGACTGAACTAGATTGTTTTATAGTATCAGAAGGTTAAGTTATAGGAGAAGGGAAGGTAGTTGAAACAGGATTTTCTGATCATCTTGCAATATGGCTAGAGATAAAGCAAGAAATATATAAAAATAGGCAAAGGAATAAAAAGGATAAATGAGAAAGCATGGAATGAAAAAGGAAATAGGTTAGCAATACAGTTATGAAAAGATCATATTACTATTAGAACATTTTATAAAAATTGGACTGAATGGTGGGTGCTATTTAAGGAAATATGTAAAAAATGTTTTTTTACAGTGCCAGTATAATGTAAGAAAAGTAGAGAAAGAAAAATATAAACTCACATATAATGATGGATTGGAAGATTTACAAGATAAGGATAGAAAGAACTTTGACAAAGAAAAATAATTACATGGAAAAAATCAAGAAACATATAAGAATTGTTATATAAGCAAAGATATTTTTACAAAGAAAAAGAGAAGCATCAAGTTACTTAAACAGATTAGTAAAGGAAGATGGTAGTGTAATTAATGAGAGAAAGAAAAAAATTAAAAGGAGAAATAGAAATAACTCAGAAAAAGATTATACATAGTTTAGCACAATATGTACAAAAAATGTTTAAAGAAAAAAAGAAGGTAGTGAAAAACATGGAAAGTAAAACAGCAGAAAAAGAGAATAAAGAGTTGGAAAAGAGATTTCTTTAAATGAGCTAGATAAAGTATTAGGACACATAAATATAGATTTGGCTGCAGGCTCAGATGGAATAGGATATGAAATGTTATATAATTTCTTATATATAATATAATATATATATAATTTCTTGCTATATTACTATGCTCAGCATATATGATAAAACCTATTTGTGTATTATGCCGGATGTACCGTAACTAACATTGTCTTTTACCTATGTTCTATATCTTCTTTTACCTGGAGTGTTTTTATTAATTTCTTGTTGTATTACTATGCTCAGCATACATGATGTAACCTCTTTTGTGTATTATGCTGGATGTACTGTATTTGTATAACTTGATGCTGGAGCTTTTCTCCGCTGAAAATGGACCTGGTCCAGTCAGAATTTCCTGGTTAACAAATGTAAAATAAATAAATAAATAAATGAAATGTATAAACATTTAAAGGATTGGCAACAAAAAATATTGTTAAAGATTTTGAATGAATGGTTAAATGAAGTTTTTATGTATAAAGAATTATGTAGTGGAATACGTAAATTCATGTGGAAGAAGGAAGCTAGAAGGGAATTAAAAATGGAAACTGATAATATTGAATAATAATGATTATAAGATCGTTATGAAAATAATACAAAAGAGATTTGAAAGTAAAATGGAAATATTATGGAAAGCAGCATATATAGCTTAAAGTGGAAACGTTGTCAATAATTATTAATGATAGAGAAATTGTAGATGATATTATGAGCAGAAAAGAAGAAGCAAAATCATGATAGGAGACCTTAATGAGGCATTTGATACAGTTGGACATGCAATCTTAAGGGTAATAATGAAATAATATAATATTGTTACAACTGGACATGAAATCTTAAGGGTAATAATGAAATAATATAATATAAGTGAGATGGTTAGGAAATTATGTCAGTGTATAGTAATAATGAAGTAAAAATACTTGTAAATGACTGGTTAAGCCAAGAGTTACATTTAAAGAGTGACATAAGTCAGGACATCCAATGAGTTGTATAGTCTTTGCATTAGTTATAAATGTGACAGTATGTGAAATAAATTACAAAATGAAGGAGGTGGGGTATATAACACCTGAAGGCTTAAAAAATTTAGTTTTGTTAACATATGCAGATAACATGATAATAACTGCAAAAAACAAAATTTGCAGAAATGAGTGTCTACGGATGATAAGGATAGCTTTAAATAAAGAGAAAGGTAAAGGTTTAGGTCATGTGGTAAAGGGTATATATTTTACAATGAATTAAATTTCTGTGTTACATTTAAAATCTGGGACTACAGATGTAAATATAATTCAATGCCAAAAAAAAAAAAAAAAAAAAACAATAGAAGAAATAAAGCAAACATGTCTTTTCTGGACAACACATATATTATCATTCAGAAAAAAAGGATTATTTGATAAATTTAATACTGATGTGAAAAACAGCATACTTAGCAAGTATATTAATGCTGCCAACAGTATTTGAAAAGGAATTATTGCAGATATTTTTTTTTCATTTATATTGGGCTCTAGATTAAACCCAGTAAAAAAAGACAATTTGTATGTGAATAAAGAAGAAAGAGGTTTAGGGTTAATTAACCCAGTGGTATACGCTGCTTCATTAAATTTGTACAAAGTGCTAAAGTGGATAAATAAAAAAGATGAGAGATTAGTAGAAAAACTGTATAACTATAAGTATGATAAATTTTGAGTATGGTAAAAAAGAGTAAAAGAGAAAAAGGGTGTATAAATGAATAAATAAAATGTTACCAAGAAAAAATATTTTATGACAAACAAAAATAGATGATATAGAAAAAGAGAAAAGTATGACATGCAAATATAATGGTACAATATTACTACATGAAACCATGGGAAAATGTAATGGATGAAAAAATTAAAGCTATAAAAATAAGGAACAAATGGTGTAATCGGAAAGTATTATGTCAAGACATTTTTGTGGAGATTGGTACTTGATAAATTGCCAGTAAAAGGAAATATAACATATAAAAGGAAAAGTGATAGAATATATTTACATTGTCAAAAAGAAGAAACTTTGGAACGTGTGTTTTTGAAATGTAAAAGAGTAAAAAAGTTATGGGGAAAACTATGTTAATAAAATTGTTTTGAAGATACAAAAGAAATGGATAAAATAAACATGGCTATGATTAAATATGGATATTATAAGAATAGAAGTAAAGAAGATGTTAAAAGAATAGATAAAAAGTTATTTTATGATATATGTATTATATTGAGTGAAAGAATAAATTAAATTATGTTTAATGGTAAATGGATTTTAGCAAAAATATTAAGTAAAATCAGATGGTGGTTATGGAAAATGGAGTGGGGTCTATTAGGAATGAAAATTTAGCATGAATGTAAAGGAAATTATGAATATGTGTAAACAGAGGTGTATATTTATATATTTGTACATATGTAAATATTTGTAAATATGTAAATATTTTGTAAATAATAGTTTTTTTTGTTTATAAATAAAGGACCCCGACACCTACTCTTTTTTGATAGATGCTGTGGCATGTTTTACATCCATCTAAAGTACCACCAACTCAGGAAGGTTGGTAGGATGCACTCTGTGGGACAAGGCCTTGGTTTAACAACTCATCTGAAAGACAAAACACTCAGGAGTGCAGCGTTCCTGTTTATACTGTACCGCAGTGTCACTAATCTATCTACATGGTGTGAGAATAGAATCCACAGCATTCCGCACTAAAAGTGAGTGTGCTACCTGTTGCACCCCTGCTTCCACTGCAGTTTTGCCTCCTTGTTTCTTGAATACTTACTGAGAGCGCAGCTATTTGCCTACTCACACAGTAGCTTTCTGTCTTAGTTATCCATATCTGATTTACATACACCAGTATATTGTATCCGTGTGGTGCAAGCCATCCACTGCCCTGAAGTGAATCTCTATGAATACTGTTCATAGTCACAGTGCAAGTTCATCATTAAAATTTTAGTCTTCAAATACTAAGAGTTTTAATTAAAACCAGTAAAAAAGATGTTTTCTAAATACTGTGGTAGTCAGTGGAATTCTATTACTGAAGGTATGTGTAACATGTAAACTTTTGAAGGTATGACAGTTAGTACAAAGGATTAAGTTGAAGGATTATTAACAAACTGCTTCCTGTTGTCCAGCATTTCATTTAATTTGCCTTCTGTGTATCTGTAAGTAAGTCACTCAACAAGACAGTGTTCCTGGGTCTCCCCTGAAAAGGGGGAGGGGGGTACTTGTGTCCAGTGGGCTTACCTGGTTAACAAAATGAAAAATAAAACGTAAGTTACTGAACCATATAAAATAATTAACATTTGCAAATGCTATAGAGTTAATGAGTGATTCTTTTTTACATTGTCATATATAACATTAATATAATAAACATTAACAATACAGATTTTATAAGATTATGTCTTAATAGGCTATGCTGTATCACAATGAAGTTCATCTTTCTTTAAATGCTTACAGCTCTATCTGTAATAACAGAATAGTAATTCATACTATCTCCATGTGTGTTCAAGTAGATTGTAAATGTCTATACCTCCATATTTAATACAGCCACTTTGCTTTACTTCCTAATGTTTCTGTACCAATGTAATCTTTCTTATGTAGTGTAATCTTTCTTATGTAGTATCTGTACCATTTTTCCATATAGAATTATTCCCTCTCATTTACATTGCTTTCACCTATAACCTCATTATTGATTATCTATTATATTTGTTGAAATTGAAAGCCCCTCTCCTGGGTTGAAAAGGGTCAATGGATCAGTACATGTGTACAGTGAATAGATATGTGAATATAAACAATAGAAGCATAACATCCCCATCATCAGAGAGGAGCCCCTTGTAATAAATGGAAAGGATACAGAAGTCACCTATGTCTATTGTACAACAGTAAACAAACAGTAATGTGCAGACATGTAAACCAAAATAAAACTTTCTTAGGGGTGCTGACACATCATCCAGAGAGTTGCCTTTAGGAACTAGCTGATGAAATTGGAAAGTACTTCCAAAGAACTTGTGGTAGGAATATAATAATAATAATAATAATAATACCCACTGGTTAACCAAGTAGTACCTTTTCAGGGGCAACCCAAGAGCAATGATTGGGTAGATTATAAGTGATGTATAATCTTTGCAAGTGGGAGTGTGATGCAAAGTGTTTGCAACCAGGATTGTGTCAGTGTGGTTCATTTTCATTTATATAAATGTATGATTGCTTATGTCATAAGTGATGGTTTGATAAATATGTTTCTTCTTTAAAAAAGGGGGCAGGAATTGAATAATTTATGTAATGTTGCTTAGGTTATATGATATATAGCAATATATGTGAATAATTATGTCTGTTAATGTTAATTTAATACAGTTTGATTACTGTTGTATAAATGTAAATTTGCCAATGTCACAAAAGGTAATTTAATAAAGGCATTTAATAAAAATAGGAGCAATGTCTGGATAAGCCACTTGCTCTAGATTGCACAATAGGCAAGTGGTTACTGAGAAAATCAAACACTGTATACAGAAACTACAGCTGCCAGCCTTAATCCTCTGTGATAGAAGACAGTGGCAGTTCTGAAATTCATTTTTGGAAGTAAATTGTATAAATTATACTACAGCAAAATATAAATGACAGTTAATGACTGTCATTAATAGCTCAGTTTCAAGTACTGCAGTATTTTTTTCGGTTAAAAGTGCTAAGCTAGGCTAATGTAAATAACAGGGAATGATCAAGCAACAGATAGAAACAGTAAGCAAACCTGGCAGCTGATTTAAACACCTGCAGTTAGATTTACATATTGCTGTTATGGCAATAACATTAGCAAATTGCTATCATTACCAGTAGGCTAGACTGACTAAATGGCAGAAAATTATCAGGCAGAAGATGACAGTACTGTTCAAATAAATATCTCAGTCAGAGATTATGCAAATAAGGAAATATTGTTAGTGATGTAGCCTATAAACTGAAAGAAAAAAAGGTGAACTGAACTTTTTTCCACAGCAGGTGTTAAATACCATATCAGTTAGCCTTAGTGGATGTTTAATGGCAGCTTTTCACAGTTAGAATGAATGGCATCCTACAGGAGTCACTATCTCAAGTAGGAGGGTGCAGGGCCAACAGAAGAGTGACAGCAGTGAAATTACACTGTCCTTCCCTTCATCCACAGTAAGGGCACCACAAGATTCAGTTCTTAGGCACGCCATAATCTGCATGGATGATCTGTTCCTACTTAGGACTGACCACACTCTGCCATGTCTCTGAACAATATTGTAATCAATAAACAATTTTAGGGAAGTGCACACACACACACACACACACACACACACACACACGCACACAAAACAAGCATTATTAAGAAACGTCTGACTAGAAAATAACCTTTTCTCATCTCCCTACCTTTTTCTTGCCAGAGCAAAATAAAAAATCCAAGTAAAGCTACCTGGTCAGTTTAGATGGGCTTACATTTTTCACCATCTCATCTCTAATGACCTGACTTGGGCAAATGAACCCAGATACTTACAATTATAGATACCTTCTGCAACATATTTCCTTAAAAAATGTGCATGTTTATCCCATATTCCCTTTATCGGAACATCACAGCCATAGTCTGTCCAACACAGATCTGCTGCACATAACTGACCCTTCAATTCCCTCTATATTCTCTCTGTTTGTTGCAGACCACTTAACCCAGGATATTGCTCAAGACTTGCCTCTTCCCTCTCTATATGACCTCAGCACATAATCTTGATTTTTTGCTCTCATCTGTATTCAGTCCTTCCATCTCATACTTTAAGTCAGAGGTTCCCAAAGTGTGGGTCCCGACCCACTGGTGGGTTGCAAGGTGATTTTGTGTGCTTTGCATTAAATATTAAACTAATAATCAGAGCCAGATCCAACACTAGGTGACAAAGGTAGTCACCTAGTGCTCTATGGCTACGGGGCCCACTCTGTCCAAAAATGACAAAAATAAATAAATAAATAAATAAATGCTTCTAAACACCGTGGTGGTGACGTCTTTTCCTTTAAGGATGACCATGTGTGCGTTGTATGCATGCACTCCAACCCGCATGTAAATCCATTCTACATACCTCTGAACTGTCCAGATTTAGTCTCAGTTTTGGTCTGTTTCTCATAAAATTTGTGGTTTTGTGTCAAATCACAGAGGACTGAAGTCACTAAATAATGACATATATATGAGTTTCAGACTTCATATCCTACAGAAAATGCATGCTAATACAAATCCTGTTATTCTAGCAACTTTCTATGTTAAAAAGAGCAATATTTAAACTCTATCCATATTTTTGGGCCATTGTATCCACATTATTTTAGGTTTTGTCGAGATTTCTGCACTGAGTTTGAAAGGTATGCATACCTTTCAACTGTCCAGATTTTTACAGCATGTCCAGATTTTAGCTTCATATTTTTAGCCTATTCCTTACTGAATGTGTGCTTTTCTGGCAAATCACGGAGGACTGAAACAACTAAATAATGTCAGACATTTGAGTTTCAGACTTCATTTGCTTCAGAAAATGCATGCTAAGACAAATGTTGTCATTCTAGGAACTTTCTAAGTTGATAATATCAATATTTATAATCTGTCCCTATTTTGAGACCCCCCCATTATTTTAGGCTTTTTCCAGACTTCTTGTGCTAAGAGGTTGCGAGGCATGGAGGCATGGTATGTAATGCCCTAGATGCAGATTATTTGGTGCATTTTAAGGGGGTATAGGGGTTCTGCATTCCTGAGTGTGTCCTCCTTTGTATAAGATGCCTAGTAACTATGAACTTGTTGCCGGTTTCTCAGTCATTCCCTATTACAATATTACCAGCTTACCAATTTTTCTTTAATGTAATGTAGGCAATTATTTCTTCAAGGGCAGCAAGCACTGAATTTGCAGATGAAACACTGAAATGTAAAGTTGTTTGCCAGTAGCTTCATTAGTCACAGATCTCTTTAGTGTGGAATTATTTGGCTGAATTTTACTTCTGCAGAGATTGTGCTTATTAATTGATACTGGTGGATTGTAATGCCAGAAGTTTGAGTGGCCTTTTATGGTTAAAATGTTCTGAAATGGGCAGTTTTGTCATTATTGGGTCATACATTTTGTTTCATTGCTTATTGGAAAAATGTTCAAAACTACAAATTTAAAACACACTCTAACAAATGGTGCTATATATAATTTGATACAATCAGGAAGGTAAATCAAGAACATATATATGTATGCATAGCCCTAAAAATGTGTGCAAGGAGCCTGTGGTTTGAAAATAGCCCAAAGATAAACTTAATTCTCCACTGTCCATATTCATTTTATTTGAATGTGGGTTTTAATGCTGTTTCAATGAATGTGAGTTTCAATGGCAGAGAAGTTTACTGCTCATGCAAAGTCTGTTTTCATTGTAAGACTGTAATATTTGTTTAGCAAATGTCTGTCAGTGTTTGTGCATTTTATTTCAATATCTGTAATCATTGTATAAGTGAATAAGAAGAAAAGTATGCACACTGATAAGTTTGAACAGTGTTCATGGTAACTGGGGAGAAATAGTATGGAACACTGGAATGGCTGGGGAGGGGGCTTCTGCAGGAGGGGCTGCTCTGAAGGGCCCCAATCTATTACCCTGCCCATTTGACCATGATCTGCATTACAAGTGAATAGTGGGTCATGAAAAATTACCATTTTCAAAAGTGAGTCTCGGCCCATAAAAGTTTGGGACCCACTGCCTTAAATAAACAGCAGTGGTAAGATATTCATTATTACTCTTATCCTGTCTATTGCTTAAGACTGAGTCTACATTCTGAATGCCAGACTCTATCCTTTGCATTACATTTAATATTTGCATAATGACTTGAAGCTGGCAAAATGTTGTGCCTGTGTTAGGAGAACCTAATGGTCTGCTTTTTGTACAGAAATGTAAATAAAAGGTGTGACTTGAGTAGACTAACTCGAGTCTATATTATGTCACAAAACAGAGAATGCCATTTCAGCGACACATAAACAGCAAACAACAACTTCCGTGAATGGCCAGAACACCAATATTTTTCCTAGGAAAAAAAATCGGTAGGCCAACCACACACAAAATACCATACCAAACATTACAAATTGTGGGGCTTTGACCCCCACCCCCCAATGTGGAAGGCTGTGCCCCCACCCCCCCAACTAAATATACCAACTCCGAGATCACACTACAGTGGGGAGAAGGGGAATTACACAACGACGGTGCTTGATGTTTTGCCATTTCGGCGACATAATATAGACCTGATTAACTCATTTATAAAGGGTTTATAATATTACAATAGGAATAAAAATGCAACAGACTAAGCCTATGTAATGCCAACACAACACATCATATGATAGATGAGGCAGCTAGTGAGCATCTACATTTTCATTTTGCAATCGGCAGAGTAAAGCTTTTCCATATATCTTACTAAATATCACCATAACAGGTTTCTTTTTTGGTGCATTTGAGCTGATGTTACTGTTAGTTTGTGAACTGCAGTGAACTGTTTCCCTCTAACCGTACCTGATTTAATTGGTTAGATGCTCAAGTTTAAATTAGTAACCCCAGCAGATATGAAAAGTTAAACTAGAGAAATGTAGTTGAATTTGGAAGGAAATACCTGTAGGGATGAAGCCAAAAGAGTTCACATAATTCTAACTTTGCTATTCCCTTCTATGTGTCATATAACTAGAACTGGGGACTAGTGTGCCATGTCATCTGACCGTCACTATTCCTGCTCAAGACAGAAAAAAACTGCCACTTTACCATTTTACTATTACTATCACTGCCATCAAAAAAACACAAAAAGTGATACATGATCCCTGTATAATCTTTTGGAATGACTTGGCTGCAAATCTTTCCTTATATATCATCTCCAGTGCCCACTAGCCCACTAACCAAATGTACCTCATGACAATTTGTCTCTCAGTTAAAAAAAAATAGCAATAAAATGGACAGAAATCAATAAGCAGTGAACTAACAACAAAACAATCTAAAATAAACAACCTTTGCTAAATTATAATATAAACCTATGATGTATGCAAACTAAAAATAACTGCAACTCACAATATGGAACTCAACCCCCTCACTTACCAGGTATGCCTGCAATAATAAAGAATTGCAGGAAAAAATATTGAGTCTTTTAGGATACAGATGTTATACTTTAAGTATTATGCAGTCAGACAATAGGCAAAGGCTTAATCATAAGTGATGGTAAACTGCCTTGTGGGTTGCAGGATTATGTTAAATAAGCATTATGCCCTTTCGTCATGCAGAGATCTGTCACAAAAAAGAAGCATTCCTGTCTAGAAAAGTTTCTACTGCAACCAGTTGACTGACCATCTTCTTCTGAATGGCTAAAAGGCTATGCAATCCAGCCTGCTTGTCCACCTCCAGTAACATTTTATTTGAACCGCATGAGATGACTGCTCATAGCTTTGCACCTAAGAGTCTGTGAGGCTAGCTTCTCCTTCCATGACAAACAAGTCCCCACCATGACTGTGTTTTATGACACTGGAGTGCGTTTCAGCTAGCCAACTGCTGCCAAGTTCTGATGCTGATTCTAAAGATATGTCCAACCAAGTGCTATTTAGACCCACACAAATCTGACTCGTTTTCCTGGTTTAGATGGTTGGGACCAAATTGTCACTGCTTCTCTGAGTTGTAAAAAGAAAAGGAAAAGCCTTTTTGTTTGAATTAATTTGCTGTTATACTCCTATAAGTATTTTCTGTGTAGGCTACGAACTAGAGATATGATATTTTATCTTTCATTAATAAACACTGTATCCGAAGAAGACTGAAAGCCGAAAGTGCTTATTACCTTGAATAAACCAGAAAATTAAAAGCTCAAAGAAGGATTGCTTTGTGTTTTTATTACTTGATTTTGTGTATATTCGACTCTGTTTAACTGACCACCTGCAAAATACCTACAAGAATACAACAGCTGATTACTTTGAAGAAAAATGCCTTTCCTTTTCTTTTTAGTTGTTGGTTTCGGGGGAGAGTCAGCCACTACACCAGGTTTGGATAGACTGTCTACTCCAGAATAGGCAGCCTACATTTGTTTATTGATTCTCTAAGATGTGAAACATTTCTGGATATATCTGATCACAACTCAAAAAAGAAATCATAGTAATCAAGTAATCACTACCCTATCGCTAACCTTTCATTAAGTAGTTAATAGATCCCTTCTTAAAGGAACATATAGTTCATGATCCATTTCAGCCTCATTTTATAAAAAATAACAGTAGAACTACCCGTACTAGGATATTAAATGAGAATACAGTGGTATAAGATTGATTCTGTTATTCTATACTAGTGTTTTTTTATTAAACTTCAGCATTTAACCTAATTGGCTATATTATCTTTTTGGAGGATCTCCAAATTTACTATGGAATCTCTAGTACATTATTAATAGTTCAAATTCAGTGCGCATGCAATAGCAAACAAACAAACAAAAAAAAAAACAACTGAAAAAAAATGTTATGTTCAAGCTTATCTAAGACCTTGTATAGAAAATGAAATCAAGGCTTAAGACAATAATTAGAAACATGAAAAAGAAAATTCACATAATTTTATTCAGATATTATTAGTGCTACATTAGTAAATGCTGACTCCAAAAAAATTAGAGAGCATGAGTAACTATGGAAGCGTATAGCACAGTCAGTTATCTATCTTATGATTAGGTCAAATGATGGCATACTCTTTAATATTCCAAGCGTAGCACATATGCACATGATATGGTAAATGCTGAGCTGTCTGACTATAGGAGACAATATTCTCATCCGCACTGCTGCTGCTGCTTTGAAATGAAGATCTACTGCCATTTTGTAGCTAATAAAGTCGATAGTCACATGCCTTCATCGTCATCAGTTATAATGGTTTCTGCTTCTTGATCTAGGAACAAGCAAAAATGTGACAACCTTTTAAAAACAGATTGAGTAAAGGGATAACTGTAGTAATGATGAGAATATCAATGATGTTGTAGTAATGATGCGAATATCAATGATGTTGTAGTAATGATGAGAATATCAATGATGTTGTAGTAATGATGAGAATATCAGTGATGTTGTAGTAATGATGCGATTATCAATGATGTTGTAGTAATGATGAGAATATCAATGATGTTGTAGTAATGATGCGATTATCAATGATGTTGTAGTAATGATGAGAATATCAATGATGTTGTAGTAATGATGTGAATATCAATGATGTTGCAGTAATGACGTGAATATCAATGATGTTGTAGTAATGATGTGAATATCAATGATGCTGTAGTAATGATGCGAATATCAATGATGTTGTAGTAATGATGAGAATATCAATGATGCTGTAGTAATGATGCGAATATCAATGATGTTGTAGTAATGATGTGAATATCAATGATGCTGTAGTATTGATGTGAATATCAATGATGTTGTAGTAATGATGAGAATATCAATGATGCTGTAGTAATGATGAGAATATCAATGATGTTGTAGTAATGATGCGATTATCAATGATGTTGTAGTAATGATGAGAATATCAATGATGTTGTAGTAATGATGTGAATATCAATGATGTTGTAGTAATGACGTGAATATCAATGATGTTGTAGTAATGATGTGAATATCAATGATGCTGTAGTAATGATGCGAATATCAATGATGTTGTAGTAATGATGAGAATATCAATGATGCTGTAGTAATGATGCGAATATCAATGATGTTGTAGTAATGATGTGAATATCAATGATGCTGTAGTATTGATGCGAATATCAATGATGTTGTAGTAATGATGAGAATATCAATGATGCTGTAGTAATGATGAGAATATCAATGATGCTGTAGTAATGATGCGAATATCAATGATGCTGTAGTAATGATGAGAATATCAATGATGCTAGCATATTTGATTTGCAAAGATAAAGAGGACTGGTCTGTAGTATCCACTTCAGCAATTTCATACCTGCAGCCCAGGAATGAAACTTAGACATTCAATAAATGCCTCATTCTGTTGTTATTATGGGGGTGTTACCAGAGTCATCTTCATCTCAACATTTTTACTTATTCCGGGTCTATATTACATGATCGAATGATTAGGTGATCGAACACCTAAACATCGACCACGTAATAGTGAAAACAAAAAACAGCGAATGGCCACTTTAATGCAGGGAAAGATTTCCCTTGGCCGTTAAATGGATTTTGCCATTTTCTCCACTGTGAAGTGATCTCGGAGTTGGTATATTTAGTTAGGAGGGGTGTAGGGAGCATAGCCCCCACTTAGATTGGCTGCAAAGTTAATTTTTTTTTTTTTGTGGCAGATGTTAAAGTTTCCCGGCGGCGATCGCTATTTTGCAGTTTGATATTATGTGGTCGATGGTTAGGTGATCGATCACCTAATCATTCGATCATGTAATATAGACCCCTTATTCCATACCCTAGAACTGCCTAAGTCACTAAAGAATCACAGATTTTCTTTACAAAATACAGTATGTTTGCATCACAGATTGCAAAATTCCATTCTTGACATATGTTAAATAAATAAATAAATGTGTCAAATTTTGCTATTCTGTTCTATGCTTAAGTCATGAGGCACCCACCAATAAGTTAACCTTTCTATTTATTTAGTTAATTTTTTTCATCTGGGAATATGTGGGCTAGGGGTAAAGCAGCAATGTGTGCATTTCTCATTATAATTTAACATCTGGCAAAGATGCCCTAGGTTGCTGCAAGTGTAGGTGGGGGGCTGGAAGTACAAGGGGTGAAGGCCTCGATATTACTGATAAACAGCATGGAAGCACTGTTGTGGTACCAAACTTTAAGGATTTTATAGCTACAGCACTTAACGCAACATGATGTGATGTGATTCACGCTACCTTTGTATTTAAATTCATTCCTGCCAATGGAACAAAATTAACTTATCACCTCACAGTTCAAACAAATGTTCATTATCTCCAGAACCATAAGTGTTAATAGAAAACTCTAAACTGAAAACTATTCAGTGCAAAGTAATCTTTACAGTGATTGCATTTATTCACTTCTATGTCTTAAAACTGGATTTTACAAGCCACAATAAACACACTTAAATATTAGTTTTATAATGTTACATAAAAAGCTTATGATATCTGTGCAACCATCCATCAGCAAATATACTGCCAATAGTGTCATCTTCATACATCTGTGAGCTTTCATATAAGACTAAGCAGTTCTGACTGTGTTACTTCATTGTTGAGATACTTATAGAAATATGAAAATGATTACAATACAAATAAATAATATAGAAATAATGTTCAGTATATCTTTATCTGCACTCGACACAGGTCAAATATCAGTACAGTCATGTTTGCCATTGTCCAAAATTTAAGATGAAATATTCTAATAACTTGTATGTATCATGGTTTTGAAATTATTAGTACAAATTTCTTCTTCTTTCGGCTTTTCCTGGTTAGGGTTCACCACAGCAGATCACCTGTCCACTCATGATTGGCAGTGGAGTTTTACAGTGTCGAGTTGCCAGCCCAGCACCCAACATTCCACAGAAGGCACACACATGCAAGCACTCACACCTAGGGCCAATTTAGAGTGTCCAATCCACCTACAGCATGTCTTTGGGATGTGGGAGGAAACCGGAGCAACCGGTGGAAACCCACGCGACCACAGGGAGGACATGCAGACTCTGCACAGAAGGCACCCCAGCTGAGAATCGAACTGGAGAACCTCTTGTTGTGAGGCAGCAATGCTAACCGCTGCACCACCGTGGCTTCCCGAAATTATTAGCGCAAATATAAACAAGCAATATTTGATACCTAGCGGTGTCACTAGGATGTAACTGCAGAAACACCTGGAGGCGTCACTAGGCTGTAAAGAGTTAATGACTTATTATTAATCAAAACTAATCAGTGGCTTACACCCCATCCTTCCAACTGCCTTTATTGTGAGTGGTACATTTCTCAGGTATGATAAATGATGTACCCTTTGAATGTCAATATGTAAGAGTTCCAGCAGTAACCTGGCATTAAGTCTATATTCACAGGTGTAGTCACATTTATTCACACCTTTCTTGCTGTTAAACACACATGACCAGCTTCATTAGCTTTGTATTTAAAGCAGTGTTCCATAACAATATTCAAAGATGAAATAAGTCACCATCAGATGAAGTTCACTTTCTATGTGACAGGGTACTTAACAGGAATGCCTTGCCATGCGCATTAGCTATGATCTTTATGAGGTGCCATTATCTATCTGAACTGAATGTTGATGAACCAGCAATGAGTAATGATGGTTGTATAAACCATTCCATTTATCTGGTAGAAATTATAGTCACTTTGTAGTGATTCCATTCTAGAAGAGCATTCATTAAAACATTTTCAGAAACATTTTAAAAGTGACATAATGCAGTGGTTATATTGACATATGTCAGATTTTCATTTCCAGATTGTAATGGTAAAAAAGTGGTGTGCTCATTAAAATTGTGGAATTATATTAGCAATAGATTTTAGTTATACCAAGATTCCAGGCATTACTGATTAACGTGTACCTTTATTTCTGTGGGCATAGAGGTCACACATAAAAATGAGCAAACATCAGATGCATACTTGGAAAGTAAAGCAGTGTTTGGGTCAGGCATTATATATAACATCATACAAGAGTACAGCAGGTATGTTAAATGGGCATAACTTAGGGCATTGAAATCTATAGTTAGTTATTTAGACTTAGAGGGAGCTCTTGACTTTCCAGAATGAAACATGAAGAAACACTAATCCCATTTTAAAAAGAAGACTTGCCAATATGGAAGACAGGATTAAAAAGGGAGCCATAGATGGAAATAAACTCTCACCAAAGAGAAAAAGTCAGAGATATGGAAAGAAAAATTCATACCAGATACAGTACTTATGACTTGGTCTTATGTAACAGACAGACAGCATTTGAGAAGGAGAACTTGATGTGTTTATTTTGGAAGAAAAGCAGTCCTGTAGGGGTAATAGAGTCTTCAGTTAGCCTTGGTGAAGACAAAAACCTGAGAGATATCCCTGAAAATGTCAAGGAATTTTGTTGCACCAAAACTAAAATTATTGACGAATTGCCACAGTTTGTAGTCTTCAGTCACACGTATATTGGAATTGCTTACCTCTGCACTGGCTTGTTTCTTGGAAAACATTATTTTCACCTAAACCATTCATATGCACTTTGTTTTAAGTGTACTGAGTTGTGCATGAAATCATTTACCATTCAACTGTGAACGTTGTGTTTTTCGGATTTTCTCGGTTAGGGGTCGCCACAGCGGAACTCCGGTCCGCTAATGATTGGCAGTTTTACTTGCCGAGTTGCCGGCCCTGGCATACAACCTTCAACGAAGGTACGCCCATTCACGCATGTCTTCACACAGAAGATGTTCTAGCTGAAAATTGAACAGGACAATGTCTTACTGTGAGGCGACAACGCTACCACAGCACCACCACCGCAGTTCACCATTCAACTGTGAATACAGCTATTTATTTTTCTTGCTTCCTGTTTTCTTCATCTTCTGTAAATAAAATTGAGCATAATGAAATGGAACTTGGTTGGAAAGGCTGATTTAACATTAATAACATTGTAAGATTTTGTGTGTGTGTGTGTGTGTGTGTGTGTGTGTGTGTGTGTGTGTGTGTGTGTGTGTGTGTGTGTGTGTGTGTGTATGCTTTTGTGTGCGTGAATATCACAGTAATCCTTGTAATGGTTTAACTAAGTCTGTTCATGAAATATTACAATGCATATTACTCTTTTTCCATTTCTTTTTTATTAAAATATTTTGGCCATCTATCATCACCAACAATATCCATCTGTACAACTAACCAACAGATCTGGCACCTTCTAATGGGAGTGATGAGATCCCCCCCTTCCACAGGTAATGGGAAAAGAAACTTCTTATTGGTACCTCTGAGAGATTTCGCTGCCATCACAAAGGTAAGAGAGGCAGGAAGACTATCACGTATGCAGCTGAGGAGAGGATGTTTTAAATGTTGCTGGCTGTCTTTCACGCAGCTGAGAATTAAATAAGGTAGTGGGTTTGAAATCCTTTTTTCAAACAGAGGGGAAAAAAAACAGTGTCATCTGATTGCACACCCTAAAGAAGAATTACTAAAAACAGGTTCTCAGAAAAAGATTGTACCTATATACATATCATTTGTTTTAAATGTGAAAAAATAGAGCTCTAAATGCAACAGTACCTTACCTGTTATGCGTTTTTTCTTTGTCATACTGAGTCTGTATCAACACATACTTCATACACCATTTTAGGCATATATATTTGTGTAATTGAAGTTCTTTTATTACACTAGGAATATGAAAATATATTTTGGAATAATTTGAAGTTGCTGCAATTACTCTGTTACGCTGTTTTGAACATGTCTGCTGCATACTGCTACCATTTTAATATTAGTAACAATTAAGCTGTTTGCTGACAGTAGCATCTGTGAAATATGCTTTGAGGAATATTGTACTAATGAGTCCTTGGGTCTGACAGGATTTTTGCTCATTTAAGTGAAAAAAAATGTTCATCAGGTATATTTCAATGAATACATTTTTTATTCACGTATTTATTTAAATCTGTTAACTTGGAAGGTTCTGGTAGGCCCTGCCTATTTCCAGAGGATGTTCAGGGAAACAACTGCCAAATTGCTACAAATTATCTCCGAAATGAATTACAAATGAAATGAGAATTAAAGTACAGGACACATTAGAAACAATAACAAGGAGATACTGCAACATATATCAATAGTTGTCACAGCAGCACCGAGGGATACAGAGGGTACATTATAATTAATTTTCAGTAGGACTAACAAGATCACTTATGATAGTATGTGAAGGAGCTGCCTGAATGTATTTTAGATCTAAGATTGACTTATTACACGAAGGAAGCATCTAGTATATTAAAAGATGCAGGTGTACTGTGACAGCAAATCATACAGAGAAGGTGTCACCTATGAAGGACCTTACGATGTGACTACAGGAATGTTCTAGATGATGATGCATAGAGGATAAAGTCCTGACTATGGTCTAGGTGACTCAGATTTGATAAGTGGTTCTGATAACTGAGTCAACAACAGGAAGGATGTGTATGCCTATCCTGAGGTAGGGGACAATGTTGGGCATCACTTTGCAAGCACTGGTGGAGTCTGGGAAACAATGATGCAGATTAGCGAGGGAGAGAAAGTGAGTAAGTGTATCCACTCAACAGCTGGAAGGGACAGGACACACACTTAGCATAGCCCTTTCACAGTCCATCCCAGTCTACATTGAGAAATAATGTCAGCATAGTGGGCTGGAGAGTTAGATCAGCAGAAACGACCATCAACAGATAGATGGCAGCTCATCTGCTGAGCATGTCTTACATACTTGTATGTAGGAAATTGAGCACTTAAAGCCTGTACAAGGAGACTTTGACTTCCTCATACTAGGCCTCAGACATTCTCCCAGAAGAGGGAACTTTCTCCCACGAGAACACCAGGATTCCACTAGGTTGGACTTGCAGGTAGAGGCATTTGCCCAGCAAGGGCTGGCTTGGTGGTCTACCACTGTGGAAGAAATAAATATCCTGGGAGAAGATTCTAGTTTGTGAATGTTGGTATTACCATGAAGGGAAGAAGGACACATTATTCTTGGAACAAATGCTTGGAGGGATGTGGGCTGGAGAAAATACAGCCAGTAATTCTGTACTGAAGATGAGTGAGGACAGAGGCAGTCATTACACTTTATAAAGCAGGCTATTTATCTGAGAGATGAAAGTCTCTGAAATATACCCAGGGTAGACTATATCATTTGTTGTTTGAATTCTGGCTACTTAGGCTTTTCTGTGGAATGCAGTAGGCAGATGGTCAGCTGAGAACATAGCTGTATTATAACATTTTTCTGGTCTGTCTAGTTGGAGCATAGGAAGATTTGTGGAGACATCTGTGGCATATAATAGGTTAGATAGAAAAAAAATCTGTCTGCAGTGTGGGAAGAGGCAGTGAAGTACTCCTTATTTTTATTTAATTAGGAAGTTTTAGTAGGGAATCTAATTTTAGATAGAGGATTTTCAATGAAGTGATGTTTCCAGTGTAATAATTACAGCCTGATAATTATTTATGCTTTATTTATTTTATCTTTATTTGTGTTTGTTGACTGGGTTAGTCCCACTAGGCATGGACAATTTTCAGGGGGAGATCTGAAGTGTTACTTATACTTCTTCTTCTTCTGGCTTTTCCCGGTTAGGGGTCGCCACAGCAGATCACCTGTCCCCTCATGATTGGCAGTGGAGTTTTACAGTGTCGAGTTGCCAGCCTGGCTCCCATAGGCAAATTTCGTTATGACAACAGGGAAGTTCCCCCACTCTTCTCAAGCAGAGGAAGTAAAGTACATACGTCACTCCTATTCTTAGTGTGTAAGCAGCTGAGAGGAAAATTGCAATGTAAGAAAGACAAATGAACTGCAGATGTAGCGATGGTTCTGTCACAAGTGACACTGAACTTGAAACTTTAAAAAAAGAAATATAGAACTGGATGATCCGAATGGCAATATTAAATTAGTTCATGAGGTGTGCCTTACAAATAAACAGCATTTATCTTTTTTTCAACAAGGAATCTCCCAAGAGGAAGTAGAAATAATGGAAGCTCCATCAGGAGGACTAGGGAACAATGAGCTAGTCCACAGGAAGAGGTAGGAGAAGATTCAGCACTGCCACGGGGAGAGGTTGTTGACTGTAAATTCATTGAGGAAAAAAACAGACAGGATATTTAAGGATAAGAACACTACAGACTCTAATGAGATACCTAATGGAATGAATGTAAGGAAGGAGATCCAGTTTGAAGAAAAAGACCAATAATAAGAGTAAAGAGCAAACAAGACTGTAGCATTAATACATACGCTAATTTATACATTTAAGAAAGGAAATGTTCTGCAATAGTACATGTGAAACAGACTTTTGGAGTTACCATGAACTAAAGAAAAATGTTTATATTTGAAATTAATTTTTATATTTTGCACAAAGGACAAGAACAAAAAAGAAAGCATATTTTCAATTTAAACTGACAAAAATGAAGAAAATGATATACATGAATGTTTTCAAAAAATGTGTAGTACAGTAATAAATATTTAAAAAAAGATGGATGAAAAACATGAGTAGAACTGGCACTGGAGAAAGGAAAATTTGTTAAAATTTAATAATGAAACTATAATGCTTCCTCCCAGCATAGTATATATTACAGGACTTATAGGGACACAGATATGTGGGGCAAGCCAAAACCTACCATTTTTGTGTGGATGCATTTCATTTAAATGATTACCACAAGATTAAATGCACATAATGTGGAAAAAAAAAAACATGACCAATAAATGTAAGATTGCATGTAGTGCTCCTATCCGACCATAAACTAATCACCCTAGATATCCACATCCTGCCCCGACTGACCATTAAGGAAAATACAGTAACAAATTTCTCCAAAGCCAACTTCATGCTTCTTAAGACAGAAGTGGCGAGCTTCATGACACCCATGCAGATGGACAATACAGTTATGCCTGCTGAATCCTATACAAAAGCACTCTATAAGCACTTACACGAGTGCATGGATCATTATATCCCAAACAGAACCAAGACGCTATCCTCCAAAAAAAGGAAGCCAATCTGGTAGTCCCCTTCCATAAACAAACTCTACAACAGAAGGAAGAAACTGTTGCAAAAGAGAGTAAAATACCATGAGTGGAGGAGCTCCCTGGTCAGCCTCAGTAAGAAGCTGACATCCGTTATAAGATCCTCCAAAGCTAGCTACGAAAAGAAAATCGCCACTGATTCTAAGGGCAACCACAAAGCATTCTATAGCTAAGTCAAGAATCTCAATGGCAACACCCAGATCTGCTCTGAGTTACAGCACAACAGCACGAAAATTATAGAACCAACTGATATTGCCAACATCCTGGCAGATAGGTTCAGTGCTAACTTTACCCCCCTCTCACCCCCTAAAGGGCCCATATCTATACAGGAAGAATGCAGAGTCCCTGTAATCACATCTATGCAGGTAAAAGCTGCACTCTCTAAAACCAAAAACACAGCATCCATGGGACTGGACAACATCCTAGGCTGCATTATACACGAACTTCAGAACGAACTGGCTCCCCATCTAAGCACCATGTTCAATCATAGTCTCATGTCAGGCTTTGTGCCCACTGAATGGCACACAGCAACAGTTATGCCACTCCACAAAAGGGTAGCCACCAGTGATCCTGGGAACTATCACTCTATTAGCCTGACGAGCCTGGTCTGCAAAGCCATGGAACGTATCATCATAAACAAAGATATTGGAAACCTCCAAACTCTGGACCACACCCATTTTGGGTTTGTGAAAGGCAGATCATGCCTTCTGACCCTGACTGACTTCCTTGAGGCAGTCACCAAAGCCGTAGACGAGGGTAAGCTGGTTCACACAGCCTATCTTGACCTCGCCAAGGCTTTCAACACCATCCCCCATTCTGGAATTACAGCTAAACTCACTAAACTAGGCATAAATCCCTATGTCACAAGTTGGGTTGCCAACTGGCTCACTGACAGAACCCACACTGTAAAAGATGCAGACTCCAAATCTGACTTCAAAACAGTGACAATTGGAGTACCACAGGGTTCAGTCCAGGGACCTCTCCTGTTTGGTATCTACTTCTCTGAAGTACAGGCTAATACAGAAGGCCTCAGGCTAATGAAGTTCACAGATGACTGCAAACTAGGAGCCATAGTCGAGTCCCCAAATGATGTGGACATCCTATAGAAGGGCCTCACTGAGGCACATGCCTGGTGTCAGAGGCATGGCCTCAAGCTCAATGCCAAAAAGTGCATTGTCATCCCCTTTGGTAAAAACTCTGTACCCATGAACTACCACATAAACGGTAGTCTATTTAATGCCGAATGTGTGATAAGAGACCTTGGGACTCAGGTGGACAGTAGTCTCTTCTTTGATAATCACATTGCCACAGTAGTCAGGAAATCCTTCTATGTGGCACACCTCATCACAAAAGGGTTCTCATCCAGGAAAAAAGAGGTCATTGTTCCCCTCTACTCGGCACTCATTAGACCCATTATAGAGTACAATGCTCCTTTTGGAATGTACCTCACAAGACATCTGCAGCAGCTGGAAAGGCCACAGAAGTACCTCACAAAGAGGATTACTGGCCTCAAACAAATGCCCTACATTGACCGTCTCAAAAAACTCCAGCTTTACTCTTTAGCATATCGCCTACTCCGAGCAGATCTCTGCCTAACATATAAAGCTATGTCAAACCCAGAGCTGTTGGACATGCTACATGTAAAGAAATCCCAATTTCTCCAAACTACACACTCTAGGGACCTAAACCTTGTCACCACAATAAACAGGACATGCTGGAGGGATAGATTCCTGTCCCAGAGACTTCCCGTACTCTGGAACAAGCTACCCATCTATGTCAAGCAAAGTTCCTTATTAGCACTTTTCAAGAAAAATCTTGATGAGTGGATGGGAAATAGGAAATGCACCCTGGGGATCACTTCTGTGGCTCTGTTTGACAGGGGCACAAGAAATTAACTTTCTTGGGTGGCATAAGGCAGTGAACCTTGTTGGCTAGGCTTACTTAGGCTGTTGGGCCGATAGCCTAGTACCTACCTATGAACCTATGAATATGTCACAAGCAAGGGGCCTTTTGGTTTGGTTGCAAAGAAATGCAAGAATATAGGAGAAAGACAAGCAAAGCATTATCTTCAACTACCTGAAACAGTTACTATACAGCTAGAAAAAGATGGTTAAAAAGTGTGGAGAAATGTAGTGCTCACAATGTAGAAAAAGTATATTTCAAAAAAGGAAAATGATACCCAGATAGGAATACAAAATGTGGAAATGGTATCTGAGAATACTTTCACTGTATTGCCTAATAAAGAATTAGAACAAGCCACGAAGAAAATCATCGCACAAGCAGTATGCAGGCAATAAGAGCCAGTGAGCCCTGAAATAATCCAACGTGTGCTTTAAATCAAGCCAACACGTCCAATTCAGTACAAGGATGCTTTCTTTATTCGGACAAACAAGTAGGTATAAGCGCTTTTGGTCCAAAATTTAAAGTAGGAACTTCATCAGATACAAAGAAAATAAGGAAATAAACTGTTTTAAATAGGAAATCTTATATGACATCACTTCCTGGATTCATGAAAACCACTCCCAAGTCTGAAACACTACACATAAATGTGTCAGCACAAAACAATATAAATATCAAAATGCATATAAAAACTGATTGTGCAAATGTCAACACCCTAACTATATATTATAAACACAAGAATAAATATGTAAATATGTGCATATATAAAAATGCTTTTAAGATGCTTTTAAAAAGAATATGTATATGTATATGAAAACATATAAATAAAATATGCATACAGATAAAAATCCATTAGAAACAAATGAATAAGTTTCATGTACATATACAAACAACAGGTATGAAGGCCATTTATGAAAAAACATTTTTACACCAAATCCATATCTAAAGGGAATGTTTCACCTATCAAGAGCCCTCAATTTAAGCAGACTGCTTATGGCAAGGCTGTCATTTAAGCCTGGCCAGTGGGTGGCATCAAGTCGTAGTTGCCATAGTAACTCATTTTTTTTCGAGTAAATATGGCCAGGCTGCCCCCCAGTATGTCTTTTTTGGACTTCAAGTACTACAAATTTGAACTAGTGATTTTTGTACTCACTAATGTATCTAGCAAGTGAATTCACTTCAGTAGCATCTCTTATATTCCTAAGGTGCTCGCTGATCTTATTTTTAAGCTTACGTTCCATCTTCTCCATGTAAAACATGGGCAAAAGGAACATATAGCACAATAGACTACTCTTTCAGTTAAACAGCTACACCTCTCAGGTATTTTTATTTTCGTTCTATTAATTTCACATTCACTGACTTCCAAAATGAAAGGGCAAAATTTACATGTCCCACACTTAATCATCTGACTCTTCCTCTAGATTCCATCATTGTTACGTTCGAAAATGTTCTTCAGGTTAGGGCCCTTCTTCAAAACACACACAGGTTTTTTTCCTAAGATTTTAAAAAACTTCTCTGTCACTACTCAACAAATTCCAATTCTTACACAGAATATCCTTAATGGTGTATACATCATTTGAGAAGACAGTTGAAAAACTCGTATGGTAATTAGTTATTAGAGACCCAGGGGAATGGTGCCCCCTATATGTTTCCTGGCTATGAACAATTGTTTGGTCATTCACAACAGTGTCTGTGACTGTTTCAGTTATATTCAACCCAGTCAAATGGGGATGGTCAGTATCAGGGGTGCCCAAAATTGGTGCAAAATACCCACATTGTCTTTTCTCACTAACCTCCTTCATGATATTGTCAATTAAATTGGTGTCGGGGGGGGGGTAACCTCTTCTCAAGAACATTTCCTTCAAGTTAAAGCATTTCCTAGTAAAACCTGTCCAAGTTGAATATAACTGAAACAGTCATGGACACTGCTGCAAATTATTTAATTTGGTCACTAGAAGTAGATTTTTTGCTGCTGGAGTGTAGTGGCCTAGTGAAACAGTAGGGCTGGAGAAGGTTTTGAAGGGATGGTACTTTAAGAGGATAGCTTACTAACTTGTGAGCAAGAGAGAGAGTTGATTCAGGTGAAGACATTGAGGGAGTTCAAGCCAGCCAAGTTCTCTAAGTGAGATACAGTGGTGGCTGCGATAGCAATTTTATTGTGGCAAGCCTGGAACTTGTTTAGGTCTGCTTGTCTAAGGTAGGTAAGTATAGGAGAGGCGTAGAGTAAAGTGGAGATTAGGTGGGAATTGGCAGCAGAAATTCCCACTGTCTTGGTGAGGAATTGTTTGTTTCTGTACAATGCACCTAGTTTTTTTGTGAACCTTTCTTATAGTAAGAGAAATGTGAGTGTCAAATCTGAGATTGTTATCAATCTCGACACCAAGTAGTTTAGTGTGTTCTGTTGGGGAGATGATGGCATTGTCCTTGGCTAAAATATTAAAGTGGGGGATAATTGGGTTAGATTTAGTGGGTTGGAAGATAAGCAGTTTAGTCTTACTTGGGTTGAGCAATAACTGGGCATTAGATAGCCAGCTTTCTACAGATGAAAAGACTTTCTGTGCGATCTTGTGAAGTTCAGGTATAGTTGGGGCTGAGCAGATGAAGGTGGAGTCATCTGCATACTGTATAAGAGAAACATGCTTGGTGGCTGTGAATAGATCATTGGTGAAGAGTGAGAATAGTAGGGGACCAAAGATGGAGCCTTGGGGAACACTGAGTGTTACAGGAAGTCGAGGAGATAGGTCATTATAACAGACAACTGATTGTTGGTGGCCAGTTAGATAGCTGTTAAACCAATCGGTAGCTGATTGGGAAAAGGATAGGTTAGTGAGAACAGAGATTAGTAGTTTGTGTGAGACCATGTCAAAAGCCTTGGATAGATCCAGAAATATAGCAAAGGAGAACAGGCCATTATTTTTATGATGAAGGATAGGGTTAGTGAAAAAGAGTAAGGCAGTAGTAGTGCTGTGGTGTGGCCTGAAGCCATGCTGGGTGCTGGAGAGGAAGTTATTAGTTAAGAGGTAGTCTAAGACTTGAGAATGGATGCATTTCTCAAGTATCTTGGAAAGTGGAGAAAGGATGGCTATGGGGCGGTAATTGGAAAGTTCAGTGGAGGAGCCACCTTTATGGAGGGGAATGATGTGGGATATTTTCCACAGTGTGGGGACATAACTTTTTGATAAGGACTGATTAATTAAAATAGAGACTGGATAAGCTAGGGCTTCTGCTGCTATTTTTAGGTATTCAGAGGGGAGATTGCCAGCTGCAAGTTTTGTAGGCTTAAGTTTCAATAGAAATTTTTTTATATAGGAGGTAGGCACTGATGAAAAGAAAAGACTGTGGGCAGAGTATTTGGTTTTGATGTAGGAATGGTGGGTGGAGAGTTGTGTTGTTTAGTCACAGACAGAATGGTATCAGTAAATTGTTTACTGAATGAGTCAACAATACTGCTGGAGGAAGGGGGAGTGGTAGGTGGGGGGGTGCCTACGTTAGCTGGGTGGTGAATGGAGTTTATTGTGGACCAGAACTGCTTAGGGTTATGATGGGAGGAGTTTAGGGTAGACTGATAATACTGGATTTTATATTCTTTTATTTGCTTTTTGACCTTATTGTGCAACTCTAGGAATGGCTGTGTGTGGTGGGGGGGGTTGTTAAGCGCCAGTCCTCCCAGGCCTTATGCCCTGGTGCTTTTTTGTAGTGAAGGGGAGTACTGTGTTTTGACTCTGGCATTTCTTATGGGGGCATGTGTGTTTAGGATGTTTAGGAAGGTGCTATTGAAGAAGTGGATGGATTCATCATGATTGAGGTACTTTAGTGGTGTCCAATCACATTTTTGAAGGGTTGAGATAAAGGAGAGAGGGTTAAAGTTTGCCCTATTTTGGATTTGCCTATAGATGATGGGTTTAGCACAATTTAAGTGGTGTCTCAGAAGTAATGTTGGAGTGTGATCACTGAGGCTGTCTGGTAGACAGCCAGCTAATTATGAGTGAGGGTCTTTATTGACTAATATCCAGTTGAGAGTATTATGTTTGTTAGAGTTTTTATTTATCCGGGTAGGTGACGATATTTATTGGGAGAAACCATGAAGGTTTAGGTGGTGGGCTGGGTGATTGTTACTACAAGATAGCCAGACAGTTGACATTAAAATCACCTTAGTTTATGGTTTTCTGGGGTAGGGAATGGTTATCCCAGTTCAGGAGGTTTTCCAGGGGTGGGATGTTTTGGTCATGTGGGAAGTAGCATCCTATGATGTTGACTGTATTATTTGGGTTTAGTTTGAGGTTGGCATATAGGATTTCTTCATTTCCAATGTGGGTGGAAGATGTGTTAAGGATCTGGATGTTGAGGTGGTGTTTAAACATTAGAGCCACACCACCCCCTTTCTTAGACAGCCTATCTACTCGAAGAATGTTATAACCTGTTGGGAGTATTTCCTCACTTTTGATGTGAGGTTTGAGCCAGGTTTCACTCAGGATGAGAATATCAGGAGACTATAAAGCTATGTTGATGTTTAAGTCATGGGTTTTATTAGTTATACTTCTGATATTTAGACACATTTAGAGGAGGTCAGATGGCTTTCTTTTGGATGTTAGTTGCAAGACAGAGCAGCTATTAGACAGATTTTTAGGTGAGAAGTTAGTAATGGTAGGACCAGGGTTAGGGTGGATATCACCACTGAGTAGTGCTAATTTAGACAGGGCAGTAAATATAAGTTTTATAAATCTGGTAATTAACCCGTCATATTTTAGGGATATTTTTTGTTTGAATGTGACAGGTGATTGTAGTATAGTGGGTGTATTGGGATGGAGATTGTGATGGTATGACAAGTGTAATTAGTAGGTAGGTGATGGATAGAAGTGAGAGTAAGGGTGCAGTGATAGTGGTGGGGTGTGTCTGTTATGGAGTTCTAGTAGGATGTAAGGTGTGCATGAAGATTGCAGGTAAGGAGTATAAGCACATTAGGTAGTAGCATGACTGTGTCAGGTGAGCAGTTAGACTGGAAGTGGGTAGGGTACTGTGGGCGGTAGAGGAGATAAGTTCCTAATATTGTTCTGATTGGTTGCTGGGCATTGGGAGGGGTTAGTGCCTAGAATAAATCTAGATGTAGTGGAGGTGGGTGAGATTGGGAGCAGGGTGGGGCGGAAAGTGAGCCCGTGTGGAGTTTCAATCCCTTCAAGCTGTGGATCACCAGGCAAGTATCTAATGGCTTACCAATGAGCAGAATTCAACTGCTGATGAGCACTTGTGTCCTGATGGGTGACTAGTAATTTAAAGATGGCACCATAAACAGTAGGAATCTAATATAGACTTAGTATTGGCAGAGGGGGGGTAGCAAATAGGGTGTGAACCAGGTGCAATGCAAAGAAAGCAGCCAAACCAGAGAGGCAAGCAGTGGAAAACTATCAGTGAAGGCCTCAGAGGGGGTGAATAATAATACAAACTCTACCTGTAAAGTGAAGGAGAGAAGCGACAGCAAAGTTTATTAAGGTTGGGAGTGTGTCTTCACATTGACTTGCTTTGAGTACAGATTAGAGTAGGGCAATACATTAGCAATGAAGGGGAATATATAGAGATGCAAATAAACAGGTGGGGCTCAAGTGATAAAAAACTAAAGCAAACAGCCCTGAAAGGACTGCTTGAGGGTTAATTTGTAATCACAGAGAATAGGAAGGACCTAAATTAAGTGTATACTGTCTAGTGGACAGTTAGGATTACTGCACAAGCTGGGGGGGGGGGGGCACAAGGCTCAAACAGTCAGTTTTATTAGCACACCAAAGTCTCCTAAGTAACATTGCTAATGTTAAAGCTTCACTATCATAACACATACATGTAAAATGCCTGGGTGGACTGACCCTTCTGTTCATGCTCAAAAGGTACGTACTTGTTTTAGTTTTGCAGTACTGATTCCTTCTTAGACTGTATGGGTGCGGTGGTAGCCACTGACTGCAGAGTTGCTTGAGTGTGCTCACTGAGAAGAATTCAATTGCTGAAGAGCACTTGTGTCCTGATGGGAGACTAGTAATATCATGCTAGTTGAACTATGATTTACTACATAAATGTTTTTCTTTCTGTTTGTTATAGAATTTTTCTTGCCGGGCCTCTGCTGAAAAGGAGTTTTGCATGAACAATCCAAGGAACAAATGCAATAAACAAATAAACTTGATAAAACTCATTTTATTACATTATTTTTTTTCATGTCTCCCTGTTTCAAATGGCACCAGAAAAATACTAAGATAATTGAACAAATTCCACATAATTAATTCTAGCATTAACAAGTTCTTGTCATTTCAATGTGAAAATCAAATACTGCTGAAATGCTTCACGATGAGCAAGAAAATATGTTGAATGTCTGTTCAGGCTAAAAGTGCTATATATTAAATGTTTTAATGGAGTCTTTTAGCTCCGACTAAACAATTTAATGTGTTTTGATAATGCTAAGACAGTTTGTCACTGAGAAAATTTTAGTTATGAGAACATCACTACAATGGCAATATTTCTATGGCTATAAATATATAAAAAACAGAAATAACAATAATAATACACATTTTTAACTAGGTAGGCCCTCTGGACAAACTCTCTCTTTAGAGGTGATCCAGGAGCAATGTTTGGTTATGTGACTTGCTCAGGTCCACTATGTAAGCAAATGAGGGCAAATATTTGTCAGTCTTTTCCATAATGGCAATGTTTATAAGAAACCGATTCCAAAATGCAATTTAGCAGTATTAATAAGCACATAGTGCTGTTTAATAAAATAAGTATGCTTTAGTTATTTGTTACTATTCGACTACTTAGCTATGATGCCATTACTAGCAGTGACAGCTATTAACATGTCTAACTAAAACAAAGTAGTTATCATTCAGGCTTGAATGCAGAAGGTTGTTATTTCTGACTGATACAGTATTATAATTTAGTAATAATTAACCCTGTGGGAGTGATTTGTGTAGCATTACAACCACAAATGCTAGAATTAGACTATGAGTACAAAGCCTCATATCCATAGGATGCATCTCTGTTGTTTGCAGATGTTTCTGTCCTCTTGATTCCAAGTTAATGTGATGTTTCGTGTGCATTGGAGTAATTCACTGCTGAGTGTAAAGAAGATGAGATGAAAATCAGCACCTTCAAATCAAAAAGTATGGTTCTATCCCAAAAAAGAATGGTTTGCGTTCTGCAAGTCAAAAGGGAACAGCTGCCCCAAGTGGAGATGTTTGAATATCTTGTGGTTCTGTTCATGAGTGAGGGAGGAGTAGAGTACATGAGAAGCATAAGCTGTGGCAATACTGTAGACATTGTACTAGGAAACATGAGAAATGAGTCATGGAATGAATCTCACAATTTAATGGTCAATCTGTGTTACCATCTTTACATATAATCATTAGCGTTAGGTGGCCAGAAAAGTAAGAGCATGGATATAAAAAGTAGGCGTCAAATTCTTTCATAAGGTTTCTCTGCTCACTGTCCATGACTGAGTGAGGAGTTCAGAAATCCTTGTGGATCTTACAGTTAAACAATTGCTCTTCCAGAATGAGATGATCCATTGAGGCGGTTTGGGTACTTTCTGAGTATGATGGCTTAGGTACTCTAGGACATAGACCTAGAGAAGAGCCACAGCAGTCAACAAGCCTAGGAATGCCTTCAGAGCAAGAATAAGAAGACCATTGATAGGAATAGGGAAGGCTAGTCTGCTTTTCTCATTTTACTACAACCATGCACCAAGACAAGAGGTTTAGAAAGATGAATGGATGGATGGATGGCTAGATAGATAGATGTTACCCAAAGTGCCAGGTGTGATGATGATGATGATGACAATGATGATGATGCCAAGCACAGAAGATGGCATAAAAACTGTGCAGTTCTAAATACAGGGTGCTCAAAACTTTGTTAAATAGTAAATGCTGGCTGCATCACTGAGCTCATTAAGGTTCCTACTGTTATTAGGGGTTTAGACTGAGCCAAGAACTCTCCTTCCCTGTATTAATTATTTACATTCACAACAGATTTGCTGCACACTACAGCATGATTGCTGATCCCAGACTACTTGGGAAAACAAAAAGTACATTAAAAGAGTTAACAGGAATGAAAAATGATACAATTAGGAAAATAGAAGTTTTATATATATCACAGGAAAAGTGCATTGAATGTGACAGCATAGCAAAGGAAATCATTATATAAATAAGCAGAAGAGGGTGGTGTGTTCCAATTTAGGTTTGGAAAAGTCAGAGAATGAAAGGAATAAGAAAGCAAACAAAGCAATGCAAGCATCGGCAATGTATAAAGGGAAGTGAAAAAACAGAGTAAAGTATCTATCATAGCAAAGGCTGATATCTCTACTTCTCAGCCGTCCAGATAATCGCAGAATATCTGATTTGGGCCTCATATTTTTGGTTTGTTCCTCATAAAATTTGTGGTTTTGTGGCAAATTGCTGAGGACTGAAGTCCCTAAATGACATACATTTAACTTTCATACTTTATATCCTTCAGAAAATGCATGCTAACACAAAACATGTTATTCTAGCAACTTTCTAAGTTTATAAGAGCAATAATTAAAACATGCCCCTATATTTGGGCCATTGTCCACTCATTATTTCAGACTTTGTCAAGATGTCTTGTGCTAAGATATTTAGAAACAGAGCATTTTTATCCAGATAAAGGAGCAAAGTCAATGGGAGGAATTTAATAAAGCCTACATGTTTTTTTTACCATGTTGGCATCTCGCCTCGCTGCTTACACGGCCGTCAACATTTTTAGATTCAATAAGAGCTGCTGAGCAGCATGCACATACTCACCAACATGGAAACTTCCGTGGCATGCAAATCACCTCAAAAGCAGATGAATCGCATGCAAATGAGGCAGGCAGAGTGATCCAGCAATCAGATAAAAATCTCTTCAGACCTCGTGTCAGTGTCTGTAGTGTACATGGAAAATTTTCATGTACAGGAGTGATGACAGACAAAAGGGGTTGTAAAAATATAGATATTTGCACATAAATGTCATACCACATACATATATGACTGAAATTATCATCCTGTATGTCTGAAAAATGAAAGGAAATAAGCTAATTTTTTTTAATAATCTGTGCATGTTTGCATGGTGAGCCACAGTGTGCAAACATGCTTTACAGAAAAATAAAAAAAAAAGTGGAAAAAAAAAAAAAAAATTGATAAGTATGTGATAGAAATGTATTACATGACTGTACATGGAGTCCCTACAATAGTGCATTGGTGCTGTTGCAAATGTAGTTGGGCTCTGAAACATGTAATTTCCAGGCTGTGAGCATGGATACCTATGCAAATGATGTGCAAGTACTGAATAGCTGAAAGGAGTAATCATGTCTGCATATCCCTTTCATGTAGTCATAGACCCATGTTGCTGTTTGCACAGGAGGTAGCTGATACCCAAGGAGGTGTGTCTATTGACTTTTAAGCTCATTTCAGCTTAGGTGCCTGGGTTTGTGCGGTGCACCACCTGGCTGAGTGTGTCCCCTACAGGGGGTGTGCCTACTAACCTTTGTTTACCTTCTCTGTGCATGTTCACATGGCGCACTGCCTCACTGAGCATGTTTTAAAAAATGTATTTAATTAGCTTTGACCCTTATTTAACCTAAAATAGGGAAATGAAATGATGTTAATTATACTGTAGGTGGGTGCAATGCATCATAGTTACCCAATCACACATTCTGCACCTACAGCAGAGCTCTATAAAGTATGCATACACCCTACATTCTGATTTTTCCCCAATACTCAGCACCATTGGAGTACAGACTTGGGAATTTTAACTGAGAGAATGCTAGGGGCTACTGCAGGTCTGCTGCACCTAAATGTGCTAGATGCTGAAGTCAGTGCTGCTGCTGCTGTTGCTGCTGACAATAGGCCTAGACAGAGAAGGAGAAGACTGTTCAGGCCCAGGGCAACCTTCCAGGAGCTACATGAGCTGGAGATTGTAGAGTGCTACAGGGTGGACAGGGATATACTACAAGAATTCACTGAGTTCTGCAGCCCACAACTCAGACCCAGAGCCAAAAGATGGGAATCCATCCCAGTGGAAACAAAGATATGTGTAGCCCTTAGGATACTAGCTACAGGTACTTTCCAAAGACCAACTGGGGGCATGATGGGGGTCTCACAGGCATCAGTATCCAGGGTACTCCACCAGTTCCTGGATACCATGCAACCACATGCCAGTGAGCACATTTCTTTTCCCCTCACCGCTGATTCGAGGGCCAGCAATATGCAATACTTCTATCATGTAGCACACTACCCTGAAGTAGTGTGTGCCATAGATTACACCCATGTACACATCAAGGCACCATCCATTGAGGAGGGTAGAATCTACATCAACCTCAAGGGGTACCACTCCATCAACTGCCAGGTCATGTGAGATTCCAGGGGATTATCATGAATGTGTGTGCTGGCAGTCATGGCAGTTATCACAACTCCCATATCTGGCATGCATCACAGCTGTACCAGATGTTTGCTAGGGGGGACATCCCACACAGCATTTACTGGGGGATGCTGGCTATGCACTGGAACTGTGGATGATGACACCCATCAGAAATACATACACACCCACCGAAGAATGCCAAAATGAGGCACACGCACAAACTAGGAACATTATAGAGTGTGTGTCTGGGCTTCTGAAGTCACAGTTCCGGTTCTTTGATATATTTGGTGGAGCCCTGCAGTACTCTCCAGCCACATGTGCACATATGTTCACAGTGTGTGTTATGATACATAATAAGATCCTGCTGAAACAGCTGCAGCAGAATCAGCAAAGGGAAGGGATATACAGCCCCCAATCACTGCCTAGGTCACCACAGCCACAGTCACAGGGGGACTCGGAAGAGGAACCCCCTGATGATGTCCCTGAAAGCAGATGTAGGCATGCCCAGTATGCACTGCCTTTGGCTAAGAGACAACACATAGCACATTCACTGACAACCTAGGGTTATAGGGACTAACACCTTACTCCTACTCAGATACATATAGTAAAACTGATGCCAGACAACCCACACTACCTGTACCTATCCATGTATTGGCTGTGTACTGCTTGCATCAGACAGAGTCAGCCCTGAACTACAGTTCTGTTAATTGCTGCATATGCAAGGTAAGTCCCTAACCTACACACTATTTGTAAGGATTACTATAATATGCTATTGTATGTATGGATCTGCTGCAGTTATGCAAGGAAATATAGTGGGTTATTTCAACACAAGTAACATCTACAGTGGACTACAGTTACCCAGTCAACTAGTATGTGTTTCTTAATATTCACTAGGCCTCATAGTTGGAATATGCACTACATCAGTCAAGCGAAATGTTAAACAGTGAGGTCACATGGTAGTTGGAGTACTGTGTATTCCAGTGGAACATAAGTTGTTGTTCCCCAGCAGTTGTCCCATATAACCATTTTAACAATTAGTCAGCAATGGCATATCAGCAGTCTTGGCAAAAACAGAGCAGTAACATGGAAATCGATCACACATTCTATGTCTAACTAACGCAGGAATAACAGTGTACATATGTATGCTATTGCTTGTGTGATGAATGACTACTCTTTGGCTGGTAGCATGTGGCTCAGTGGACTAGGGAAGTTAGCATGGGTAACACTGTTGATGGTTCACATCTCAAAGAATCCACATCTTTTGCATGTGAGGTATTATTATGTCGGTGTTTTCACAGACTGTCAGTCTGTGTGTGGTGTATCATTATGAACCTCTGTCACATATTAATTACATCAGACAGCTGCAGAGTGCCATGGACATTTTGAGTAAAGTGCAGTACAGTAGAAACAGGGACAGATGCCAGTGTCTGTAACACACAAAATCCCAGATTGGAGTGCAGGTAGGTGTGGCCTGGAGTCACTTTGTAATTACTGACAGTCCCACTGGGCATGCCCATACACTTAGTTAAACTTAGCACAATCCTGTTGCCCCTTGATCAAAATGACCTGTTATGTATACATATGTCTATACATACATGCATATATGTATAAATATCCGTCTGTCACTATCTCTCTCTCACATACGTAGTATATCTATCTCCATGTATATTCAAACAGATATGTACCCATATATAACAATATATATATATATATATATATATATATATATATATATATATATATATATATATACGCACAAACATACTTCTCAGTCTCTTCCCATATAGCTACCTAACACATATACATATCATACACACACACACAGTTACATGTATATATACATCCCTGTTATATACAGAAATATGTGTGTGGATGTCTGTATTGTATTGAGTAAACCTGCTATCACACATCTATAATGTTGCTCAGAGGATTCAAAGTAAGGGCTCAATAGTACGTAATGCACTTGCCTACAGACCCCTCTGCCTGATGGATGTCACCACGGAGACAGCAACAGGTGAGCAGGTGATATAATGTATAATGTTGTCTATGAGACAAACCAAAAAACAAACTGATAATCCACAAAATCCGACTAAGAACTGTAAGCCAAGGAACTTGTAAATAAAATACAAATTTATTCTTATCGAATGAAGCGCTTTTCGTTGGCACACATATGTCAACTTCTTTAGATTCAAAACAGTTTTGTGAAATACACACACCACTTAAAACAACTTAGTCTTGTCATGTGATCAGCATCGGCTGGTGCTGCTGTTCTAGAGCCTGCTCATATTTAAAGTGATATTACATATAAAAAGCAGTAATAAAGCACATTGTGCACGCTGGTACAACGTTCAACAGACTGATAAAACCTAATCTAAGCTAAGCAGATTAACTACGCTTAGCAGTCAATATCGACTGCTTAATAATAAAGAATAAATCAATTAGTGTTACAGTTAAACAAGTTAAACTTATGGCAATCCTGGTTGAATAATAATCCTAAGAAGTCAGAAATTGTCAACCAACAACTCAGACAAGATTGGTTCTATGCTGTCAGTTAACTCAATTTTACAATACAAGTAAAAGTGTTAAAAATACATTAATAACCAATACGTTTATACAAATTGTACTTAAAAAATGCTAACAAGCGACTATCTCAAGAAGTCAGAAATTGATCATTGGTTAAGGCCATTTTTTTAGAGTACAAATATTTAAGGTTTATAAGAGGTTTGATGTTTATAAAAAACTATTAAGGGCTTGCCTACAAAAAATACTTCTAGTTATAAATCGCCAAACTACTAAATAAACATAATCAAAAACACATTGTTGTAAGTTACAAAGTTCCTGCTTCATCTATTTAGACTTTTTAACTTTAAGAGGCAAGCAATATTGCAGGCATCATTCAGGCCAGGACTTAGAAATGCATTTAGTCTCACCTGCCATAACAGCTCACGTTCTTCGTGCATCAAGTTAAATAGTCCACCTCTCACATCAAAGCTCACATGGTCTATAACTTTGAAAAGAAACTTGTGGTTACTGTGTTCAATAAGGTGTTTTGCTAATGGATTATCATCTTTTTTCTTTTCAATAGCATATGTGTGCTCGTATACTCTATCTTTTAGCTTACGTTCGGTTTTACTGATGTAGAAGGCTGAGCATGCTTGGCACCTAGCCACATAAACCACAAGCTTAGAGTTACAGTTGTATTTAGACCTCAGCTTGAAAGTCCTACCATTAACAACACAACTCTCCCCTATCTCAATGTGTCTGCACGTTCTGCAGTTACCGCATGTAGTCATTCCTACTCGCCTTGACAGGGGTCCCATACTCTTTCTTTCGAGCAAAGTTTTCAGGTTTGCTCCTTTCCTAAAGACAAGGTTTGGCGCTTGTCCAAGTTTAATGGTCAAAGATCTATCAAGTAAGATTAATTCCCAATTTTTGTTCAAGATAAATCTGACCATTTGACTGTCATTACTGAAAGTAGTTATGAAACTAGTTTGAAATTCTTTAGTTGTCTCCCCAGTTGTTACTTCTGCTGTCAATGCGCGGTTACTAATAGTGCTGCCCTCAATCAAGTTTGTTACCTCAACATTTATTGTGTTTGCAAAATTACTGTTAAGTAAAGGTTTAACTGCACCTAACTGTCTCTTAAGTCTCACTTCTGTTACCAAAGATTGTATCAGCTGTAAGGGGTAACCTCGTTGTATAAACATATTGCTTAACAATAGACACTCGTCATTAAAATCTGAGTCTAAAGTAGTCATCCTGGCTGCTCTAATAAGTTGTCCTTTCACTATTGAGCGCTTCTGGTGATAAGGATGATTACTAGTAAAATGCAAAAATGAGTTAGACTACGTTTCCTTTCTGTGTATTCTAGATACGTATCTCTCATTTATAATGTCTTTGATGAGTTTACAATCCAAGTAGTCAATAGAATTTGTGCTAAAACTAGATGTAAACCTTAAGAATTCAGTAGTTGAGTTTAAATACCTAATGAATTCTTGTGCCTGTTGTTCACTGCCCTTGAAGAGGACAAAAATATTGCCCAAGAATCTGGTATAAAATGCTATGCTCACCCTGTGTAGTGGATGTTTAAAAACAAAATTGTTTTCCCAAAATGCCATAACTAAATTGGCAAAACTACCTCCACAGGGTGAGCCCATAGCCACTCCACAATTTTGCAAGTAGAACTCACCATTGAATACAAAGAAATTGTTAGTTAAAATTATATCCAATAAGAGTTCCACTAATTGGATTTCTTGTGGTGGGGCGTCCCTAGACTTCATCATGAGGCTTACCCATTCAATTCCATCCAAATGTGGAATTGATGTATATAAGTCTTTAACATCTATGGTTAAAAAGTTGTTGTTTTTATCAAACCTCAATTTGTTAATATTGTTTAAGAAGGCCCAAGAATCTTTGCAAACCTGTGGTTCTAATAATATGTATTTCTTCAAGATAGAGTCAACTACTTTGGAACAAGAGTACATAATAGACCCTCTCCCATCAATGAGTGGCCTCATTGGTGGGTCAGTTAGGTTTTTATGTACTTTGGGGATGCCGAAAAGCACTGGGATTTTAGGCCAGGACAGTGTGATGTAATTGTAAGTGTCAATGTCTATCAGTGATTCAATAAATAAGTCACTGAGGTAACTCTTAATTCGACCATATGCAGTGTTGACTTCATTAAACGATACCTTAGAGTATGCTTCACTATTTAATAACATCAACATTCTATTGTTATAGTCAACAAAGTCCAAAATAACAATCCCATCCCCTTTATCTGGTTTCACTACCCTCACGGGTGAAGATTTTAACAAATTCAATAATTCATTTTCCTGTGATGTAATGTTTCGACACTTGTTTCTGTTCCCAAATTTATGTGTCTCCACGATGTGACGAAAGTCCAGTTCACAGATTTGCTCAAATACTCTTAAAGTCTGGTGAAGAGGGGGGTTGAAAGTACTTGGAACCCTAAGAGCATTGTTTGAAGTAGTATGGTTCCCAAGTAAAACCATTAAGTTCAATTTTCTGACAAACAGTTTCAAGTCAAGAACCAGGTGTTCCAAGCTAGAAGGTTTACTGGGAACAAACGTGTTACCCTTTGCTAGGAAGTCAACTAGCGTGGGGACAATGTGCAAGGAAGAATAATTAAAGATTTTAAAATCCCCTGTTGAATTCAAGAGAAAGTCTACCCCCATAGGGGGTATAGCCCCTATTTGTTGAATCTGTTGTTGCGTTTGTTTCTCTGGTTCTTTTGCATATTGTTGAACTTCTTCTTTGGAATTGCTCCTAAGTCTTTGGTTACACAAAAATTTTGGTTGGAATCACTTCTATTATTCATATTAATGCTGTGTGTAGTTGTCCCGTTATTGTTATTGTAATTTTGGTTACGAATTCTTTCACTACGTCTCAGGGTGTTGTCATTGTTGTCAACTACAATAGAATTAGGACTACCCATGTTGTCAAGGGTAGAATCCGCATTGGTGTTAAGCAAAATTTGTGTATTGCCACCTAGTGCTGCTGCTGACTGTGCACTAGATGGTTTAGGGTAAGCAGTGCCAGTATCATAAGCTTGTCGGTCTGTATTGATCTTCTTAAGCTTATTTGTTTTAAGTCTCTCCAATAGCTGATCTATACTAAAAAAGCTTCTTTCATAATCAAACTTGTATCTCAGGAAGTCCAAGTCTGTAGTGATCTCAGTGTTCAAAACAGACACTTCCTTAATCAAAGTTTCAATATAAAAGTTGTAATGTTTAATCATTAAGCTCATTAAGTCAAAGCCTTGTTTGTCAAACAAAGTTACCAGCTCAAGATGAAAAGGTGAATCAGCAATTAAACCGGTGGGGTATTGGTGATAGCGCAACCCTTTAGGAACAATGTGTTGATCAAGGCAAGTATTAAAATACATGACTTCTAGTTGGAGCTTTTTCATTTTTAGTAATTTGTTATCAAACAATTTTAGTTTGTCATTAATAGTTTGTAAACCAACCTGTACGTTGTTTGAAGAACTAGCCGGTCGCTCACTGTTTAACCCATTCACAAACGACAAGTTACAAAGTGTTTGTAACCCTTTCACTGAATGTTGGAGCGCCAATAAGCCCTGTCCTCCCTTG
This sequence comes from Protopterus annectens, assembly GCF_019279795.1. Taxonomy (NCBI): domain Eukaryota; kingdom Metazoa; phylum Chordata; order Ceratodontiformes; family Protopteridae; genus Protopterus; species Protopterus annectens. Next base: position 586,283,816 of record NC_056730.1, on the reverse strand, counting down.
TATCTCTGGTTGTAATTGTAGTCCAGTGGGTTGTTGTCGATTACCCTGCAGTCCAGCTGAAAAATTATTCCCTGGTGGCCCTTGTGCTGCTGGAATAGAATTGTCCTTTGTATCTGTCAAACAGGTCGCAGCACTACCTGATGGACCAACTCTAAGTGGTGCATTAGTATTAAAGGAACCCCTTCCAGAATTGAAAATGTTGTCTTGTTGTCCATCACCCCTACTAGCTTATTGTGAAAGGGATTTATCCATTTGGTCCAATCTAGTAGAAAGTGAATCGAGCCGTTGGTTCATAAGGTCCAAAACCGAGGTTAAATTAAGTGGTTCTGTTTGGGGTTGCTGTGAATTAAACAAGTTCGGACTCACAGGACCATCGGAAGCACCAGACGCCATGAGACAAACCAAAAAACAAACTGATAATCCACAAAATCCGACTAATAACTGTAAGCCAAGTAACTTATAAATAAAATACAAATTTATTCTTATCGAATGAAGCGCTTTTCGTTGGCACAAATGTGTCAACTTCTTCAGATTCAAAACAGTTTTGTGAAATACACACACCACTTAAAACAACTTACTCTTGTCATGTGATCAGCATCAGCTGGTGCTGCTGTTCTAGAGCCTGCTCATATTTAAAGTGATATTACATATAAAAAGCAGTAATAAAGCGCATTGTGCACGCTGGTACAACGTTCAACAGACTGATAAAACCTAATCTAAGCTAAGCAGATTAACTACGCTTAGCAGTCAATATCGACTGCTTAATAATAAAGAATAAATCAATTAGTGTTACAGTTAAACAAGTTAAACTTATGGCAATCCTGGTTGAATAACAATCCTAAGAAGTCAGAAATTGTCAACCAACAACTCAGACAAGATTGGTTCTATGTAGGCAAGCCCTTAATAGTTTTTTATAAACATCAAACCTCTTATAAACCTTAAATATTTGTACTCTAAAAAATGGCCTTGACCAATGGTCAATTTCTGACTTCTTGAGATAGTCGCTTGTTAGCATTTTTTAAGTACAATTTGTATAAACGTATTGGTTATTAATGTATTTTTAACACTTTTACTTGTATTGTAAAATTGAGTTAACTGATAGCATAGAACCAATCTTGTCTGAGTTGTTGTTTGACAATTTCTGACTTCTTAGGATTGTTATTCAACCAGGATTGCCATAAGTTTAACTTGTTTAACTGTAACACTAATTGATTTATTCTTTATTATTAAGCAGTCGATATTGACTACTAAGCGTAGTTAATCTGCTTAGCTTAGATTAGGTTTTATCAGTCTGTTGAACATTGTAACAGCGTGCACAATGTGCTTTATTACTGCTTTTTATATGTAATATCACTTTAAATATGAGCAGGCTCTAGAACAGCAGCACCAGCTGATGCTGATCACATGACAAGAGTAAGTTGTTTTAAGTGGTGTGTGTATTTCACAAAACTGTTTTGAATCTGAAGAAGTTGACACATTTGTGCCAACGAAAAGCGCTTCATTCGATAAGAATAAATTTGTATTTTATTTACAAGTTCCTTGGCTTACAGTTATTAGTCGGATTTTGTGGTATAATGTTGTCTATGCATGCATGGACAGGGCACATTGTCCCTGCTTAAGGCTTGCCCATCCAAGTGCAAACAGCTACATATGGACGTACTGGTAACTGTGCACACATAGCTAGGATAATAACAGATATCTCAGTAATAGGTTACTACGTGTAGATAACAGTACAAAGCAATATCACTTTGCAGGTCACAGATGCTGTTCAACACAAGACTAGTTTGTTTGCCTGCAATTACACATAAAACAGACATCAGCCATGGTGAGTGCTATAAGTACTGTGATCTATAGTGTATCAGACCTAGATAAGTAGGTATTCTAATCTCACTGTGAGCTTCTTGGTGCATGTCTCTGTGTGTGCATATCCCCCTGCCAAACAACTGTGAAACTCTCACTGGCAATCAAACAGCAATGGTTATGCACTTTTTGGCCCTGTATGTTGCTACTGGCTTCCAAACTGCCCCCTTCTACACAGCCTCATGGTGTCAGCTATCTTAATATTACTATCTGCCATTGTAGAATCTGACTTAACTGTGGTGCATGTGATAAATACTATGATCTATAGTGGGTAAGGCTATATAGGTAGGCCTTATAATCTCATTGTAAGCCAGTGTATATATGTGTGTATGTGTGTGTGTGTGTGTGTGTGTGTGTGTGTGTGTGTGTGTGTGTGTGTATCTCCCTGCCAAACAACTGAGAAACCTCATTAGCAATCAAACAGCAACAGTTATGGACTTTTTGACCCTGTAAGTTGCTGCTGGCTTCCAAACTGCCCTCTTCTACAAGGTTTCATGGCATCATCTGCCTTAATATTACCATCTGCCATTGTAGCATCTGACTTAAGCTGTGGTGGATGTGATAAATATGGTTCCCTATTAGAATTGCGAAGGTACACTTACGCGAATATGCAAACGTCAACACATATTCAGCAAACCGTGAAAACACCGATCATCCTGAAGTACGAAATTCAAAATGTCGAATTGTTATAGTTGGCCCTTCTGCGGTACAGCTCCTTAAGGTAAGTGTGCAATAGTTACGGACCTTAGGGTTAGGGTGCGGGTTAAGGTAAGTGCATAGATAGCAATTTATACAAGGTTTAGTGTAGGGTTAGAAGTAGGGTTTTGTTAAGTGTATGCATGTGGATTATTTATTTTGTTTGGGTATAGCTCCTTAAGGTAAGTGTGCAATAGTTACGGACCTTAGGGTTAGGGTGCGGGTTAAGGTAAGTGCATACATGGTAGCATATACAAGCTTTACTTTAGGGTTAGAAGTAGGGTTTTGTTTAGTGCATGTATGTGGTTTATTTATTTTGTTTGGGTAGGTAGTATGTAGCGAGTGGTGGGGTTGGCCAACTATGACGATTTGAGATTTTGAATTTCACGGTTTAGGACGTTCGGTATTTTCGCAGTTCGCTCAATGTGTGTCCCAGTTTTCGTATTCGCTGAAAAGGACTTTCATGCTTATAATATAGACCTGATAAATACTATGATCTATAGTGGGTACGGCTAGATAGGGAGGGGTTATAATCTCATTGTGAGCCAATTTGTGTCTGTGTGTGTGTGTGTGTGTGTGTGTGTGTGTGTGTGTGTGTGTGTGTGTGTGTGTGTGTGTGTGTGTCTGTGTGTGTGTATCTCCCTGCCAAACAACTGAGAAGCCCTCATTATCAATCAAACAGCAATAGTTATACACTTTTTTGCCCTGTAAGTTGCTGCAGGCTTCCAAACTGCTCTCTTCTACAAGGTCTTATGATGTCATCTACCTTAAGACTACCACTTGCCATCATAACATCTAGCGTAAGCTGTGGCACATGCGATAAATACTGTGATCTATAGTGTGTAAGGCTAGATAGGGAGGGGTTTTAATCTCATTGTGAGCCATTTGGGGTATGTGTTTGTGTGTGTGCATCCCCCTCCCAAACAACTAAGAAGCCCTCATTGGCTATCAAACTGCAATGATTATGCACTTTTTGGCCCTGTAAGTTGCCTCTGGCTTCCAAACAGCCCACCTCTACAAGGCTGCATAATGTCATCTACCTTAAGACTACAACCTGCCATTACTGCCATCAGAGCATCCAACTTAAGCTGTGGTGCATGTAATAAGTACTGTGATCTGTAGTGTGCAAGACTAGATAGTTAGAGGTTCTAATCTCACTGCAGATCACTTGGTGTGTGTGTGTGTGTGTGTGTGTGTGTGTGTGTGTGTGTGTGTGTGTGTGTGTGTGTGTGTGTATGTGCCCATAGGGCATAAATACGATCACCTCAGTAACTTACAAGGATGTAGGGTTTTGCAGACTTTTAAAACATAAAATCACAAGGAAACAGCCAAGAGAAGAAGATAACCTCTTTCTTTAATGCAAGTTGAGTGCTTTCATCCCAACAGTGATACTCTGGGTATCACTGTTGGGACAAACGAGCTCAAGGTGTATTAAATAAAGAAGTTGTCTTCTTCCCTTGGCTACTTCCTCGTGATTTTATATTTTATTTGTCTTTTTTTATAGAATTTTAGTTGTAGCAGGTGATGTGGCCCTAAAAATGCCTAACCACAACTTGGCCTGCTGATGTCATTTAGCATAATATGTGAACTTAGTAGACAAACCACTAAACTATGAACAAAATAAAAATGCCAAGAGGTTCAAAATCCACAACAGAATTTAATGTCCTAAAAACAGTAATCGTGAAGCGCTTTTCGACTAGTCACATCACCGGACTTCTTCAGACAAAATCAGTACACAGACACCAAGTTTAAATACATAAAAACTTTTCCATTCAATCATCCACCCAATCAAATGAATTACATCATTTAGAACTTGTTAATCAATTAGCATTCATTAGTTGTGCTTAACTTAACTTACTGTTTTTAGGACATTAAATTCTGTTGTGGATTTTGAACCTCTTGGCATTTTTATTTTGTTCATAATCTAGCATAGTATGTCCTAAACTGACAGTACTATCAGACATCAGGTATGTTGTTTGCATCACGTACTGCATTCTGTACTCTGTACCATTACATGGGTAAGTGTCCTAGTCTATATGTAGCCAACTTGCACTATGTGTGCACAGTGCCATGTCCTGTAAGCAATAATTGGAAGTGTTTCTCTCCTCAATGTAGCCATGTTTGTGTGTGTGGCTGTTAGAGCAATTTATATCAACATATGGAACCACAGGATGTTTGAACTTCATTAGCATAATGGTCATACAGCCATCACAATCCTAGAAAACTGCATACCCTTATCTACATGATCAGCACATGTTGCCCCAATCCAAGAGGGACACAGAAGCCCTGTGGTGAAATGATGGACGCCCAGCCAGTCATACAGATGGCATGCGCTGAGGTGCACTGAGGTACTCTGCTTGCCATTAGCCATGGCTCTGTTGCAAAGGTGGGTTAAAGTCTGCTAGACAAATCTCTCCCACCAGCATGTATTATTAATATCACATACAAGGTTAATGTCCTTAGAGTGATTAATCCATCTACTATGCCACCTACAGATATGCAATATTTACAATCAAGCACAGTCACACATTGCCCTGTATGCAAAGCAGAGATCACCTCTGAGTAGTCGATATGCCACAGGCTACAATGACACTCATTTCAGACAATCCCAATTGAGCACATGCTGAAGATGTGAAGTTCCCTTGTGAGGGACCATACTGTTGTGTGCAAGTGCCAGTGCTGCTTGGAAAAGTCCATTACCATATGGCCATTGTACTCAGATATTAGCATGCTGAGGGAAGAGTACATGGAGGTTATGAGTATGTCAAGTACGGGTGATTGTGCCCCCAGCTATGACACATGATTCCTGTCATACCACTGGGGAGACATGGTGATGTCAGGCATATTAAGTGTAAACCTGTGTGACCAAGTCTGTGTGCCCAGTTCTTTCACGCCTGAGTATGTACATCACATGTTGCAACTGATGTCCTACTTACCAGGCACATAGGTGTTACTGATGCAAATGATACTACATATACATGTTTGCATGGAGTTTATGGCCATTACTATGTCAACAGGCAGTTGTTCATTACTATCTTCTTGTGGGATATTGACATAACTCACAGGCTCCGTGAGTGTTCACACTTTTCAGGCATCAGTCAACATTGTTAGCCACATACAGCCAGTATTCGCTTGTATCGTGGGTAAATGGATTCCAAGCAGTAGAGGACCCAGGACTGAGACTGTTGAACACTGCTTCTTAAAGATCAACTACTGGAGGCGGATGTCCTATGTTGAGTATGTGTGCCATCAATGGGCCACTAAGTGACCCCTACAATGATAGTACCATGAATGCCTAAGTGGGGGCTTTGTACATGATGCTTGAGTGGGGATATAGGCAGATGGCATGGCTCAGTCCAGGGGGTTGTATGCCCTGATGTCTGCTTCAGAAATGTCCACCACATTTAACAATCATGATCCCCCTATCAGACATCCAAACTGTGTACAGTCAACTGTGTGTAGATCACATATATGTGTGCTGATCATGTCAGTGCAGGCACCACCTCTGTGCAAGGGTATAACATTTTCCATTGTCCATTCATCTGGGGTTCAGCCAATGGTTTCAGTGTGATTGCAAGGTGTTCCCAATGGTGTTAGTACTCCATGACACATCCCATGTAGGATGCAGCCTGAGATGTTAGCATGACCAATAGATGCTGTGTATCCTCCACAGAGAAGCCATTTATGACCTGCTCTGTAGATATGGAATTTATGGGATAGGTTGTAGGAATGTCATGTGTCACATGTGGGGACAGGGGAATAAAGCTGACACAAAACATGTTGGACTACAGGTTAGCTATGGCTACAGACCAATTCTATGTTGCATCATGAAGTATGAGTTCACTGATAATCTGGGCCTGTGCTTTGAGGTTGCACATCTAACTACACTGCGCGTTGTGGTTCTGCTTTGTGTGGGTGGCTAATTTTGTCATGTACTGTGTCTACACAACATCACAACACTATGTGGTCGTTGTAGCTTTGGAGGTTGTGTCACCATTGTGGGGAGGCATCCTCACCCCAACTGTCACACAGCAATGTCCACCTCCTATAGTACAGCCTGATAATGGCAGTTGTCCAACAGGCAGGTCTGCTGTGCTATAAGGAGCCTGTGTTCTCCCTGTCAGGAACAGCTGAGTTTATGCAGTTGTAATGCTGCTGCCATAATGCATGGGTGTACAGCTCTGCATGCATGCTGTCCCATCGGGTCTATATTATATAAGCGAATGCACTGAATTGCTAATGCTATATAATCAACCAACAATCCCCGAAAACCCAAAATGTTGAACACATGGATCTGTGATTTTTTTCCCAGGGAAAAAAAAATCGCTGATCCGTAAAAAAAAAAAAAAAAAAAAAAAAAAAAAAATCAAAACACAAAATAAACTCTGAGATTGCACCACAGTGGAGGAAATGGCAAAATCCCGAAAACGGTTCAGTGATTTTTTTTCTAGGAAAAAAATCGCTGTTCCATGCATTTGGTATTTTGCCATTTTGCATAATGACATTCGACTAAACAGCGTTCGTAATTCATTGCCTTTGCTAAAAATAATAGGGACCCATCAGAGGGGGACGTGCAGTCAAGCTATGTAAACCATCCCACAAGAGATAATATATGGCTGTATTGTCTGCAAGGGGGGGGGGGTTACTGCTTGTAGTTTTACTGACACTGATCTGTGGTCAGATCCCACCTGGGAAGACCTCACATTGGGGGTGTGCAGTGATCAACCATCTTGGTAAACACATGTGGCAATACATTGGTTCCCCTTGGGGGGATGTCACAGCACTGCACCAGGATAATGTAGTTAAGGAAAAGAGACTAACCTTTGGGCAAGTTAGCTGCAGCACGTCTAAGCAACACAGCTGTTGGTCACTTAATGCCACCTCACAACATGGTGTAATGATATATCTTCATAGATACATTTACATACAAATAAGCACAATGGGTGTCTGGATACATGGAGCGGATCCTGTAGCCGGCTATTGCTTGAGTATGTGCCCTTCCAGTACTGAATAGCACTTGCATTGTCTCAGGGAAATCAAAGTGTTTCACAACATCTGGATGTGTATCTATCCTTAATGAGTATGTATACACCACCTCCATTACCTTGAAACTGTCATTTTGAGATGCGAAGATGTGGATTGACATGTAGTCCGGTATGGCTGTGCTGCTGTCCACAGCCTTGAATCAAATGTCCTTGACTGCACACATCTGCATAATCCAGGGTGGGGACACATTACACAGAGTGGGGTTCAGTGTTGCCATACCCACTGTGTAGCAGCATAACTATGATGTTGTATACAGTTGGTGTTCTCATTGCCAACTTTTCCCTGAACAGTGCATCTAAGACGCATTGTGGGGGTGTCAGAAGCTGTGCCCATTACTCCACATCGCAGGGGTAAGAGAGGAACAACATCACTGGTGAAGCATTGATGTCTGCTGAGCAAGGCATCCCAGGCAGACATGTAGTAGATCCCCTAACAATGACCCCACATGATACAGCAATTATTGACTTCCATCAGTCTATGTGAATATGGAGCCATCATCCCAGGTGAGTGTCAACTGCAGCCAAAAGGTATGTGTATACCCACAAGAGACACAGAGTGCCAAAGCACAGTTATGTGCCTGCATATAGGTCAGTGATGTATGTCCCTAGTCATAGACACCTGCAGGAGCTATGATGTCAACATTATGTTCACTGATATCCCTTGATTTGCGGCAATGTGTAGTAAGGTCCACTTGACACAGACATCAATGTGACTCACAATGTAATCACCTCTGACTAAGAGGTGTGATGTTGTGTTTTGCCTCAGATGTATGAACAGTGAGAGAGTGGTGCATGCAGTATTTTGTGTACTGTGCACTCCAGAGGCAGGATGCTCTGAGGTATCTGTTTGGCAATGTGTCTGGTAAGGAGCTGCACATATGCAAGTCTGTGTGATGTGGGTGTAGATGGTGCAAGATGTGAGATGTGCATGTTGGCATAATGATCATTGCCACATGTAATGACTGCTGTTGGAGACAGCATGGCAGCAATATTTGAAATGCATTCACATCTGTTGCACATTGTGTTTGTGTGTCATAGGAGTAGAGGGGTAGGGACACTTCCAAAACCTCAGCAGCAGGTCCTGCAAAGGTAGGGTCATGCTGCCACACCCTTGGGGTTGACAACATGATATACACTGTTTGTATGCACACCTTGCAGTGAAGATGTGGATGCCTGTGCATGCATAGCGGACTTGTTCAACTTTGCTGACATTACGTTGGCCTAGCAAATGTATGATGCCTGTCAAGCCACTAGACAGCACACTGGTTATTGTGTGGTATGATGTGGGAACACAGACATGTGTCAGGTACATAACTGTACAGTATGACATGCCTAGGACATGTGCCAGGTCGACACACATTGGCCTAAGGTGGACAGTCTGCTGCAGTAGGCCTCACAGCCATGTCATGCAGATATGCACCAGTAATGTATTGAAGGGCAAGATGCATGAAGTTCTGTGAAAGTGTGACCTACGATGGATCATCGGTAGTGTGCTAATTGTTACAGCAAGACTGGACATCTATATCAATGGACATTGTACATTATATTGTGGCACTACAGCAGTGCTACTAATTCCCCCTTTTGTCTGTTCTTTAGTGAAATACCACCAACCCTGGAACAGACGGCATAGAACATGTAAAAGCCAACTGATTGCACAGGTTGCTAATCAAGGCATCTACTTGGAAAAGGGTATGTGAAGCCTACAGAGCCTTTCATAATGTGGAACAGTTATGGGAATGAACAAACAGGCTGTATCTTACTTGTCATCATGGGATTTATAGCACTGTTTTGTGTGTGGTGACAGAAAACGTATCTGGGCATGGTATCCTATCTGACAGTGCTGTTGGTAAGACCAGCATTAGTAGTTGCCAAGCACCGGCAATTATGTGAACTCCCCTGCTTTCCACAGTCTTCACAAGGTTATCGGGTCCTTCCAGTACACACTGCTTGGGTAATGTCAAACTGCAGAATACCTGTGTGAAACCCCCCAGCTTACCTTCAAAGGGTATACATATTACACTTCTGTAACATGTTTGTCTGCACTCTGTACACACACACACACACACACACACACACACACACACACACACACACACACACACACACACACACACACACACACACACACACACACCTTGGATGACTCTCTTCATCAAACATGCTGGAAGCAACTGCAATATTTAGCTGCGCAAAGGACAACTAGCATGTAGTGCCAAGCAGTGTCCCCAGATCTCTGACTCATGTGGCATGAAATGCCATGAAAGGAGTTAGCATGGATACGAGGAGTAATAGTGTCATACACCTACTGACACTGGACCGCACAGTGTCTGTTATGCTCAAGGCCAAATCATGCCTACCAACTCTAACTGATGGACCCCATAGAGTGTTACACTATGCAATGGATGACAGAAATATCATCCATTGCATAGTGTAACACTCTATGGGGTCCATCAGTTAGAGTGCTACACTATGCAATGGATGACAGAAATATCATTCACTCTACCTACCATAGCCTGACAAGGTGTTTGACAACATTAGGCCAGCAGGCCTTGCTGGAGATGGTGTAGGTTATCTGCTAAGTGTTTTGTCTGCTGGTGGGTAGACAAGTGTCTGACGGTCATAATCTGGGAAGACAGCATTAGGAAACCTATGCTGCAATGATGCCAGTCACTAGTGGATTTCCCCAGACATCATGGATGGCATACCCCTTCTAGTCATTCCCTCTCTGCAGTCGCAGCCACTGCCAGTGCCCCCTGACTGCCTACGCTAGCAGGTGATTGCATATCAGGAGCTGTCATTGAGTCCCACACAGAACCAACAGTTAACCATGATGTCCTGTGACACACATTCAGTTGTGGTTTGAGCCACTGACAAATACTACATGCCACTGACTGCACAATACTATCCTTTGGAAAGTCATCTACCCATGGGACATATAGTAGTGTCTGCACAACATTCACAGTTGAGCCATTAATCATGGATGTATGGACACAGGGAGAAATGTAGCCTTTGACTTTCAGTGGTTGGTGAGATGTGGGGATTCATTCAGTGTTGTACATCATAAACAGACAGGTCTGTGATGTAACTCTCAGACTGTCATTCCAATACTGAAAGTGGCAGCCATCACACCTATCATTGTGTACAATGGTATCCTTGATATTTCACTACAAAGGTATATTCTACAACTGTAGCAGCCACATAGGTTCCATGGTACCTCAATACACATTGCAGATAACATGTCCTATGGAGTCTGTGTCATGACCATACATGTGTAGTCTGTCTCATAAATGCTTTGTAGGAGATGTGTATGGCTGCCATACAGAGAGACATCAGAACCCACTGTGTACCTCCCATGCATCCATGACAGAGCTAACACATGTCTTACCTGACCTACAGACCAACACCATAACTGTGGTATAACTACTACATATTGGAGAGACAGGTATGTCACACAGACAGTACACCCTGTGTGTAACAGGGCCCCCATGCATGTGAAGCGCACATCTGCTGTGATACACATCATGTTCAGATTACACCATGGGATGCAGAACATGACAATCATAGCTGCTGTCAGACAAATGTCTGTACTGGACACAGGAAATGTGAAGATTGTCATCCACAGCACCACAGCTTGTAGATTTGATAGCTCTCAACATCCTGGTGACATTTACCAAGGGTATCAGACCTCTTCACGGATTAGGGATGCATGAGTATGCTGCATGAGGCCATTGCCCTTGTTAGTCTGTTACACACATATGGACTTATGGAGCCATGCACCTATAGTGCTGTATCTTGCTGAGGACATATTTCTTCTCTGCAAACAGTCTATCCTGTCCTGTGATGTCTATGACTGTTTTGTGTGTCCATAGGTGTGCTTAACAGAATTCTGAAATAGAAACAGAAGCAGCACGGTGACACATCTTTCACTGTGTAGGTATACAGCTATTACAACATCATACAACATAAGGTACATGAAATTATGTGGCTTACTCATTACAGCTGTCAGCATACAATATCTGTCAGTAACCACTACAAGTGGGATGGCTAAACAATACATTACACAAATACATGTTAAGTTATATAGTCACCCTGTGCATCAGACACATACCTTCATTTCCCTGCATCAATGATGAGAATGACAGGGATGTGGCACAGGTATCGTCACTTGCACAGGGTGTTGTGTGGGGATGCAGGAGGCCTACTCTGACCCAAAAGGTTGACAGCATGTGTGTGAGTCAGGAAGAGAAGCAGGCAAGGTGGACCACGGAATTGCGCCATGTGCGTCTGTAGGTGATCTGCATTTGACAGTGCTGTGCGAGTGTGTGGGTGTACACAGTCAACCTCAGTGCTAGCCCTACATATGTGTATGTTGGACAGCTTTGAGCCATGCATGGTAGAGTTGACAGTTCACCATCTCTGGGCCTGAACATGGGAAATGGCTCTGCCAGGAGATGCACTGGCACCTCCATGCCTAAGGTCAGAAGTGGTGCTAGTACTTGATGGTGACTGCTGTCTGCTGGGACCATGTCCTCCATGGGAAGTCACAGGAACATGAGCTCATGGCCTGCCATGTCTTTGTGTGAACAGCACACTCTCCTCTGTAGCACTGAATGAACTGCCACTATGGGAGCGTGATTCTGCATGGCCACGTGGACTCTCAGCAGACGGGGTTGTTGACCTATGCCCATGAGGCTGATGCTCAACTCCAACCACAAGTTCCAGCACAGACACTATGCATTCCAAGACAGACACTGTCTCAGTCCACCTTCTGTCCACTGCATCAGTGAACCGATCCAGGGTGTCACCAATGTGGTGGAGACAGTCACGGATGTCAGACTGTGTTGCATCCATAACCCTGAGCATACATCTGGAGTTCCTTTCAGAATGTTCCTGTGCCTCCATGATGGCCTGAAACACAGCAGGCCTCCTGCAAGCACCCCTATCAATCCACCTGTGTGGAACCTCACCAGCTCTCTGGCTATGGCCAGTGTCTACACTCACTGGAGCCATAATTGCCACACATTCCTGTTCAATATCCCCACCGTCTGACTGTCTAATATCTGTGGGCTCTGGGGACTGGGTATGTGAAGGCATACTGACTGTGTGCGGTGAAAATGAGACCAGAAGAGTGATGCCAACCTCTGGGACATATTCAGCCCCTGATACCCCCAACTGTGCCTTACTGTGGCCACCATCATCACCAGAGTCTGAAGAGACATTGACATCAGGTTGTGTAGGGGACAGAGACCAACCCCTCTCCAGTCACCTGTGATGACCTGTGATGAGAGAGGAGAAAGCAGTACATTCATACTTACACTATTATGCTCTGCAGTACTATATTGCATTACATGTACAGCTCTATACACTGTTGGCACTATTACAGACCTGTTGAAACCCCAACTTCATATAGTAGGACAAAAGGACATTACTATCTCCACAAAAAGCTGTAGTTACTTGTAAATAAAAGCTTTGTACACAGCAATCTCATCAGTAAAAATGAGGTACACTATTGACATTTGTGAAGACTCTGCACAGTTGACACATATGGCAATCTGCAATGTTCTGACAATACTGTCGCATCTGTCAGTGTGGTGACACCTACAAGGCATACATATGACTGTAACATGTACACAGTCATAAAAGATCTGTGCATTTGGCAATCATGCCAACAGTACAGCACTGCAGGCAGCAGGCCTGGGATGACACTTTAGGGATTGCATTGCTGTAAAGTTACATCTATAACAAAACAGTATTGTAATTACTAGGAGTAGGACCATGTCTTGTCCAATAACTGATGGGCCTGTGTAAAGTAGAGGGAGAGGTAATGTCAGTACCACTGCATGTTGCACCACAACAAGTTAATACACCCATATATATCACTTGTACAGTACCTACTATGTTAATTATTATATTGGTCAACATCTGAGCAGGAGAGTCAAACTGCAGTTACACCCTTCCCCTCACAAAGAATACAGACCTGACACCCACATAAGAGCATGTACATCCTGACACACTGAACACTACAGTATTGCAATGGTAATCACACTAAGCTTACCTGCACGCTCCTTTGCCATGGAAACTGTGGCACCCACATCACGATGTATGGTGGGATGCATGCCTGGGAGCTGTCCTATGTGCCTAGGCTTGCCAGGAATTCCTCAGAGGCTGAGAGTGGTTGTTCTGCTGCAGGCCCTCTACTGGTGACAGCACAATCCCTGGCTACATCTGCTGCTCTTCTGAGTGCTGCATTGATTATGTCCATTCCACAGTATTGAACTTGCTCATATGTCCTGCACTTATTACCTGCAGCATTCATATCATGGACAAGGTCAGCCCACAATGCTGTCTGCTGTTCCCTGTTTTGCCTTCCCCTGGACAGGAGGAGTTCATGGTGTTGCCGGAGGCCTTCAAATATAATCTCATTCTCCGCATCTGTGAAAGGTGCACAGCATCATGGATACATGTGTCCTGCAAGACAACGGAATAGGAACACATGTTAGGACCACATATGTGGAAGTTCACTATGTAGAGATACAGCAAGATCATAATGGCTGCCAGTATCCACTGCTTGCTCAGACATGTCATATTTCACAGTGTGCAAACATACTAACTGTGTGGATACAACTAAGGTAGTAGAGATAGTCAGCTATTCCCATGTGTGTCATGACTGATACTGCTGTGTGATCATACACCCAACACTGGCATCTAATGCAGTGTGTTCCCTAGGGGCAGCCCCCCCCCCGATAATATGTCAAAACAACAGTGCCAAACAAATTGCAGTGTGCTATTACAACCAGTATACAGAGACAGTCCCAAGAGACCAGTGTGCCACATTGACAAAAAGCATTCCACCTTTGATGTATTGTACGTCCTCAGTAGGTATAACAAATCTGGATACCAATGACATGTCATTATCACGGTTCTAAGACAGGATTAATTCTGTAACCCCTATTCCCTGTAAGTATATTCACACATCTCTATACTAGTGTAAACAAAAGGGCTACATGCCTGCTTGAGTGCAAAACTCTTCTGTTGATATGTGGTGATATGTAGGTATTTACAAAAGCATGCTCTCTGTGCAGAAAGTCTCATACAGAATGGTTCCCCATAGCCAGTATGTTTGCCTTTTAATATGCTTCTGATTAGCAGATGATTGCCATTTAAACCAATCTGTGGTTCCAAAATGCTAATTGCAGGCAACACAGCTGATTTGCAGTATCAGCCAATGACATGCAATCACTGTTCAAGATATAAGGCCTCCATGCAGATTACAAGCCCTTTCTGATATGTTGTGCTGGACATTACTGAGGTGAGGAGACTATGCCATTGCAGAGGGTAGGTCTGTAGAAGCTACTGCTACCTAGAGATTTGTGTGGTACAGGCTGCAGCTGCAGGTAATAGGCCTAGGGAGAAAGTGTGAACACTTTGGAGGACAACAATGCTGTAGGAGTAACTGTGGTAGCTGTGGCAGCCTTGTAGTACAGGCAGAGCCAGAGTGAGGGTAGCCATTCCACACCAATTAAGGAATGGGTTTAAGTTAAGTATGTTAGGCAACAGTATCATTAACATAGTACTAAGCTACATGTTTATTGTGTCCTTGAGCAACATAGGGGATAAATATAACAGTATGTCTACCATTTGGGCAACTGTCAGGCCACATGTTACAATCTGTTACTCATTTGGAACATGTATGCTGGCAGTCCTTGTTACAAGCAGGGTCTTCATATGTGTATGTTAGCTTGTCAGCTGTGTTGCTCTGCCCTGTGAGTTTGAAAGGATTGTGTATTGCACTCTGATAGTAGAGGGCCTCATGTGCATTACCAGAGTTAAAATCTTCTGTGAATGCATATTAATGCATGATGTGACCATTTATGCACTTATAGTTTTGCTATAGGGATATATGAAGTGTGTTACCATCTGCAGGCCTGTGACTTCCATCAGTGACAAGCAGACATTTCATTTGTAATGCATTATGTGGATGAAGACTGGATGACTCAGTGATTAATTGGCAGCTTCACAATAATGTTATTTAAGTGCTACACACCACTGGATTTGAACCCAGGACTGTGTGTGGCAAAATGCACTGCTTGCAAGGAATTTGACAGACTGAGCTACTGAGTCACTACTACACAGGTCTGTTTGTAAGATATAAGTACACACATACAGGCTGTGGCATACTCTTATTACAGCCATCATTATGTACATGGCTGTATATGGCTGTATTTCTGCACCAAGGTCCCTGTTGTACATGTATTTTGCTAGTTATTCCTTAGCAGGGGTACTTGTAAATGTTGCTGATAAAAGGGGATTTACCTGCTATTAGAGACCTCACTTGTGTATTTTGCATTCTAGTAGTGTACTCTTGCACCAGACTGCAAGGTGCAATCCCAATTTCTGCATTACTCTTTAAGTTTGTTTGTACTACGTGGCATGATGTGCAGCTCCAATGAAACAAGCTTAATGACTGTAACCTACAATTAGTATGTTTTGCTTAAACCCCGTGTTGCACTTAACTGCTGAGTGGCATGAAAGGTTAATGCAGCACTCTACAGGTGCAATGGGTATGGATTCAAAGTAGGGGACAGATATTTATTTTGTACATGTTTATTATTTAAAACACATATATCAATATAGCTTCATTTAGCTGAGCTTAGCGAAGCTGCGAGATGCAGCCCATCACACAGCTTCATGCTAAAAAAATATAAAGAAAAGAAAAATGGGGAGATAGGAAAGCAGTGAAATGGGGTGCAAGCAGGGGAAAAACATAGTGAAAAGCAGGTAGGTATATACAGGAAGGGTGTAGTAAAGAACCATAGCTATCCACTTCATGCACAGCAACAACAGAATTTGTAGAAGACTTTGGACTGTAATCCCCAGAGAGAGGGGTGAGGACAACATAATTGCATTGTTATGCCAATTGCACCACATTATGTGTGCCCAGTGGACATGTGTGAAAAATGGAGAGCTATGTATGGGTGTATGGGACATTTTTTTTTTTGGGGGGGGGCAGGTGCTCAATTTTTTTTTTTTATGATGAGACTAGAATTTTGGGGGAGGAGCATAGGTACATGTGGGGGAGGTAAGTTGGGTAGGTGAGGAAGCTTTTGCAGACAGACAAGACAGCAGACAGGAGTAGTGTGTGACACAAGATGGGGGTAAACACTTTCGATGGGAAGGGTGCTTTGGAATGTCATTCCCATGTGCCTCTACAAGGTAGCAGCGTGACTCACATCCCCACCCATGGAACTGTCGATACTGCTACGTCACTACTCCAAGGGTGGCAGTGGTGGAGGCTGGGCTCTGGGGGTGAGTCTGCCCCACCAGGTTGCCCAGCATGCTCTCCATCTGGTGCAGGCATTGTCCAAACCCATGGAAGATGATCCTGCACACCAAACCCAGCAGTTCATTATGGGTGACAACTCCCCCTCCAACATCGCTCCCAGAGGGGGGCCAGGCCCTGTCCCGTGGGTTGGTACTACCCAACGCCACAGGTAAGTGCAGGGGCAGCAAAGGGGGCACTACCAACCTGGGTTCCAGATGTGCTGGGACCCGGTGCCATGGCCGGAGGAGGCAAAGTAGGCAGATCACAAGGAACCGGCCGGCCTTGATGCATTGTAGTAAAGTAGTTATAACAATAAGTTAAAGTTAGTATTAACCTAACCAATGTTAGTATTAACAGAATGGAACATAATAATATTTATTAATCCAAATGCATATTAAAATATATTATATGTAATAGAACATTAAGTAACATTACAGTAAATATGTTAACAGCAAATCAGTATGAATTAAACCATAAGGCTAGTTAAACAGTTAGTGCAACAAAATATGTTAATATTAAATCATAATAATAAATAACAATAATAAATTAAAGAAGAGAAGGGGTGGGGAGAGAGAGAAAGACATACCATTAGTTACCTCACATGTAATATTACTACACAGAATACAACTACAACATTCTACAGGTGTGCAGTGTCAGTTGTGAGTACAGTGACTACAATTGTTCTATAGCTGATGTAGCACATACATGCTTGTCAAGCTGTTAGTATGGGACAGTATGGGCCAAGCAGTATCAAATGCAGGTACAGAACTACATAGAACAGTTTCACATAATGGGGACTTACATAACTACCAAGGTGCTATGTAAATGGATTTGAAAATATGTAGCATTGAAGGTAATCATTTATGTGGTAAGCATGGAACAGATAGATTAGGCAGCTGTAATTGCACTATGAGGAATTGTGACAGTTGAGAGGCATATTTGTGCATATTAAAGTAAACTAGACAGGCATCATGCCTTAGTGGTCAGGCATGGGTGTATAACCCAATAGCTATGACTGCATGGGATATCTGCAAATGATGTTACAATTGACTGCAGCAACTTAAAACAGACATGCAATGACTGCAGTCCTATTGCAAATATTAGGGCAGATTTATATAGGAGAGCACGTTGCTAACGCTTTATTGGTATTGCTGGTAATTCTCTGCGAAATCTCCACACACTCTCTGTTCATAAAGTGGGCTACCTCAGCCTTATACCTTCTGTTCCTGGAGTGGAAGAAAATGTGAGCATTGTGTGACTTACACTGGCCTGGAGACAACCTTGACCCATACTGTTATGAAAAAAATAATTTGCAGGACATTCCTTTTGCAGTGTAGAGCTATTACAGTTTTACACTTGACTGCAGTGACAGTAAAACACACATGCAATGCATACAGCCATATTATTAAGACAGATTTATTTAGGAAACCACAATGCTGCTTAACACTTTATTGTTATTGCTGATAATTCTCTGTGAAATCTACACAGAATATTTACTCATACAGTGGGCTACTTCAGCCATATACCTTTTGTTCCTGGAGTAGAAGAAAATGAGAACATTATGTGACTGTAATTGGCCTGGAGACAACCTTGAAACATACTATTACTTGAGAAAAACATTTTACAAGACATTCCTTTTGCATTGTGGAGCTACTACAATTTTACACTTGCCTGCAGTGACAGTAGAACACACATGCAATGAATGCAGCCATGCTGCAAATATTAAGACAGATTTATTTACAAAACCACAATGCTGCTTAACACTTTATTGGTATTGCTGATAATTACTTTGTTTATTGCAATACAGTTACTATTCATTTATTGTACTACAGTTCTAAGTGCCCATTTATTACACTACATTTCTAATTGCCCAGTTATTGTACTACAGTTTTTATTAGTTATTCTTTATTGCAGTACATATTTTTATTCTTTATTGCACTACAGATAGCATAATATATCCATATTTTCCACACTCGCGGCACAACCTGGCCAGGCACCCAGCATGGGACTGAATATTGCAAGCCCTCTCAGCTGCAGCTGTTGGAAGCAAAGCATACCATTATGCATACCAGTTCTGCATACATTTAGCTTGCATTTTGGTAAAACAGTGAAAAGACAGTTACATATTCATGGGGCTTTTGGACCCAGGTGTCCAACGTTGCCCTCTTTCTCTGCTTCAGATCATCGTACTGATGAAACTCTGCTCACTAGTGTGGGGGATACCAGTAGCACTGGTAAGATCCCTGGCCAACCGATCCCAGGCATCAGCCTTATACTCTGAGCCCTGGTAACCACCCTGCAGCAGCCTAGGGTCTGTATGAAAAGCCCAACAAACAACCTGGATGGCTGCACACCCCATCTCTGCACCCAAAAGTGCACACCCTCGCCAACACCACCTGGCATATCAGCAGATAAGCAGACTCCAACAAATGATGCAGAATTCCTGCCTATTGACCTTAATATAGGCTATTTTTTTCCACTTACATGTCATTCAGCAACATTCAAAAAAGTGCCGTGGTGCTTAACATCGTGCAAACCAGCTAAGCAAAGATGAGCATTGTGAAAACTCACACAACCATGGTTTTAGCGAAGCTTAGAAACACACAAACAGTACTAGCCATTAATCATATTTAAGTACAGCTTATCACTATGCAGCTCTTCCAAATGTAAAATATTAATTTTAATTTAAAAGACATTTTACATTGGATTCAAGAAATGATATGTGTGCTAGGGACTTGAACTCAGGACCTACAGAACTGTCGACCATCATTCTACCCATTTAGCTACTTGGATAGTATATAAAGTAGTATACTTTCACATAGACTACTAAGCAATTGTGGTGCACTATGCAAACGGGCTTAAACAGGCATACATACATGCAGAAATAAATAGTTAATTACATTCGGTTTCTATTTTTAGATATCTGGCAGGCGTCTACTGTGTATATGTAAGCGCAGCTTTGCATTGTTGCACTCTGTGCCATGGTACGTAAACAAACATTAAAAAAATTATTATAATTAATTACATCTGGCTTCTATTTTTAGATGTCTAGCAGGTGTCAGCTAACTATGTATAAGCATGGCTTGGCATTGCTGCACTCCACAACGTATAGATATTTAAAAAAAAAAATTAAATATAACAAATAACAAAAACACAATTTATAAATTTAAGACACAAACTATTAATACTCAGCACATTTCAACAGTAACACAGAACATTGCAGGGAGCCTCGCCATGTACATAACATCTGATCAGCCTCTGCACTTTTGCCTACATGGATTCAATATCCCTGTTACTATGCTGTCCCTCAGCAGCACACCATGATTGATAGGCATGGTGTGCTGCCAAGGTGGAACCATGGCCGTGTACATGGCTACATTCAGTGTAGGCTCCATTTTATTAAATCCTAGGAAATATATATAATATGAATGAACATAATATTTAAAGCAAATAAATTAGTGTACCGGCTGGGAAATTCCTAGTATCACATAAGCTTACCATCTGCTAAGAGAGCTGGAGTGCAAGGATGAAGAAATCAAGAAATGTCACAGACCTATCATGCTGCAGGAAGAGCCAGAATTATCTTTCATCTGAAAAGGCAAAAGAAGATGTGTGCATACATTACAGTTGCAAAAAGGACTGAGATGGTGTTACATAACTAAATGTTATATAACATGGTTGTGAGAATGGGCTGTCTGCTGTATGAATGAAAGTTTACAGCTTGAGACAGAATCATAAAATACACAAGGCATCTGAGCCCAGTGGCCATTTACACTCTGCCAGTACTTGCTACTTTTCAAGAAGCAACAGGCCAGTCATACCAGAGGGACATTTGTAAATATCCACATGGTTATGTAACCCCATTTTTGAAGGAAGAAAGTGTGTTACATTGTTTTATCTAGAGTGAGAGTTTGCTCCAGAGAGGCGGTAAGTGTTGCATAACAAATCTGTCTCACCACCATGCTTTGCTTATTTGCTAAAGTAAATTTAGATCCCCGACTGTAGTGTTAGTGGGAGTGTTTGATTTGTGCAGATATAGGAGGTCTTGGAATGCTAGAGCCCTAATGACCGAAAAGACTAGGCAAAGATTACCCCCAAAGAGTATATAGGACATTGAATACAGGGACAGGGATTCCAACCTATCCTGGTAGCTCTTGGCTTTAAGCCTGTGAACTCTTTATTTACTAACCATTGGGGGTCTTTTTAGTTGCTTGAAGTGCCTAGTAAAATACACCCCAAATATAACATTGTATTTGATAATGCACTGATCGATGCAGAATACAGAGAGGTAAGAACTTTCCTGGATATAGATGAAATACCTTTTGCAATCAGCCATGCAAGGTGGAAAGATTTCCAAACCACTGTTGCAAAGCGATGGTCAAAGGCAAAGAAATTATTTATTCATGTTTGAAGGTCTCTCACCACACTTTCATTTCGAAGAGTGATATTGTCTATACCATAAGATGGATGATTGGATTGTTTACCAAATGCAACAATTCTGCTTTCCCTACTACATGATAGGTCTGTTCCTCTTCTCCTGAAATAAAGGCAGAGCCATGATAATGCAGATAACAGAATGATGGATAAGACAAGCTGACCATTACTGAAGCCATCCCCATTATCTACAGCTGAAGTGCTTAGTATATATTGAGTAGATGTCCTGAACTGTTCATTTTCACCCATTCACAAGCAGAAACTACCTAACAGAGTAGCATCATAATAACCATTCTGATTTACAAAGACCAGCAAAGCACACGGCACAGGTCTAGTAAGCTTATTTTCAGCTGCTTTCATGATTGAAGTGCATAGTCACTCTAAGCGATCTGAAAAGCACCAGTTTACTACTCTTCCCTGTTTTAGCAGAGGCACTCCACCTCAAAATGCAGGACACAATATATAGAGGCATTTACGCAAAATGTTTCACATTGCACACTTGTTCAGTCATTACATAATCATGTCATTAAAGCTCAATGACCGGACACACTCACAGGAAACTCCTGCTGAGACTATGTAGAAACATTCTGGAATCAGGTCCAGTAGCAAGCATATCTGCCTGGGAACTGTGGCTAAGTTGTTGTTGTGTCTTTCGGCTTTTCCCGGTTAGGGGTCGCCACAGCGGAACTCCGGTCCGCTAATGATTGGTAGTTGATTTTTACATGCCAAGTTACCAGCCCTGACGCACAACCTTCAACGAAGGTATGCCCATTCACACGTCTCCACACAGAAGATGCTCTAATCGAACCGGACAGCGTCTTTACTTCTACAGTTCCCTTTATCAGTTTTGCTCATAAGGGAGAAAATTAAGGCAATGTCCACCTCCATTTCCAGGCTGATTTTTAAATTCGTAGAAAAGTTGTGCAAATATGCCAAGTACTTAGGTATAATGCTCATTCACAGAATGTATTAATAACTATAGACATGGAAAACCTAGAAACATGATTGTTAGTTTCTTGGTAGATATTTTGAGAAGACACACTTGACTCTGCAGAAGTATTTATTTGAGATATCCAAACAATTACCAGCAAGATTTCTTGAATGCAACAGATATTCCCTACAACTAATGGTAAGATTTAATGTCAGTTTACATTAAAGTATTACACAAGCAGGAGAAACTGCAGCAAATGTGTCAATTTACGCAAATTTGATGGTTTGGTCATTGCTAAACTTAGATGTATTTTACATAATATAAATTAAATATATGATAAAACGTTAGAAAACACTAATATTACTTAGAACGTGTAGAGCCAGGTTGACTGTGTAAATGCACGAAATTGAAATAGAGCTAACTTGTGGTATGAATGTAACTAATTTCCCGTACAGTGAGTTACTTGAGCCATTGATTATAAGCGTCTATATCACGTTATTGTAATCTTACTACATCGAATCACTAAAGGTCAACTTCTAGTGATCGATGTAGTAAAACATCGAATAACATTTAAAAAAAAACAAAACAAACAAAAATAAAAATAACTAGCATAGGCAGGGGGCAAGCCCCCCTGCACCCCCCACAACCACCTATTTAAATATTCCAACTCCGGGACCACACTACATTGATGTAAACGGAAATCTCCCCCTACGGAGATTTCCGTTTACCTGCATGATGTTCTGCGCTTTCGATGTTGTGGTGCCGACAATATCAGCTTCAATATTCAATATTGTCGGCATTCGACATCATGAAGTAAACCCGATTATAACAATGAAAACATAAACAAGTACTAAAAACATTATCAATTAAAATCATGAAGCTCCTCCACTTTGAGACAGTCACAATGATTTTTGAGAGAGACTTAGAACTTTAATCACCTAGTAAAGACACAGACGCCTCTCACTGACACTGACCTGAGAGAGAGGAAGTAATATGGCAGAGAGCCTTATAACCATATGCTGTGAGAGTGAGATTTTTTAGTACAAAATAGAACAAAACAAAGTATAATCATTGCAGAAGATCCTTTTTTGCAGTATCATGCATAAGGTAGCATGTGAGAAAAGCAAGACATGGAGTAGCCAAAGATCACCCTAGATTTTTCCAAAGCCATGTAGTTAGCAAAACACTAAGCTGCACCCTTCCTGTACCTCATCTTCACGTGATAAGGAACCTCATTTTTATGGTAGTCCTTTTAATCAAGAGCAGATAGGATTCATATCTAAACATGTTCTGGGCTGCTATGTGAACACATGTAAAAATAGCAAGGAGTTCTTCAAATCAGAAAGTAGTTTAATTTTAAAAACCTCTTAACCAGCCCTTCAGTCAGTATGCAGGGCATGTGAATTCTTATTTCACTATATTTTATTTTCATGTGCTTTGTGTTTCCCTGTGTACATACTGCAGTATATTTTCTGGATATGATAAACATTATAGAATCACTGACATTGGGGTAACTACCCCAGAAGCAAATGATCAAATGTAGCTTCAATAGCTGGTTATTTTTTCGAATATGACTGACTTTTGTTTTACAGTTTCTAATGCTGCCATGGTTAAGACTGTTTTCCATTAATGCAAATTGTAATCTCCAACCAAGTCCCATAATTATAAAACCTCTTAATGATAACCAGCTATGAAATAAAAGGTTAATCAGCAATTTATCTTCTTCTAATGCTGAACTTAGAGAGCTATTGCCATGAATATATAAACTAATTACTCTTGTGACACTGAGTCCTTAGTGCTTGCTCAAGTCGAGGCTTGTAAAACTTTCCATAATAACTGCTACACTCTGCAGTTTTAATCAGCCATTTCCAGTTCATTAAAAGTGTAAACACAGTCTCACAGCACTATCATGGTGATGAACTCTGGTAATCTTTAATCAGTTAATGTTCTGTGAGGGAAACCTTGGAGTATGATGGACATTCAGTGAACTAATCCTTCTGCATTCTCTGTGACACATTGATGCTTGTTAAAACTGGCTGTACAGAAAATAGAATAATATGGAACATCTTTGAAACATTACATCTAATTGCTTGCACTGACCTCTGGGAAAAAAAAACAGTGATCAGTATGAATATAAGCATTTTTCTTTTCTGTTTGTTTGTGTACATGGACATGTGTGTATGGCTGCACATGTGTGTGTGTGTGTGTGTGTGTGTGTGTGTGTGTGTGTGTGTGTGTGTGTGTGTGTGTGTGTGTGTGTGTGTGCATGAGTGTGTGAGTGTGTGCATGCGCACACGCACACGTGCCTCTGTGTGTGTGTGTGTGTGTGTGTGTGTGTGTGTGTGTGTGTGTATGTGTGTGTGTGTGTCTGTGTGTCTGTGTGTCTGCCTGTGTGTTAGCTTGCCTTGTCAATATTTTACTTGACATCTGTCAGTTTCCAATCAGCACTGAGAAGAAGAGGTTAAAACTCAAGGCTGGTACAAGAAGGTTCTGCAAAAATACACATTTAACAAAAACAAACTTCTTAACATTGTAAAAGAGGTCAAGAAAGCTTTATGATTATGACTTTCACTTGTTTTCTCAGAAGACGGCAATCATTGTCTCTAGACTTTTGAAAGGCCCTGCCATATTCTTGCATTTGATTATCTATATTTACATTGTTTATTGATGTGGATAAAAGGTTGCCATGTTTACTTGACCAAAACAGAAGTATCTACTGTTAACTTGAATTCCAGCATTCAGTAAAGGATTATGAAGTGAACTGGAATTTAAACTGATTTCTGTGTATGAAATGTATTTGAGAGTAGCTTTCCACTGTTTTCTTTCTCCTCCTTAAAAGGATTTGATGACCAATGGCACTTAGGGGAGTGAGAAGAACACAGTAGGTGAAAAAGCAGTCACGCTGTTATTTATCAGTGACTAATTCAAGAGGTTTGATTCTCAGACTGCCCTTAAACTGAAGGAAGCTTTGACAAAGCCAGCACCTGCTGCATCTGGGACCCTTCCCATAACTACCAAACAACATTCTGTGACCACATGCTTTGTTGCTCAGTGCTGTGAGCCTGAAAACGTGTGTGTGTGTGTGTGTGTGTGTGTGTGTGTGTGTGTGTGTGTGCGCATGTGTGTGTGCGCGTGTCTCTTGCACATGTAT
This sequence comes from Protopterus annectens, assembly GCF_019279795.1. Lineage (NCBI taxonomy): Eukaryota > Metazoa > Chordata > Ceratodontiformes > Protopteridae > Protopterus > Protopterus annectens. The sequence continues at coordinate 586,258,377 of NC_056730.1, read as the reverse complement.
GTACATGTGTACATGACAACTCAGTATTAATCTGCTGCATCTTGCCTCCCCCTTCATTGCTATCACCAGTGTTTACAACAAATTGCTAATTTATCATTTCCTGAGGCTCTAGAGTCTCATTATTGGAGATGTCTTACATCTTCAGCAACCTGTATATGCTGTATCCAGTTGTCTACCAGACAGTTTTTCCTAATCTCTGTTTCCTTAATTGATAATGTTTCAGGTTACTTTCCATGAAATGCAAGAAGCACAACAATAGTGTAATGAATTCCTCACTCTTTGGAATGCAATAAAGTCTGCAAATAGACTTTGTCTGGCAGTTGGTATAGAGAGTTACAGCTGTGAGCTGCAGTACAGATTTTGACTCCCTCAACCCATATTTGCCTGCTTTGTGACCTTGAGCAAATCCTTAACCAGACATTGATCCTGGGTCACCCCTGAAAAGGGACTGTGCATCCAGTGGACCTTCCTGATTAACAAATGTTTATTATTATTATTATTATTATTATTATTATTATTATTATTATTATTATTATTATTATTATTATTATTATTTTCTGGGACTATGATACTTTATAGATTTCCTTACCAGACTTTCAAATACTCTCCTCGATTCCCATAGCCCTAGTGGAGCAACTAAGAAACAAAGCACAACAGGATGTGAGTCATCTTGAGATATCCTAATATCGTGAGTAGCTGGCAAAAGGCCAAATCTACATAGCCTCAAAATACAGTTTCTAGTGCACTGTTAATATTATTGTCTTACCCTATCAAAAACAGCTTAATCAGAGGTGTCTAAATACAAAATTCTGCTTTTTGCATTGACTGTATGTGCATACCTTTGTGCTGCTTCCCCACAGATGGCACTATGCATGGAACAGCACGCAGCAGCATGATCTTCTAAGCACTATACTACATTTGCAATCTCATCAACTGCAGATGCAGCCCAGTGCAACTGTTAGACACTGTGACTACAGAGTAGCTGCAATTTTATTATGGTCTATGTTTTCTCCACTGAATAAAAGAGAAACTGGTGATTAAAAACCTGTCTGGTCTCAGTCCATTATACAGTGCTACCGTCAAATAGATTGTCAGTGTTGTTGCAGACTGTTAAAAAACTTACAATAAAACAGACTTGGTTCTTTATTATTCTCAGGATGTACTGCTTTTTTTGTCCTGAGGTATGCTTTGCATATACAGTTAAGTTATATTTTCTTAGTGGGAACAATAGTGTTAGCTGTTGTGTTATAATGTGAAATGAGCCATGCTTACATAGAAATGTTTTTTTTTGAGGACCAAAACTCATATGAAATGAGGCCTACGGTCACCTATATTAATAGCATTATAACAGTTGCTTCTGCTTTTCTTGCTGATGCCTTTACTCATAAAATATGTTTCTTGTTTTGTCCTTTGTGATTTAAAGCTCAGGCTAACAGTTAGTGTGCTTTCCACCAATATGACCATTTTCATGGTGAATCAATGTCTTACCTTAAGAATCATGGCAAGTCATATATTGATTGCAGTCCTGATAACCTCATCCTGCAGCCCTAGGTTTCAGTTCTTGAGTCTCTGCTTATGAACAGTGTCTAAACAAGAATCTTAAGCAGGCAGTGTGGTGTGGTCATCCCACAAAACAGGCACTTTTGCCTAATGGGGTTCTGTAATTCTGACATCAATAAAACAAAATGGTATATATATATATATATATATATATATATATATATATATATATATATATGTGTGTGTGTGTGTGTGTGTGTGTGTGTGTGTGTGTGTGTGTGTGTGCCTACTGATAATGAGTGATTTCACCCAAATCAGAATGTCAACCACAAACAGTTGACTTTGCAAATGTCAACACCCTATTATGCATACACCAAGCAAAAATCTCAGCTCATGCAAAACAAAAGCTTAGGAAATAGCATAAAACATCATATTTTTCAGGAGGGGAAGCCCCCCCTGCACTCACTACTAATTATATAAATACTAACTCTGAGGTCATATAATTCTCAGTGAAAGAACATAGTTCCCAACCCCAAGAAATGTGCAATCTTTCACATCCATTGACAATGTATGCAGTTAACTAAATTTTATTGACTAAACAGATGTTGGCTAAAGAGGGAGATTTGATCATTTTCAATACTCCCTTGTACCTATATATATATATATATATATATATATATATATATATATATATATATATATATATATATACATATATATATATATTACTGTAATTTTTTTTATTTATTGACACAGTAAGTAAGCTAATTTATAAAACCAGACAAATAGCATTAATACAAAACAGGCTGGCTTATTCAGACTAAGTTTTCAGTGTCTGCATTTGACAGGGGATATATTATGAGCATGTCATGCCTCTGCAATTGCACAGAGATTGTCGCAGTTCAGACACAAGTGACCAAAAACTTCTATTGTCTTGGTCCCAAAATGATGTTAATATGGGGACACATTTCAATTTACTGCCAGGAATAGTATAGAAGTTTTAAGAAAAGGAGGTATCTGGTGGGTACTGCCAGACAGAATGGATATTTATACATTCAGTATAATGGAAGATAAGTACAAATAAAGCAATTTAAAGTTTAAATATCAAGTACACATATGACATGAGTAGGCAGTTAGATCATGAAAGACTCTCACAATGTCATTCAGTTGGAAAGTGGAAGAAAAGGCAGAGAAAATGAGAGATTTTACTTAACACTTTTTAGAGGTTAGTGGCATTGGTTGCAAATGAGTTGGTACTTAGGGAGTGTCTATTCTCCCAGAGAAATAAACATCCCTTTGAGTAAGGTAAGAAGGTCTGCTAGATAGGCAATGCTAACAACACAGAAGAAAGCTCTGTTCTAACTAGGAATGCAGATATTTATATTCATTTGCAATCTCTGTGGGCTTTGTCTGATGTATTACAGAGAAGGTTTGGTTTGGAAGTGCTTATGTAAATCTAACTGCAGTATATAAAAAAAAGCTTTCTTGGTTTTGTAGTGTAGAGGGATGATGGACTAAGACCCAGATGACCTGAATTTGATTAGTGGCTCAGGCTGGGTATACATTGCCCTCACAGTGATGCAGTTGTTCACATCAGCCACTGTGGGGGCAGGGTTAAGGACGTAATGGTTAAGGTGCTTACCTTAGAAACACAAGGCCCAGGGTTTGATTCTGACATGGGATAACTGGCTAGGCTTAAAATGACCCATAAAGGCAGTTAGCCTAGTACTAACCTATGAACCACCAAAAACAATGACTACCTGTTTGACAGCTCCCCCAGATGGGAGGTCATGGTTAGCAAACAGTAAGAGAGAAAAAAGGTAAAAAAATATAACATAGCTTTTATTAACTAATAGCAGTTGACAAGTATTTATAGGAAAACAATGAATTTATTTCTGACATGCAGGACTTCAACGGCTGAATCCCACAGAACTGCCACCAAATAATATGTGACTGGCCAGGAGTACAGGGTTTGTATCCTGCACCAAATGATATGTGAGAGATAGGGTCTGTATTACACCATTGCTGTTAATTAATATTTGTGGGACAGAGATATGGCTTTACAGTCCATATCATAAATAATACACAAGATGCAGTTGGGCTTAAGATCAAACAGCAACTGCAAATTGCCATCTCAGATTATGACCAATACCCGCTGCATAAAAATAAGCTTTTTATTTTATTTTATTCATTTGTGAACAAGGTAAGCCCACAGAACACGTGTCTTTTTTCAGGGGCTACCCGAGTGCACTGTCTGGTTATATCACTTGCTCAGGGTCACAATGTAGGCAAATGGAGTTGGATGGAATAAAACACTAGATCCTTGACTTCAGAAAACAGTTCATTAGCATTACCAGGCATTTTGCAATGTACAGTCTACTGCCTTCTGGTGTAGGCTTACCAACAGCAGTAAGCATGTTGACAACAAAGGATAACTAAATTAATAAATAAAAATGTCTCCTACCTCATTAGTACTGCTCAGACTATGATAGCACAAACTCGTTCCCTGCGAATGTGTACCACAAGATACCTGTCTGATTCCTTCTACAACCTGCTGCAAATATTGAGTACTGATGTCTCTCTAACATGATAGCATTTGTCATGTTAATACTACAAAGTCTGTGTTTCTGCCTCCTGCTTGGCAACATCACCACACAATTAACATCACTTAACTTTCCTCAGAGTGGTGAATAGGCCCTCACATACTCCTTATGGCTTATTCTACTGAACAGTATTAAAGACCATTAACTTATTTCTGGCAGGATGTTCTTAGGCTTGCACTGTCCAGTCATACCAGAACATTTGTTGCTGTTGTGTTTTTCCTTTGTACTAGCCTCATGAAGTCTCATAGCTTAGTCATGAAATTCAGTCTCCACTGCACAACATTCTTTGTAGGATTCATATTCACCTTCCTACTCATTACAAGCTAAGTCTAGGAGTTCCTCACCCTGTGAATATATAGCTTAAACAGAGAAAAATATTGGTTCTTGGGAAAACTCCTAGTATGCAAAGAGGAGATAGGAAAAGTACTGGTCTCACTCTCACTTAAACTGGGCCATGAATGCTCTCAGCATGGTCTTAAAAGAATAGTTAAACTTCTTCACCAAACCATTTGTTTATGGATGACAGAAGGTGCTTTATAATGTTTTACTCTACATTGCTTTCACTAACACGCTGGTAGAACTGACAAAAAGTTACCACTCTCTGCAGTGTTCTTTCCCAGGAAAAGCCTACCCTGCTGAAAATTTCATTCCATGTCATTTGAAGTTGTTAGTCAATGAGAGGCAAAGGCACCAAAGCTCCTTTAATTTTGCATCCTGACTTGCCAACTTTTTAGCAAGGCTTACACATTGCAATACCCTCTGAAATCATTTGTAATATCTGACCAATAAACATTTTCCATAAGATTTATTTTTTGTATGCTTTATGTGTAGATGGACTAAAAAGGAAATATCATGGGTTATGACCAGAAGTACCAAATGGTGGGATCTTAGGACTACCACCTGTGGTATTACATCTCCCTCTAACTTTCCTTCAGAAGTCCTTACCCTGTAGGCCTGTACAATAATTCCTTGTTGCAGTATACAGATTCTCTCTACCTCCCTGGATACCTCTCTTGAGTTTTGTAAGTTGGGAGAGCTGAGAGCTGAAGTTGTTATAACTCTCTGTTTATGATCCTCTCCAGTTCTCTTTCCATAGGAAGTCTAGTATGTTTTACATCTGTGGCTCAGATTTAGGCTTACTGCTGCTAACTATCTCTTTCCCTGAACTGACCCCTTCCGGAAGAGGGTCAATATTTTTGACACTTGTGACTCATGATTTAGGTTTACTGCTATTACTCAGCTCATCTTCAGAAATAGCCAAATCACAAGCATTTATTGGAGATGTGGGTGTTGGCTGGGTCTCCCCCCTGCTGTTTTCTCCACATGTTTGTACCCATGCTTGGCTGCATGTAACTGCACATACACATGGTACTGCATCATCAAAGTAATTCCCTATGAAGACATCTGCTGGGAAGTAATCAAAAACTGTCACCCACTTATCTGCCTGCTCCCTTCTTGATACAAATGAACCTTGGTCAGTAGCTCTTTCAAAGGTGTCCCTCCCATGGCCGTAACTGGAGTGGACCACAAGAGTAAGTAATGCTCTTCTCAACAAATGCAGGCTTAACAATGGTTATGGCTGACCCAAGATCCCTCTTATTAGTTTCTTTGCCTTCCATCAGGATAGGGTACAGATCATTATGATAATCTGGACAAATGCAGTTTCAACAAAATCTACTTCTACTGTGGTATTGCCCCATTAGCTCCCTCACATTCCTTCCCTACCTTGTTTCTGTAAAAATTTTGAATGCACATACCCAGTTTTGTTACACTGAAAGCATCTAACCCCAGGATATTGGCACGTACTAAACCCAATATCTTCCCCCGACTTGTGAAACCTGTTCTGATAGTTTACACTGCTGACCGTGAGTTTCCTTATAGCCACATGTGCTATATAAAACTCTTGAGTGTAGATGTGACCTACTCACAAAATTGAGGTCCTCCTTTAGCACACCTCTTCAGCTGAGGTACAATGCATAAGGATTCCCGCCATTTAAATTGTAGTAACTTAGCATCCATTCACCCACCTATTAAATCACTGTCTGATTTTCTCCTATGTTCTCTAAACTTTTTTCTATAAGTTACAAGTGTGAGCTCAAAACATTCGGAAAGAACACCCTTTATTTCACTATAGGCCATACAACCTTCCAGACATCTTACTGACTGCATGCATAGCTTTACCCATGAGCAGAGAGGTTAAAAACCTCACCCATTGCCCTTGGCCATTGTGTTGCTAATTATGCACTCTTTTGAATTTCTGTAAGAAAATATCAAAGTCATCATCCACTTTCTACTGATGAAACAATTTAGTACTAACCTTAGCTTTTAGAGTTCTTTTCTTTCCTGTTATTCATGTTTATTTGGTGAAGGTCACAGAATTCGTTTTCATGCTGGTACTGCTGGTCTTTTCCTTCAAGTTCCTTCTTCCTCTCCTGCACCTTACGCTGACAATTATTTTCTTTCTTTCTTTGCAGGTTCTGGATGTTTCGTTCTCTCAGCTATCTCACTTTCCAGGCATCTCATCTCCAGTACTAGTCTCTTTAATTGAAGCTGCATTTTGAGATCATCAGTAGATGAGCTGGGTGGCCCTTTTGCTACATAATGCACATCTACATTCCTTCTAGGTTGCCTCCGCATACAGTGGACTGAACTTTGACTGGACACTAGGAGACTATTAATTCATCTTTGTTCAATGTATTATGCTGGAGTCCTTTTGACTTGTACTCTTTAAACATTTACACTGTTAACATTCTTCAAGTAGTTTGTTTCCTAACTACTCTGACTGAAACATAAAGCAATTGTGTAATGTGCACTGTTGCATATTTTACATTGTGGCTGCAGGGGTATACAGCTTTTGGAGATGAAACTGTTTTACTGTCCATATTAAGTCTAGTTTGCAAAATATCCATTTCACTGAAAAAAATGTTTACCTGGACTACTGTCCTACACTGCTGACACTAAATAATATATGACAGACTGGGTTTGAATCCTGCTGCTGCCACAAAGTATTATGTGAGAAAGTAACAGTGCCATGCCTTTTTTGATTACCCATTGAAGGACAGGTTTATTATTAGTGGCTGGGTTAGGCTTTATAATGATGCGCATGAACTGGCCTGAGATTGTCAGTTATAACAACAAACATTGCACATTTTAGTGCACTTTGCCATGCAAAATGAAATCCTCTAGGGTTACTGAATGTCTACTATTCATCCAGGCATATATGGACTTGTGTTTCTAAGACAAGTTTATCTGAAGAAAAGAGAAAGTGAAGGCAAAGGTTATGTGAAGTCCAATAAGACATTCTACCTCAACCCAGATTGGGACGGAGAATAAAATGGACTACAGTGCAGTGAATAGCATGGTACAGCATTTAACAAGAATTAATGCACGCATGATAATCTCTCTAAATCAATCATCATAAAATGCTTGAATGTGAAAGTGTGGTAGCAGCAATGGGAAGATTGTGGCAAAAACCTTTAATCAATATTTGGAGATGCAGAGTAGTAAGAAATGCAAACTTCTATGTGGTGGACATGTTTGCTGTTTCTTCTGCTCTCAGTAATTAGATCAACATTTCTGATTTGCTTCTGATTTAAAAACATGAAACCCTTGGTTTTCAAAGGAAAGCAGATGTGCTGGGGTGGGCAAGATTAAAATGTTTATTACTATAAAGTGTTATTTAAAGTGGTATGAGCGTTAAAGAAACAAGATTTGGGAAGAGAGTTGCAAGTAATATATACAACAATACTAAAGCCTTTATTTTATTTTCATTGAATTTATCCTACCTGTTCTAAAATTAAAACAAATAGCACTGTTCCTCTGTTCCTTTCTATTTATTTACAAAGGTTTCTCTGTTATGTAAAACATGTAAATAAAGAGAAGTGGCTGCTGGACAGCAGCAGAGAGATCTAGATGGAGAAATGAAAGTTTTTGATCATTTTGAGTCAGGAGACAAGTGCCATGGCAAGAGTTATAACACAAAAGGAACACAATAGTGTAGAAGTTCAGAGTTGGTTGTGGTGATTAGGATACATATGAAGGGATTAGAAGGTTTGGATATGTCTGTGAGTGATAACTAATAGTTAAAAGGCATGCTAGAAGAAGGAAGGGAGATATGTAGGAGGAGCTGTAGATGTGACTAACCTGGAGGTGATGAGTTGAGGACTGGGAGAGAGGAGATTATTAATTTATTTATTTATTTATTTAGTTATTTATTTGCCTTTGCTTATCAGGAAAGACTAGCTGGGCCATGCAAGAATATCCTTCTTCTATGTAATTTGGGGAGAAAAGCTCCATTATGCAAAAATATAAAATATTTACAGAAATTGACAATTAATAGTTCAAATATGTAAAGACCTTTTAATGATGTATAAAAACAGCTAATTAATTTAAGGAAAACAAATAACATAAATTGTTAATACTACAATACAACTTAACTGTACACACATTTAAAGAAATGTAGAACATTTCCAAGAAGAGATGAAACATTACTAGGAAATAATTGCTAAAAGATTTAATAGCCATACAGAGAGAGAGAGGAAAGATAGAAAGGAGAGAGAAAGAGAGAGAGAACAATGACATGCTGAAAACATTAGTGAGGTGAAATATAAAAGAAAAACTGTAAACAATGTATAGATGATTTAAGAGGGAATTTTAGGTGTTACGAGATATAAAGATCTAACATAAGTTAGGGAGTCTGGGCATAATATGATATCAGAGGGGTCTAGCAAATAAGAGCGGGTTCCTATTACATAATCGACAGCTTAGGTTGTCGAATGCTTAAACATTGACACCTAAGTGTTAAAATCTCAGAATAGCGAATGGCCACATATGCAAATTCTTTCTTCGGGAAAGAATTACTTTGGCTGTTATTGGGAATTTGCCCTTTCCTCAATTTAGAGCAATCTCAGAGTTGGTATATTTAGTTAGGGGGCTGTGGGGGCGAAGCCCCCCCACTATGTTTAGGTTTTCTTGTTTATTTTGTTTCCGGACGGCCTAGTGAATTCTTTCCCGAGGATGTGAAGTCCAATAAGACCGTTCGATATTGTAAGGTTTCGACGCTCAGGTGTCGATGTTTAAGCATTTGACAATCTAAGCTGTCGATTATATGATATAGATGTAATAAGAGCAGCAGGAGAGATGGTAGTTTCAGATCGACAAAGTAATATTTAAGAAAGAGAGGGAACTACAATGTGGTGAAGTTAATGTGAGGGATTTGGCTATGGTGGCTGGGATGACAACGGGGATTGTTACAGTTTTTTTTTTGAATGACAGAACTGAGGGGTCAGTAGAACAGTTGCACGTCCTGCAAATACGTAGAGCTGATTTTAGAGCATATCAAAAAGTATGATGTTTTGCTACTCGTCTGATCCTCAGGGACAGAATATTTCATAGGTACAACGATGGAGCAGTGGACATATACTTGCAAGTTAGACTGAGGATATAGACTAGGTGCATGCTACAGATCTTAGGGATCTAGATAGGGTATACCATTGAAACTGTGAGCTTAGGGCTGGACATTTCTGAGGCTGGAATAGCATTTTGGGGCCCTTTAGTTGAGTAAATTTGAGGTGATTAGGAAACTTCATCCATAGCTTTTGAATTGCAATGCAGGGTGGAGAGATGGGTTATAAATCTGTCCATTTTATTATAGCATTGTTTAAATTTGGTCAGTTATGTAGAATGGAGGTTAGTAAAAACAGGGGATGCACACAGAAGGCTAGGTAAGAGATAAGAAGTAGGTGTGGTTTTGTGAGTGTCTTCAAGGAGAACCTGACTACTATGACTAGCATTATGACATTATGCAAGATTCAGTTTTTGGTGATTTTGTTTTCATCAAGCATTGAATCTGTGCATCAAATGTGAGATTATCATAACAGCAGGAAGCATAGTGGTAAAGACAATGTCAATCTTGATGCTATTTTTTGAAGTAGCTTTAAAATTGTGTTTGCTATACTTAACAGATGTGGATGTGAAAGGCATTTTTTTTTTCTAGGATTTAACAATAGTTGAGAATTTACCAACAATTTCTCAGCTGTTGGCCAAGGAGAGCTGTGTAAAAATTTGTAATTCAGATATGGTAGATGCTGTACTGATGAGGGTGGAGTCAATTGCATATTGTATAGGGCTAGACTTAGCTAACTGTTAAACCACTTATTGTGAAGATATTCTGAAGAGCAGTGTGTCAAGAGAAGAAACAGACAGGTGAAAAGATGAGGACAGGAGTTGGAGCAGGAGTCCTGAACAGACAAGACTGGGTACTGCAGTTGTGTGACGAAACAGAAGAGAATAACGAGTAAGGAAAATAGGTCTGAGTAAGCGATATCCTGCATGGCATAGGAGCACAGCATATAGCACTGTCACCTCACAGCAAGAGATTTCTGGCTGGAGGGCATTATGTGTAGAGTCTGCATGTGTTCCCTGTGTTTGTGAAGGCTTTCTCCAGATGCTCTGGTTTCTTCCCACATTCCAAAGACATTCATTAGGTGGATTGATGTGACCATGTGTGCGAGTGAGTGGTATGAAAGAATAACTGTGGCAGGGCTATCCACCTGGGAATATGAACCTTGGCTGTAGATAACTGTGACTGTTGAAATGACACCCTGACCTCATGTGCAAAATGGGAAAAGGGGTTGTAGATAGATGGATCATAGGGATATCATGTGCCTAAGAGAGAGAGAGATAGTAGACACAAATATATGGGAGAAAACTTTTGTAAATAGATAAAAGGGATTTGAAGAGCAGTGCTATATGCCTTAGGTCAGATCTAATGAAAATAAAATAAAGGCTCCAGTCTAAATAGCAAGGAGAACAAGTTTAAATACAATGTATCCATTTTATAATTGCAAGCTGAGCTCTGGGGTCTTAAATGTTTCAAAGTACTGAATGAGTACTAAGTCACATAGATTTAATGTGAGTAAGACAAAACAGCAAGGATATAATCCAGAGCTAGTAGTGTAATATGAGACCTATACCATGGGACTGGCAGTAGTGTGCAGCTAAAACGGTTTTGTAATATCATAAGGATCTAACTAGACAACCTTAAATCATAGTCAGGAGACTAGCAGGGGTAAACAAGTACCTTGGGAGCCAAGATGCTAACATGCATAACTTAAGCTTACTAGAATAAAATGTCAATGTAAAATATAGTCTGAGGAAAAAAATTATAAGCACAGCTGGTTCGGACACACTTGAAAATTTGTAGTGCATTTCTTATGTACCCAGTACAAAAGCAAATAAGAATTTGTACAACTATTTATTTTTATTCTACAGTTGCAGAAACACAGTCATGCAGCTCCCAACAATCGAGTAATTTGTAAAGAGAAAAGGGGAAGAATTCAGTCAATGAGTCACATAGGAGAAGATCACAGTTATTGAGCCAGGCCAGTAAATATAGCAGAGATAGTCACAGTGAGTCAAGTCAGTAAGTATATCAGAGATTATCACAGTGAGCTAGGTCAGTAAATATATCAGAGATGATCACAGTGAGCCAGGTCAGTAAGTATATCAGAGATGATCACAGTGAGCCAGGTGAGTAAGTATATCAGAGATGATCACAGTGAGCCAGGTCAGTAAATATAGCAGATACTCACAGTGAGTCAAGTCAGTAGGTATATCAGAGATGATCACAGTGAGCCAGGTCAGTAAATATATCAGAGATGATCACAGTGAGCCAGGTCAGTAAATATATCAGAGATGATCACAGTGAGCAAGGTGAGTAAGTATAGCAGAGATAGTCACAGTGAGTCAAGTCAGTAAGTATATCAGAGATTATCACAGTGAGCTAGGTCAGTAAATATATCAGAGATGATCACAGTGAGCCAGGTCAGTAAGTATATCAGAGATGATCACATTGAGCCAGGTGAGTAAGTATAGCAGAGATGATCACAGTGAGTCAGGTCAGTAAATATAGCAGATACTCACAGTGAGTCAAGTCAGTAGGTATATCAGAGATGATCACAGTGAGCCAGGTCAGTAAATATATCAGAGATGATCACAGTGAGCCAGGTCAGTAAATATATCAGAGATGATCACAGTGAGCCAGGTCAGTAAATATATCAGAGATGATCACAGTGAGCAAGGTGAGTAAGTATAGCAGAGATAGTCACAGTGAGTCAAGTCAGTAAGTATATCAGAGATGATCACAGTGAGCCAGGTCAGTAAATATATCAGAGATGATCACAGTGAGCCAGGTCAGTAAATATATCAGAGATGATCACAGTGAGCCAGGTCAGTAAATATATCAGAGATGATCACAGTGAGCCAGGTCAGTAAATATATCAGAGATGATCCAGTGAGCCAGGTCAGTAAATATATCAGAGATGATCACAGTGAGCCAGGTCAGTAAATATATCAGAGATGATCCAGTGAGCCAGGTCAGTAAATATATCAGAGATGATCACAGTGAGCCAGGTCAGTAAGTATATCAGAGATGATCAGAGTGAGCTAGGTCAGTAAATATATCAGAGATGATCACAGTGAGCCAGGTCAGTAAGTATATCAGAGATGATCACAGTGAGCCAGGTGAGTAAGTATATCAGAGATGATCACAGTGAGCCAGGTCAGTAAATATAGCAGATACTCACAGTGAGTCAAGTCAGTAGGTATATCAGAGATGATCACAGTGAGCCAGGTCAGTAAATATATCAGAGATGATCACAGTGAGCCAGGTCAGTAAATATATCAGAGATGATCCAGTGAGCCAGGTCAGTAAATATATCAGAGATGATCACAGTGAGCCAGGTCAGTAAATATATCAGAGATGATCCAGTGAGCCAGGTCAGTAAATATATCAGAGATGATCACAGTGAGCCAGGTCAGTAAATATATCAGAGATGATCCAGTGAGCCAGGTCAGTAAATATATCAGAGATGATCACAGTGAGCCAGGTCAGTAAATATATCAGAGATGATCCAGTGAGCCAGGTCAGTAAATATATCAGAGATGATCACAGTGAGCCAGGTCAGTAAGTATATCAGAGATGATCAGAGTGAGCCAGCTCAGTAAGTATATCAGAGATGATCACAGTGAGCCAGGTGAGTAAGTATATCAAAGATAGTCACAGTGAGTGAGGTGAGTAAGTATATCAGAGATGATCACAGTGAGTCAGTTGAGTAAGTATATCAGAGATAGTTACAGTGAGCCAGGTCAGTAAGTATATCAGAGATGATCACAGTGAGCCAGTGAGTATATCAGAGATGATCACAGTGAGCCAGGTCAGTAAGTATATCAGAGATGATCAAAGTGAGCCAGGTTAATAAGTATATCAGAGATAGTCACAGTGAGCCAGGTCAGTAAGTATACCAGAGCTAGTCAAATTTACTTCCTACAAAACTGTGAGGTAGCAGAGCAAGTACTGTAAACTGCATCACAGTCATAAAAATGCTGCTGAATGAACCAACAGAAATTAAAAACAACAGCACATAGAATCATTACTATGTATCATTGGAACATAACACTCAGAAAGTAAAGATGGTTTCAAGGTGAATGTTCAGAAGGTAGATAACTGCAGTGGGTTAGACAACAATGAGAGACAGAAAATAGGTAATTTGTGAGTTTTACCATGGGCTCAGATGTTATTGGGAGGTTCAGCAAATTCTTGTTTACCAAGGAGCAGTTGTTAATCTGATAAAGATAGTAAAATAAACTATTTTTCTTACATATCAGTCCAGACATCAGATATTTGTAGTTGTGATGACTGTATTGGAAATAATGTTATAGCAATACAAGAATCAATGTACATTTAGTAACAGTTTCATGTTTCAGTGCTGTTTATTATGAACAGGATATATTTATTATGCAAGTACATTGTAAAATATTACAGTGCTTTGTGCCTATTTTTATTATTAGGCACAGAAAATATATTTTAAGCTTGACTATAAGAGAACATATTAAATATTCATTCTTATGATTTACCATATGTCACATGTTTACACTTGCTAACACTGCTTAGAGATATGCTTTCTCATACATCTGTCATGGTTCAGAAATAGAATATATTGTTTGTTGATTTATGCAGGCTGGATCTAATTTTACTAGCTACAAGTGATATTTTTATTTTTACTGGTGAGACTAGTTCATGTATGTATTTAGACTTTCTACAGTAACAATTAGCTGAAAAATCCTCATTTTTCCCAGGCTTAGACCAATCAACTGGATCTTATTTCTTTCTGTTTTACAATAATAATAATTTATTGATATTCAAAGAAGCTATAATTTCCAATTCTTTAATACTCTATTAAGAACAGTTATGTAAATGTCCTGTCTGTCAATCAGATTCTTTATGTATCAATCAATGGTAAAATAAGGCAGCAAGTTAAAAAATGAAGCCTTCCATGAAAATCTAGCATGGAGGAAGTCTCCAGATTTGTTTGGTTAGTCCTGACAGACCAAAAAAACATTTGTTTGCAGAATCAAAGACATGGGTCTGGATTCATTAACAGCTACATGGTGTGTAGCTATCATGCTATTTGGGATTCATTAAATGGCTGTACACTATGTGTAGAGCAGCCAAACACAAATAAATGGCAGAATATGCTAATGACAATATAAAGAGCCGAAGTACATGCTAATTAACCAAACCATTACGGGGAGCTATTCAGGAAGCTATAAAGCAGTTGTGTACATTCAGCATAAGCTTTTGTTCTGTACACCAAAACTCTTTGGAATATAGCACTATTACACTTAGGAAAAAAATGTTAGGGGGTGCTGCTACTATTATACTGTATGTGCAAAAGGCTTTAAATCAGGGGGCTGCTGCTGCCAGACATCAGGCAAGAAGAAGAAGGTTCTTTAGACCCCATTTGGCTTATCGTGGACTGCATGGCACAGAAATTTGTGAGAGACACAGGATGGACAGGGAAACACTAGAGCAAATATACAACCTCTGCAGCCCCCACCTCAGACCCCAGAGAAATCATGGAGAAAATATCCCAATTGAAACAAAGGTATGTTTAATATTATGTATACTAGCTACTGGTACTTTTCCGAGACCCATAGGAGATATATTAGGGGTGTCAAAAACATAAGCTTCCAGAATATTACATCACTTTTTAAATGTAATGCTGCTGCATGCAAGAGAGTATATATGTTTCTCATGAACTCCAACAGGCGAGGACAAGAACTTTGCTGGAATTATATGAAATAGCACACTTCCCTGAAATACTGGGAGGCATAGATTGTACACACATAGAAATAAAAGCCTCACATGGGAAACAGGGAAGGAGGTACATCAACAGAAAATATTTCCACTCTGTAAACTATTAGGTTGTCTGCAATACCCAAAAGATCACCTACAATGTCTTTGTAGGTAACCCAAGCAGTTTCCACAACTCACACACATGGCACACTTGTGAGCTGTACACCAAGTTTGCTGGGGTGACATTCTTTAAAAGAATTTAGTGGGAGATGCAGGTTATACACTGGAACCCTGGCTCATGACACACATGAGAATCCCCTACAACCCCACTGAGGAGGGATACGACTAGGACCGCGCTCAAACTAAGAATATACAGAATATTAATTTGGATTGTTTAAATGAAGGTTCCAGTGTCTAGACACATCAGGGAGTGCCATGTTACATAACATAATTATCAGGAAACAGCTTCAAGGGCAGCAAGGGGCAGGACTACAGTTTCAAGGACCACAGGCAGGGCTAGCAGCAGATCCAGATAAGGAGTCTGAGAGAGAGCCGCCAGCTGCAGATGGTGCTGACAGATGGAGGCATGTATATTATGCCCTGGCTCTGGCTAAGAGGAAAAGGGTAGCACACATAATCACTACCTAGATCAAAGCCTAAAATCCCACATACAAATAGGAAAATTGATGCCTGTCAGACTCCACAATCTTTGCTTAGCCATGTAATTGCTATGTTCTGATATCATCAGGCAGGGACAGCCCCAAGGACAAAATTTGTACCCAGAAAAGTGACAAGGTAAGTGTGTAAAATGTTATAATAACTGATTACTCTCGTATGGAAATATGCACATGCCTCTAAACAAAGCATTTGTCTGATGTGTAGAGTTATGTCAGTAATATCTTCTATGTCAGATTTCCACAATATGCATTTATGTATTATAACAAATAATGTGTGTCAAACATTTCAATTAACAACTGACTATAAAAACATGGAGCAGGTCAATTTCACCCTTATTTGCACAAATATACCAAGAAGCAAAACTGAAGTACATAATGCTTCCACTGCTTTAATGATAATAATAGCTGAAATACAATGAGGTTCAAAAATTATTGAAATAATCATGTTCAAATGAGTATGAATAAGACATCAAAAACTTATCTTTTGCAATGCATATTTGATAAATGCAAGCATGTGATTAAACAAGCATTAGCTATCCACTGTGTGATCAGACATCTATACAACCCTAAGTCACACAGACATGTGTAAAAGGCAGGGCACAGTCATCATCATTTGTACAAGGTGGGTGGTGGTGGTAGGAGAGCAAGGCTGACACCAACAAAGTGAGTGTGTGAAAATAAGAAATACTTGTATCTATCAGAGTATACAGTGCTCAGGGCCAGTAACAACAGATGTATATGCACTCAACACTACTATCTTGCATGTGTGTGAGTTGGTATGGATTTCTTTTGTGTGTGTGTGTGTGTGTGTGTGTGTGTGTGTGTGTGTGTGTGTGTGCGTGTGTGTGTGTGTGTGTGTGTGTGTGTGTGTGTGTGTGTGTGTGTGTGTGTGTGTGTGTGTGTGTGTGTGTGTGTGTGTGTGTGTGTATCTGCATGAGAGCAGTGGATGTAGTGTCACTATGGGAGCGGGATCTTGCACTGCCATGTTGGCTAGCACCTGATGATGTAACAGCTCTCTGGCTATGTGGATACCCACTCTCCCCAAGCAGACGTTCCATCACAGACAATGCCCAATCCAGTGTGTCATTCATCCTGTCTAGGGAGTCACCCACTGAGTTCAGGGAGTCACGTACATCAAAATGTTCAATGTTTGGTACTTAAACTATCTCTTCCAAGACCCTGTTAGAAAGTGTCTGTGCCTTCACTACAGCCGTACACATGCATCTCACAGCACCTAATGACACACTTGCATCAGGAGCAGGGTGGACAGCAGCAGACCTCCTCAAAGCACCTCTGCCAAACCTCATGTGTGGTGCTACACCCACACAAAATGCGTATGGGGAGAAGTATCCAACTCTGTACCCAGAGTAACCATAATACCCTGATTGACTGTGTCACCTTCAACCTGTCTTATATCAGAGGTCTCCATGTCGTTGGTATTTGTAGGAATACTGACGTGTCTGAAATATGGGCAGGGAATGTGGGAGCCACGACCTCAGTATCAGACTGACCCTTTGCACCCCGTCTCAGACTGTGCCTGTTCATCAAAACAATCATCATCAGAGGCTTCTGATACTCTGACATCAGGTGGTAGGAGATGCACAGTGCCATTCTCAAGATTACCTATGATAACAAACAATAAACGTAAAAAATGGAGAATAAAAGGCACAGCACAGCACTGAAGGACCACAAGTTTAATGACCAAGTTAAGCACTTTCTTCCCACTTCATAGGGACTTCCTCAGAACTACATTATCATACCCACCCAGCCTTTAAATAACACATCAATTAATCAATCAATTACACTACAGTTATGCATTCAATTAAGTAATAAAACATTGAAACCATACTTTATGCACTTAGTAAAAAAATGCTAAACATACAATTATAAATGTATTAAAATATAAAGACATTACCCTAAAATGTTTTTCAGTTTTAAAACACATGAAATAGCCGTAGCTTCATTGATACCTGGATGTTCAGTTGCGCTTAAAAGCAGCTGACATTTTAACTTACTTAAATCCAGATGTATATCCATATTCTTCCCCTGGGAGTCTTTAATAATTTGTTGTATTACTAGAAACTTAAACACATGATCTGTGTGTTCTTTAACATGCCTTCTTAATGCATTAGTCATCCTACCATATTTGATATCCAAAATATGTTCTGCAATTCTATTCTTAAAAAACCTACTGGTTTTCCCTGTTTGGACATTTCGCTACATACACCACATTTGAACTACAGCAATTATAATGCCCATTCATCATCTTCTTTTGGCTGTTCCCATTAGGGGTCTCCACAGCAGATCACCTGTTTCCATTTCTTCCTGTCCTCTGCATCTTGCTCTGTCACACCAACCACCTGCATGTCCTCTCTCACCACATCCATAAACCTTATCTTAGGCCTTCCTCTTTTCCTGTTACCTGGTAGCTTCATCCTTAGCATCTTTTTCCCAATATACTCAGCATCCCTCCTCAGCACATGTCCAAACCAAAGTAATCGTGCCTCTCTGACTTTATCTCCAAACCTTCCAACCTGGGCTGACCGTCTAATATACTTATTCCTAATCCTATCCACCCTCGTCACACCCAGTGCAAATCTTAACATCTTTAATTCTGCCACATCCAGCTCAAACTCCTGCTTTTTTGTCAATGCCACTGTCTCCAACCCATATAACATAGCTGGTCTCATTACCCTCTTGTAGACCTTCCCTTTCACTCTTACAGGTACTCGTCTGTCACAAATCACTCCTGACACTCTTCTCCACCCACTCCATCCTGCCTGTACTCTCTTCTTCACCTCTCTTCCACACTCACCGTTACTCTGAACTATTGACCCCAAGTATTTAAACTCATCCACCTTTGCCACCTCTACTCCTTGCATCCTCACCATTCCTCTATCCTCCCTCTCATTCACATACATATATTTTGTCTTAGTCCTGCTGACCTTCATTCCTCTTCTCTCTAGAGCATATCTCCATCTCTCCAGGGTCTCCTCCACCTGTTCCCTACTCTCACTACAGATCACAATGTCATCTGCAAACATCATAGTCCACGGGGACTCCTGTCTGATCTCGTCTGTCAACCTGTCCATCACCACTGCAAATAAGAAAGGGCTCAGAGCTGATCCTTGATGCAACCCCACCTCCACCTTAAACACTTCCATCACTCCCACCAGAGACCTCACCGCTGTCACACTACCCTCATACATATCCTGTACCACTCTTACATACTTTTTTGACACTCCTGACTTCCTCATACAATACCACAACTCCTCTCTAGGCACCCTGTCATATGCTTTCCCTAAGTCTACAAAAACACAATGCAACTCCTTCTGACATTCTCTGTACTTCTCCATCAACACTCTCAGAGCAAAGATTGCATCTGTAGTGCTCTTTCCTGGCATGAAACCATACTGCTGATCACTAATCATCACATCCCTTCTTAACCTTGCTTCCACTACTCTTTCCCATAACTTCATGCTGTGACTGATCAATTTAATCCCTCTGTAGTTACTACAGCTCTGCACATCACCCTTATTCTTAAAAATTGGTACCAAAACACTTTTTCTCCATTCCTCAGGCATCCTCTCACTTTCCAAGATTTTATTAAATAATCTGGTTAAAAACTCCATTGCCATTTCACCTAAACACCTCCATGCTTCCACAGGTATATCATCTGGGCCAACAGCCTTTCCATTCTTCATTCTCTTCATAGCTATCTTTACTTCCTCCTTGCTAATCCATTGTACTTCTTGATTCACTATCCCCACATCATCCAACCTTCTCTCCCTCTCATTCTCTTCATTCATCAACCCCTCAAAGTACTCTTTCCATCTCCTCAACACACTCTCCTCGCTTGTGAGTATGTTTCCCTCATTATCCTTTATCACCTTTACCTGCTGCACATCTTTCCTAGCTCGGTCCCTCTGTCTAGCCAATCGGTACAGGTCCTTTTCTCCCTCCTTAATGCCCATTAATAAATATAAATATCCCATTTAACTTAAAACAATCACCTGTTTCTAAAATGTGAGGGCAATAGTATTTTTAAGAATAGAATTGCAGAACACATTTTGGATATTAAACACGGTAGGATGCCTAATGCATTAAGCAGGCATGTTAAAGAACACACAGATCATGTGTTTAAGTTTCAAGTAATACAATAAATTATTAAAGACTCCCAGGGGAAAAATATGGATATACATCTGGATTTAAGTGAGTTAAAGTGGCAGCTGCATTTAAACGCCACTGAATATACAGGTATCAATGAAGCTATGGCTATTTCATATGTTTTAAAACTGAAAAACATTTTAGGGTAATGTTTTTATATTTTAATACATTTATAATTGTATGTTTAACATTTTTTTACTAAGTGCATAAAGTATGGTTTCAATGTTTTATTACTTAATTGAATGCATAATTTAGTGTAATTGATTGATTGATTAATTAATGTCTTATTTAAAGGCTGGGTGGGTATGATAATGTTGTTCTGAGGAAGTCCCTATGAAATGGGAAGAAAGCGCTTAACTTGGTCATTAAACTTGTGGTCCTTTAGTGCTGTGCTGTGCTTTTTATTCTACAATTTGGTTCTTGTGGAGGTATTTTGTTTTTTGTTTGATGTGGTACAGCCATGGAAGGGTCAGTTACTAATGGTGACCTTATGGAGTTGTTACAGCAGATTAACCAGCAATTGGCTGTACACTCTACACAAATAAAAGCATTGATGGATAAATCAACTAGCTTGGCAAACATCTTTGGTAGCTTAGGCTACCCCTTGACCCTGCCATCACAACATTCTCAACCTGAACAGGTGGTTCAGGTAGCACAGGACTCAAATTCGAGTAATGTGGAGATTTAGTCAATAAGGAAAAGGTTGTGAACAATAATGTGTCAGTAAGTTGGAAAAAGAATGGCTTTGACTTCCGTTTTGAAAAAGGGAGTGGTGCATCAACCCAGCAAGGATCGTTAACTCTTGTTGAAAAATTAAAGTTGTTTGAAAAGGATATGCTGGCTTTTAAGAAGTTACAAAATGGAATTAGCATATCTGAAAAGGAACATCGAATTGGAGCAGATACCGCAAGGTTTATGGATATGGAAATATCCAAATGGTGCAGAAGGTAATCCGGATGTTCTGAATGAACCGCATGGTTTGTTTGACTGGATGGGTATTGAGCTAATGAAACTCATGGTCAAACATAACATCTGAGCACTGGACAAATTATCCAAGGAATTAGAGGAGAAAAATAAACAGATTCAGGGTGACTTATTGTTCGAGCGTCATCAGATTAACGATTCTAATGTTTTTTCCACTGTGCATAGTGTCTGTGCCAATATTTACGTGCGGAAGATGAACAAAATTAAAAGAGACATGAATGAATACTCTAAAAAGAAGGTATATCTGTATTCACCAGGTTGTTATGCCAGTGGTTGTGAAGGAGCTAATAGTGAGTCAAGTGGAGAAGAGGAAGGTTACATCATGAGCAACGTACGAGTCCCCAGCAGTTTAATCCAGTGGATGATGGAGTGAGGTGCTCCAAAAGGCTGAGAGGAAAAGAACAGAATGCCCAGTTTTGGGGGAGAACATACAGGGACTATGTAGTGCAAGGGGCCAGACTGAAGAATGGAAGGAATCAGAGTCAGCAGCGGACCAACTAATGGACATGGCCTTGGCACTTATGAATGTTGTAAGTGTTAAAAATGACAATGCATTTATTAATCATGATGCGGGACTTGTTCATGTTAATGTATTAACTAATGACCATTTAATAATGTGGCTCACATTTTTGAAGGGGTGGTTAATGTTGATCAAAGTGATGAATTAACATGTGTTAAAAGTGTGGATTATAATTCAGACTTGAATGTGTGTGATGTTTTAAGTAATGTATCCCCTGAGTTTGACATAATTACTCAACCCTTTGGGAATTATGATGAATCTGCAAGCGTTATTGAGCCTCGAATAATTTTTATTGAAGCCGAAGACTTCAAAGTGTACAACTATTCTGGTAGGGTTTTAGGTGTGGAGCATGCCAATCTTAGCCAAAGGATTCACCTTTGTTCCTAGTAGGAGAGGAAAGGTAGCTGATACCCTTATAGATCTTAAAAGTTTCACACGTAAATTGAATGTAAAAGTATGGTTTAATGGTAATGATTATACATCTAGAACACAGGGGTATAGGCTCAAAAAGCCTAGCATATTTTAACCCTCCTTTGAACAACTTAATAAGAGTGTTTGAAAAAGTATGTGAGAAGGATATAAGGCAGATATATAAACAAAGGGACAGAAAATATGTTAGCAATTTGACTAATGTAGAGGAAGAATTGTTAATGTATTTGGCTAGGGACACCAGCATCTGAATAATAAAGCCATATAAAGGTAACAGAGTGGTCATTATGGATAAAGGGGATTACCTAAATGGAATGAATGCTCTATTAATGGATGGAACCTATGTGGAAGCATCGCTAAATGAGATTCACATATCATGCAAAAAAAAAGATTTATTTTTGGAGGATATGTTATATCAAGGACAAATAAATGAAGATGAATATAGGTATATAATGAACAAACACCCCATGATACCTAATATATTTGGGGTACCCAAGATCCATAAAGGACTAAATGACCCAAGGTTTAGACCAATACTTAAAAACTTGCTTCATTAGTATATTTTTGGATGTGAATTTGCAAAAGGATTAACAGCTTTTCCTTACATTACTAGAGATTTGTGGCAATTTTTGGAAAGGTTAGACAAGATGGTAGTATATGAAAACATAATATTAGCTACCATAGATGTCTGTAACCTTTTTTCTGTTATACTCCATGAGGAGGGTTTGGAATGGCTTGAAATCCACTTAATAAAGACTGGCTTTTATGATCAAGACCACATAAATAAATATGTAGCCCTAACAGAAGTAGTGTTAAAAAATAACTACATTTATTTTGAAGGACAATATTACAAGCAACTAAGAGTAGTTGCAATGGGGGCAGTCTGTGCCCCCATTTTTGCTAATTATGTCATGTCCCATTGGGAACAGAAGTTTATTATGCAAGGGGCTTATTCTTCTAAGATTAATTATTATACTAGGTTTCTGGATGACCTATTTGTTGAGTGGAAGGGGACTAAGTTTGAACTCAACCAGTTTTTTGAGTATATTAATAAGTCAGTGGATTTCTTAAAGTTCACTTATAGTAGGGCACATATTTCTTACTTAGATGTAGATTTGTGAATAAAAGTAGAAGAGAAAAAGTTAGTGTCAGCCATCTAGAGGAAGCTCACCTTTTCAAACTCGTATTTGGAATTTGATAGCTGGCACCCATGACATCAGAAAAAGTTGATAGTTAAAGGAGAGATGGTCCGGGCTGCCAGGATGGTGAGTTCCAATACTGAATTTGTAGATGAGGTACAGTTTATTATGCATCTCTTCCACATGAGAGGGTATCCGCAAGAATTATTGAACCAAATTAGTGAGGAAGTTATGCATAAGCGTATGGAAGGTATATATAAACCTATTTCGGCAGGTGGACATGGAACTAGTGTAATGTCCTACAATACTGGAGAGGTCAGATCAACTAATGATTATGGTTTGAGCTTCATTACTACATTCAGTTTGGATGTAAACAAAGTTTCAGAAATAATTAGGAATAACTCGGAAATTCTAAAATACGATTCAAATGTAGGGCAACGGGTGGGTAACCTACCCAAAATAGTATACAGAAAGGATACATCTTTCAAGAATATTTTAAAAACAAGTGGAAAGGAAAGCAATAGTTATAATAATAGTGTAAAAAAGAATTTTAAGTGTAGGATGTGTACATTTTGCCCTTACATTTTAGAAGCAGGTGATTGTTTTAAGTTAAATGGGATATCTATATTTATTAATGGGCATTATAATTGTTGTAGTTCAAATGTGGTGTATGTAGCAAAGTGTCAAAATTGCCCTATAGTTTATACAGGGAAAACCAGTAGGTTTTTTAAGAATAGAATTGCAGAACACATTTTGGATATTAAACACGGTAGGATGACTAATGCATTAAGTAGGCATGTTAAAGAACACACAGATCATGTGTTTAAGTTTCTAGTAATACAACAAATTATTAAAGATTACCAGGGGAAAAATATGGATATACATCTGGATTTAAGTGAGTTAAAATGGCAACTGCGTTTAAACGCAATTGAATATCCAGGTGTCAATGAAGCTATGGCTATTTCATGTGTTTTAAAACTAAAAAACATTTTAGGGTAATATTTTTATATTTTAATACATTTATAATTGTATGTTTAACATTTTTTTACTAAATGTGGTTTCAATGTTTTATTACTTAATTGAATGCATAATTGTAGTGTAATTGATTGATTGATTAATTGATGTGTTATTTAAAGCCTAGGTGGGTATGATAATATTATTCTGAGGAAGTCCCTATGAAGTGGGAAGAAAGCATTTAACTTGGTTATTAAACTTGTGGTCCTTCAGTGCTGTACTGTGCTTTTTATTCTACAGTTTGGTTCTTGTGGAGGTATTACAAAAAACAGGGAAATAGAGAATAAAATTGTTTGCATATTTTTCCTTATACGCAAGGTATATTAAACTAATAGATGCTAAAGCAATACAAATATTAATGTTATATAGACCTGAATCTACCTCATATACAGTAATAGCAATAACCAAATGTGTGTTTAATTGAGGAGGTGAAAGGAAAGAAGACTGATAAGTATCACAATTCAAATGAAACATGAAAAACAAACAATATCCTTCACATGTGCAGATTAAATATGTTTTTCTTATGTGGTGAACAGATGGACCCCCTCCCCTAAACTCTCTGATATTTCTCTATGACTGTGTTGTCTGACTCACATTTATCTCTGGCTCTATATACAGTGGATATAAAAGGTTTACACACCCCTGTTAAAATGCCAGGTTTTTGTGATATAAAAATATGAGACCACAATAAATAATTTTAAAACGTTTCCCACCTTTAATTTGACCTATAACCTTTACAATTCAATTGAAAAACAAACAAATCTTTAGGGGGAAAATATAAAAAATAATAAAACGTACAGTACACTGGTTGCATAAGTGTGCACACCCTTAAACTAATACTTTGTTGTGTGTGCACACCTTTAATCTAATACTTTGTTGAAGCACCTTTTGATTTAATTACAACATTCAGTCTTCTTGGGTACACACCTGCCATCAATTTAAGAGACTCAGATTAACCCCAAATAAAGTTCAGCTATCCTAGTAGGATTTTCCTGACATTTACTCAGTTGCCTACTACAGCAAAAGCCATGGTTCGCAGAGAGCTTACAAAGCATCAAAGGGATCTCATTGTTGAAAGGTATCAGTCAGAAGAAGGGTACATAAAAATTTCCACAGCATTGGATATATTTCCACAGCATTGAACACAGTGAAGACAGTCATCAAAAAGTGGAGAAAATATGGGACAACAGTGACATTGCAAAGAACTGGATATACCTCCAAAATTGATGAAAAGACAAGACAAAAACTAGCCAGGGAGGCTTCCAAGAGACCTACAGCAACACTGAAGGAGCTGCAGGAATTTCTAACAAGTACTGGCTGTGTACTACATGTGAGAACAATCTCCTGTATTCTCCATATGTCTGGACTATGGGGTGGGTTTGGAAGATGAAAGACTTTTCTTACATAGAAAAACATCCAGACCCAGCTAAAATTTGCAAAACAGTACATCAAGTCTCCCAAAAGCATGTGGGAAAATGTGTTATGATCTGATGAGACCAAGGTTGAACTTTTTGGCCACAATTCCAAAAGGTACATTTGGTGCAACAACAACATTTTGCATCACCAAAAGAACACCATCCCCACGGTGAAGCATGGCGGTGGCAGTATCATGCTTTGGGATTGCTTTTCTTCAGCTGGAACTGGGGCTTTAGTCAAGGTGGAGGAAATTATGAACATTTCCAAATACCAGTCACCTTTGGCCCTAAACCTTCAGGTGTCTGCTAGAAAACTGAAGATGAGGAGAAACTGCACCTTTCAACACGACAATGACCCCAAGCATGCATCCAAATCAACAAAAGAATGGTTTCACCAGAAGGAAATTAAAGTTTTGGAATGGCCCAGACCTAAATCCAATATAAAATCTATGGGGTGACCTGAAAAGGGCTGAGCACAAGAGATGCCCTCGCAATCTGATAGATTTGGAGTGCTTTTGCAAGGAACAGTGGACAAATATTGCCAAGTCAAGATGTGCCATGCTGATAGACTCCTACCAAAGAAGACTGAATGCTGTAATTAAATCAAAAAGTGCTTTATCAAAGTATTAGTTTAAGGGTGTACACACACAACAAAGTATTAGTTTAAGGGGTGTGCACACTTATGCAACCAGCATATTGTATGTTTTTTTATTTTTAATATTATTTCCCCTAACAGATTTGTTTGTTTTTCAATTGAATTGTACAGGTTATAGGTCACATTAAAGGTCGGAAACGTTTTGGAATGGTTTACTGTGGTCTCATTACTTTACATCACAAAAAAAATGGCATTTTAACATTGGTTTGTAAACTTTTTATAACAATGATACTTGCATTTTGCACACCTGAAAGGTCTGCTTGTGATACTCTGGGTCTGTTACCCTCACCAGCACCAACATAAAGGATTCTGTGGGAAACCTCTGCCAAGCTATCTGAATCTCTGACTGATTTAAAAGTTAAGGCTCTCTATAACTACACAAAGGTTAGGACAGGCTTCCCTCAAAACAAATTCTGAATAAAATAATCTATAGCAGTTTTGTAATGCAGAAAACACAGGTTTTACTGTGTAATACATTGCAGCATTAACAATAATAATTCATAATGTAGCATTAAAAATGTAAGATAGCTATCTCCACTGCTGTGGAGGGAGGCAGGCAGAAATCCAGAAATGTAACACATTTTCTGTTAGCTAACATAAATAAGAATCCCAGATGCCAGGCATTCCTACAAATTCATAATACACTTATCTGCAATATCTGTGCAAACAACAATTAAACATGACCTAACAAATATAGGTCATATAGCATTCTGAAGCATGCTTTTTGTTATGCAGACATTGCTATGGCAAAAGATAGAGATAAAGAAAAGGTGACCTTTGCCTAACATACAAGGCCATGTCAAACCCAGATTTGATGAATATGCTTCATCTCAAAAAATCTAGATCCGTCAGAGCCACAAGGGCGGGAGACTTAAACCTCGACACGGCTATTAATAGGACGTGCTGGAGGGATAGATTCATCACCCAAAGACTCCCTATGCTGTGGAATAAAATCCTGGTATATGTGAGGCAGAGCACCTCGCTGGCCTTGTTCAAGAGAAATCTTGACCAATGGATGGGAGATCGCAGATATACCCCCAGGGATTACCTCAGTGTCACTGCTCAACAGAGGCACAGCAAAATAATGGGTATAGTTCCCCATACTAAAGGGGTGGCGTAAGCCACAAAACTATGGGCTAGGCTTGTAAATGCCCTCGGGCAGATAGCCTAGTATGAACCTATGAACCTATTAAGATAAAATATGCTTTGGAGTAAGCAGTGCAATTAGGAAATACTTTGACAATAAAGCAGTGCAGAAAGTAGGTAGTTCTCCAAAAGATGTGCTTATTTAGCAGTATCAAGCTCTCTAGATCCAAACAGTCTCCCAGTATGATATAAGGGCATTCGCTACACAATTTACCTTTATATAGTGTCGTCAGCCCTTTGAGCAATGTGAGCATGCAAAAGGGTGTTAAATCATTAGCATTTCTGAACTTCACAATCTACAGTAAATGTAGGTAATCCAAACATGGAGTAAGGAGCTACAGGACTGCATGCACATGCCATAGCACTGCAAATATGAGCATTGAGAAGTGTTACCTCCTAATGGCTTGCAGGTGTCTATGATTACTCTAACAGCAGGAACAGTTAGGGTTTCATAGTCTCCTCTCTTTGATGCACACTTACTGAGGGAGTGTCAAGCAGAAGAGACAAAAAAAACAAACAAACTGAAAGTACATTGACTGATTTAGGAGAACAACATTTCTAACACTCAAATGCTGTCTTTAATGACCATAGTTATTGCCTCTAAGAAAGAAATGTTGTTCATATTCAAGGGAAGTTAAGTTAAGCATTGATGCAGATAACATATGCAATAAACAAAAATAGAATTGCTATGAAGAAAGCATAGATATGGGAATGCATCTTTGTTTAATATCGTGTGAGTTCATGAATATCCTAACTGTTGGCAGTATCACAGTCATCCATACATTTATGAGAAAATACAACTTTCATAACTTGTTTCTGCTGAACTTTCAATGAGACTTTATACAATGCCACATTACCAGTTCATCTAAACACATGTTCTCGTTGCAAATATATGTCTTTGTCTGTGACAAATATGGGAAATACTCTTCGATGTTTGTTCTTAGTAGCCTTGTTTAAGGGTTTAAATACATACAGATTCCTGTTGTAAGATAATAAAGTTGATTAAAAATTGGAAGAACACATTTAAAGTACTTGTTTGCAACTTTTTTCCTTTTTTTCCTTTAGCATTTGCACATCATTTAGCATTGTACTCCACTGATTGGCAGTGAACAATAGCTGTGAATGGTAGTTCATTGCCTAAAATTAAACCGACAAAGTTTATTTGGACTGCCATCAATAACGGAATCAAGACTGGCATTGTTGTGCTTTCCTCAGCAGTCTGGACAGTACTGAGTGAAGAAATTCAAGTTGTCACATTCCTGTCTCTGGCATAATGTGTAGATGTACTGAGCATAGAGAAAAAGTACAAGTGATTCAGGGTTTAAAACCTGTTAACAGATCATTTCTTGGCACTCATGGTATATGAATGTGCTGGTGTGGGAAACTCAAGTAAGGTCAGTATTGACTAAAAGCGACAGACAGAGAAATCATTTGAAATTGTCAATATTAATTGTGTGCTGTGCATACAATGAAAACATTTCTTCTGTTCCCTGTGCTCTTCCTCATTCCTTTCGCATTAGCTAAAGTCCTGATATTGTGAGACACACATGATAGCTCTGATGTGGCCATAGAGTGGTGAGAAGGCTGAATGTATCGGTGTAATGCAGTAGTAGTCATTGCTACATATACACTGTGATTCATTTCATGTGTGATCAAGTTGTTATTCCAAAAAACTTGGTTGAATATTTTTGATAAATATTGCCTTCAGCATTTGCACCCTGTCTGGCAGAGTGAATTGAACTTTCCCTCTTTAAGGAAAAAAGTGAAAAATTTAGTTTAGGCTGACTTCTGTAGTGCAAACCAGCCCGATAGCATTGTGTGGCAGTCAGCACTGTGGGTAGTACTCAGTGAAGAAAATACATCTGTAAGGTAATTTTCTCTGTGGTGCAAGGTGTAAATGCAGTGAGCGTAGAAAAAAGGGAGAGTTGATGCATAGTTCAAATCTACTTAAATGATAATTTTACAGAGGCTGCTCTGAATACATATTTAATGACATTTTGTGATAGTGTTGCATTGTTTAAAAAAATGAATATTGTCAGTATTGCTAACATGTGAGCTGTTGTGTGTCCACTTTCACATTATTTGCCATTAACTAAAAGTATGATAATATGTTCCATAAAGCAAATTTCTGATGTTGCAATGAGATGTGAAAAAGATGAATGTGTCACTTGAAAGCACTTCTTGCTGTGGTCATTGCTACATATACCCAATGATTGCATTTCAACTACTTGTCAGCCTTTTTTCTATCATATTTTCTTCCAACACCTTTTTCACTTGCTTTCCACTCAACAGTGCACAAACATGTTTCACTGCCTCAAGGAAAAAGTGATAAATTTAGTTTAGACTGCCTTATGTAGCACAAATATGCCTGGTGTCATTGTGCAAACCTGTGCAACACTGATAGCGCTTACTGCAGAGAATGTACCTTATAGATATCCAATTATGTGGCACAAGTAATTGGCACAAGTTGTAACTAAAGTGTATTAAGATAAATAAGGCACATGAAGCATTGTTCAAATCTTGTTTAGAGATCACATTACAGTTATTCACAATATATGTTTTCTTTTTTTGTCATTTTAATTTGCATTTGCTACTTGCTTGGCAGCAAGCAAAGATGGTTCCCTACCTAGGGAAAAAAGTGAAAATTTTAGTTTTAGGCTGCCTTATGTAGTGCAAACAAGCCTGGCAACAGTATACTTTCCTCATCACTCTGGACAGTGCTGAGTGGAGAAATTCCACCTATTACATAACTATCTCTGTGACACAAGGTGTAACTGATGTGAACTGAGAAAAATAAAGCATGTGAAACATTGTCCAATTCCTGTTTAGAGAGCAAATTGCAATTATTCACAATATGTTATTTTTTTATTTTAATTTGCATTTGTTTTTTGTTTGGCAGCGCACAAACACATGTCCCTATCTAAGTAAAAAGTTAAAAATTTAGTTTAGACTGCCATATGTAGCACAAACATGCTTGGCAAGGTGTGCTTTCCTCTTCACCCTGGACAGTACTTAGTGGAGAAATTCCACCTGTCACATATTAATCTCTCTCTGGCACAAGGTGTAAGTGCAGTGAGCTTAGAAAAAAAACACAGCTGATTAAGGGTTCAAATAAGGCTAAAATATGCTTTTACAAAGGGTATACAAACCATTTCTCACAACATTTAGATTAGAACTGTAGCACTAAAGATAAAATGATGATATTAAATATGTTTCTTGCAAGCAATGTATCAGACATGGTTACCTAAGTAAACTTTTCTATGTAGCATGCATTATCAATGTTTCACATATCACATCAAGCTAACGTGTGTCCAATGTCCTAAACTTGACAATGATAATATTTAATGTAAAATTCCCTTGCGTTTGTATGAAGGGCACAATACTTTTATTATAACCATCATGACTCATCACATATCCAAACTATATGTTTAGGACAGTTAAGTCTTGTGAAGTAGGTATGCAACATACCCCACCTGTATTACTCAGCTCATTGAGGTGCACCCATCTGAAATATACTCACAAACAGAAATAATTACTCTTACATACGAATGCATTCCCAGGACTGATTAAAATTACGTACATACAGGCATCTCAGAAGTATATCTCCATTTATTCCCAAACTATTATAATTCAAATTTCCATACTTGAAAGGTAGCACTCCTGTGGCAATATCAGTTAATAAAATAACTTTCAATTGTCGCATGCTTTATCCCATGGCTTCGATTCCCAGCTGGTACAATAATATTTTAATATTGTGTTAGCTCCAACATCAGAATATGTCACAATTTCAACCTCTTTCTCCTTCTACTGCAAAAATTAAAAGCCATGCCATTAAGCATTCCATTGTTGAACATTGGAACCTGTGTTAATAGGTTGAGCATCATCACACATAGCAAACCTCAATGCCATGTTTCACACCTTTGCTGCTATGTCATGTAAGTACTGCCAACATGTCTGCCAGGGAGTCCTTCTGCTTTCAATTGTGCAAATGCAGTTTACAAGGTAGTGTATCTTTATGCACAGCCAGTTACCCATGAGATCTAGACTGGGTACACATTCAGGCAGATCTTGTTAGCTTGACGTTTGCAAACATGGCTTGGAAGGGAGAGAATGGTTTTAAATTTAGAACACAGTGATAGGATGTTGAGGAGTCCATGATATTTGTGACAATCCTTATGAAGGGCTACAGCTGTAGGCTGCTGTAGGTGGATTATACCAGGTCTCTATATAAAGCTGAAGCTTGGCATAGCTTAGCCAATGCTGTCTTCAGTGTAACTTGCATTCCACCCACTGGGGAACTATGGCATCACCACTATAGTAATCTTAAGAAACACAAGCAGGACTTCCTAAGCCAATGGGAGGCTGAATTTAGGACTGCAAACACTCCTCATTTGTGTAAGTATACTGACCCATAACCTGTCTATGATATGGCATTAATGATCCAGACAGCCATCACAGTTACTTATTATGCTTTTATATTTCTTTTCCTTTTTAGACTATATAGCTATAGAGGAAGTTGCTGCAAATCATGAGGCACACCAGGAGAGATTAATTCACCTCAGAGAGGCACGGGGTAAGTACGACTTGGGTCCAAATTCAAGCAAGAAATCTAATTTCATTCCCTCAATCAGTAGTAGCCTGATCAGGCATACCTCGACCTTGATCTCAAGCAGGCAAGCCTTTTCCAATAACTTTTGCTGCTTGCACAGGCAATGAAAACACCAGATTAAATGTGTGTGGATTCAATACCCAGAAGCATCAATTACATTTTATTACTGGATAAGTAGTTATAAAATATTAGTAGCATTATTTTATCATGAACAATTTAATTATGGTAATTGCAATTATTATTGTTGAATGCATATATCCTAAGAATGCATATATTCTAACGGTCATAGGGAAATAAATGTTCCTCTTCATTATATAGTGACATTTGTTTATGGTATTACACATTAATATCTTTCCATCATATATGGATGTAACAAAGGTGTACAATATTAATTTAGCATAGTTGTTTATGTATTGCCAAACAAAGTTTATTTAAGAATGCAGTAATGTGACAAGCTATGTACCTCTTTTTGTCTCACTCCCACACTATCTCTCTCACTCTCTTTTTCCATGAGGAGTATGATTTAGTAATATTCTGCTGTTTGCATACCTTGCTGCTGAAAACTAAATGATCAACAGCACAGGGAGGTAGACCAACCACTTCAGCTCAGCCTGCCATACCTCCACAGATGGTAGCACAGACACCCATCACTTCCAGGTTCACAACCTGTCAGTGTTGCTTCCACAACCCCTGCTATACCTGGTCCAACTGTGTCAGGTTGTTCTGCTCTGGCTCCTGGTATATTGGTATTCTCTGGGAGCAGTACCAGTGGAGGTGGAATTTTTCTCACCTGGCAGGAGCTGACAGGGCTAGTGGAGGATATCATGAAGAGGTGCATCAGTGCACATATTAGCAGGGTTGAAAAGGTCCTGCATTGGATTGCAAAGACAATGCCACATGTGTCACTGACCAGAGGAGCTGCTACAGGAGACAGTGATGACATTTCTGAGTGTGAGGATTAGATTCTCACTGTTCCCAAACTGGACATGGGTGTACCTCCAATGTCCCCTACGTATCCCCAATCCTGGTGTCCCCCAACTTTATGTCTTCATCACCATCCCTAATTTCTTGTATATCTTGTATGTCTGTGCATGTTTCCTAACCTACCCTACCTACTTGACCCTCTCGTTCCTGATCACCTTTCCCAACATTCCTCTCTCTCCAAGAAAATGATAAAAAGTGCACCTGTCTCATGAAAGAAATTATGCCCCATACATAGCTTTCGACTTTGCCTATGGGTCATCTTCACACACCTGATTTGGTCCAATGGGCTATACAACATTATGTTGTTGTTGTCACCCATCACTGGTGTGGTGACTCTCTAAAGTCATGAAATTGTGTGTGCAATTGTACAATTGCATTGTGAGGAAGTGAATAGCTATTGTGGTCTCCCACTACCTTTCTGCAAATTCCTGTATTCTTTCCCCTGTGTCCTACCCTCTACTTGCCATCCCCATTTAACCACTGTCCTATCCACCCCCTTTCACACATTTAATCTGGTCAAAAGTAGATTAATACATAATGCACATGGCCAGAAATGGCCCATGGAAAAGCCTTCACTTTATGTCTTCTACATTTACGCTGAGGTTGGCATAGCACAGCAGTGCTGGGTGACAGTGAAAGCTTTTTAACTACTTCTTATTGCAAAAGTTGAAGATTTCAATTTAATCTTCTGTGGTCTGGTTACTTTTGTGCAAATTTTCTCAAATTCACTGTGTTGTGAGAATACAGAGTAAAGGCAGACTAAAGGCAATGCTGTGAAAGCTCCCTGTTAAATTTGGATGAATATGCCCCACTTTTGAGCTTCTACAGGAGATTTGTAGATTACTTGTTTTTGTGTTTGTGGGGGGGGGGGGGCTGAAGAACAGCTTATGCTGTTCATTAGCTATCTGGAGTCCACTGTCCATTTTCTAAAATTCACATACTAGTGAAATAGATTTCCTGGATGTGCTAGTCAGTAGTAACACAATCAGGAGCCTCCAGACTGAATTATACAGAAAATCTTGCAGGAGGAATGCCATTTTGCACAGGTACAGTATCCACCCGGGCCATATATTTTGGAATGTTATCAAGGGTCAAACAATAAGAGTGTCAAGACTGAATAACTGTGATGAAATTTTCAGGCAAGATGTCCAGATGCTTAGAAAAGAACTTCATGAAAGGGGCTATAAAGCAAGTGAGGTTCAAAGGAACATTAGTATGGGAGTTACACAAAGGGTAAATAAGGCAAAGCATATTTTTTAAACCAAATCTTGGAAGCAAAGTCTCCCCAGGCTATTAGTAATAGGAATAGTGTGCCTCTGTCATGATTTGACTGGCATAATGAACATTATTAAGTTGAATTGGTCTATATTGAGCTTAGACAATTATATTACAAAAGTTGTTGGTCATAGACCAAATTTTGCTTTTAAGAACAAGAACTCTCTTAAAAGGCAGCTTTGCTATAAAAATGCAAAAGAAAAATATAAGAGACTAGGTGGTGGTTGGGCAGGTACTAAACAATGCCTTATATGCAATTTCTGTACATTTATTAATACATCAGCATGTTTTATTCATCCAGTCACCTAGTTCGAGTATAAATTTGAAGTCAACGCTAACTGTTGAACCAGGAATTTGATTTTATCTGGCGAAATGCACAGTTTGCCACTGTTTCTATGTAGGAAAAACTAACAGGTCACCGATGGAACGAGTCAGAGAGCATATATATTGTATTATGAATGCTGACACCAAAAATGCATTAGCCAGACACTGCATGCAGAATGAAAATGAACATGGCTTTAGATTTCAAGTTGTTGAAATTATTTCTGAAAATATACGTGGAAGTGATGTGAAAAATTTCACTGAAAGTAGAGAATTGCATTGGATTATTTTATGGCAAGCTGATAAATACCCATGTCTAAATGACAGGGTTTCTATTAAACTTGCACTGAAAGCATGGTGTCTCTTTAAATGATACAAGCTGTAGCTAAGTTTTTATTCTTCTCTGATGTTTATTGGCTGCTTTGAACTAGAGTAAAAAACTGTCTTTCGGCTTTTCCCGGTTAGGGGTCACCACAGCGGAACTCCGGTCCGCTAATGATTGGCAGTAGATTTTTACATGCTGGTTTGCCGGGCCTAACGCACAACCTTCAATGAAGGAACACCCATTCACGCATGCCAACACACAGAAGATGTTCTAACTGAGAATCGCACTTGCAACGTCTAACTGTGAGGCGACAACGCTACCGCAGCACCACCACCGCAGTTGCTTTGAACTAGAGTGAATATATCAAAAGTGTTTGCTGATATAGTTTTTTATATGGTCTGAAGAAGCACTAGTATTTGGTGTGAAAGTGCTTCTTCTTTGTTTCTGTCTTTAATACATACTGAAACTCAACCTCCTTTGGCTTTGCTGTCCACATTTTGGGGTCTGAATGTATGATAGGATGAGTAACCAGGTAAGGCTGGGGTGTTCTACACAGCTTTGAACCAGGTTTCTGTGACTGCACAAATGTCAGCATCTTCCAGGGTTAAGAATGCTTGCAATGAGTGCAGTTTCATGTTTAGACTCCTAGCGTTTAGCAGCATGACCTTTAATTTGCATTTTGTTGAGATTTTTATGTTGGTAGTATTGACCTCATGACTTTTCCTAAAAAAAGGCACTATGGGGTGGCAAGGGCCTTTACCAGAAGCCCAAGTGAAACAGATGCAGGCATCTCTAGCAAAGCATAGTGGTCTGTCGATCATATCTTCCCAAGCTGTTAGACACTGGATTCCCCTAGAATGACACCAGAAACTAAGCCAATTGTTAAAGTCAATAATTTCTGTTTATATTGAGGCATCATTCTGGGTGACGGTAAAATACTGCTTAAGGCTAGGGACATACCTGCCTGGGACACATAATCAGTGAGCTCAATCATGTCTCTCTTCATATAGTCCAGAGAGGTACATCTCAAGTCGTTCACACCAACATGGACTATGACGGAGTCATAACAGTACAAATGTGTGTGTGTGTGTGTGTGTGTGTGTGTGTGTGTGTGTGTGTGTGTGTGTGTGTGTGTGTGTGTGTGTGTGTGTGTGTGTGTGTGTGTGTGTGATATGGTGGATTCTGGCACCTGACAAACTAACCGTGACTTTCTCCTTATCCAGCCTGGTGAGAGGCACATCAGTGTGTCTCACAATGGAGTCTCCTATGAATAATATGTTCGGTTTATGGTTAGGCCTTAGTGGTTGCGAGACACTGGAGTGTGGACTATGCATGGTTTGTGGTGTGGAAGGCTGTGGAGTTCTCATGTGTTTTTGCCTCTGAGGTCTCCTTTGGGTTTGTTTTTGATGAGAATCTCTACATATGTGGGTGCGTGTTATGTAGTTGTGGGTGGTGTTTGAGGTGTAGTCACTGTCTTGACAACCTTCTCAATGCCAAATATACTGGCTTGTGAGGGCGACAGCATAGACTGTAGCTTCTTTATGTAATTACATCTCTCACAAATTGTGTTCCTAGGTGGTAGTAGTAGATGGATTTCTGTGTACATAAGGCAGTTGCTACACTGTCTTAGGATGCCCATATCAACCAGGCTGGCAGGTGAAACTGTAGGAAATTGTCCATCCATATTTGTCAGAATCTGAGGGAGAGAGGCCAGGGAGAGCTAAGGGGTAGGCCTAAAGCCCAAGTGCTTAAACCAAAACTAAGAGGCTTAAAATAACACTTAAAATTTAAACAGGCTAAAAACAAGCAGTAATAAATGCAGCAGAGAAGATGCAATTGAACACTTTAGAGAACAAGTAGCAGAAAAACCAAGATAAATTAATAGAGTAGGAGGAGGAAACACAAATACTGTAAAAGCAGCTTAATAAAGTTTTTTTTTTTTTAGTAAAGTGGAAAGGGAGAAAGGAGATACTTCAAGATTAAGAAACTAAGGGGGTTGGTCTTACCAAATATTCTCTCTGTATTAGTGTATTAGGTAGAATGAGCTAATGACACCTGACTAGGAGGAGTGTCTCAGATCAAATTTACACTGTGGGGGCAACTGCAAAGCTACCAACTATAACAACAAGACACCAATAGGGAGGGAGAAGGAAACTATGTTACAGCTACTGGCTACACTATTTTAGGCAGAAAACACTACAGAAATGTTTATCACAGCAGACAAACAGTAGTGAGACACTGAAGGAAAGTTTTAAACAGTTAAAGGAGCAAGGAGACTCTAGAGAATGCTTTTAACTGCAAACAAATCAGTTATATGATACACTCCTTGGCAGCAAATTAGAAAAACATACAGATGCTTAACAAATTGAGAACATTTCCAGTTAATACCTTTCACACAGTAAAACTAGCTAAAAAGCTTTACAAACAGTGTGACAGTGACAAAAGTGATTTAACAGGCCCTGTAAGGAAGACAATTTAAGTACTATAGCATAGATTCGTTTATAGCAATAAAATACAGTAAAAATAAAGGTCTGCTGTGTTTACCTTCAACATTAATGCGAAGGATGGCACTGTTATCTCCCCCGACCCCTCTATAAAACTTCTAGGAGTCATTATTGATAATAACTTAAAATTTGACTTGCATGTCAATTAATTAATCAAGAACATCAATAAAAAGCTAGGATCACTGCATAGAATAAAAGCCTTCCTAACCCCTCCAGCCAGGATTGCCATAGCCCGCACCCACTTAATCTCAACACTTCTATATGCCTCCCCCCTTTTCTCTAATCTAAACAAGTCAGTCCTAAATAGATTGTTATCCTGTTACAATCAAATTGCCAGGTTTGCAACTGGCCTGCCATTTAGAACACACCACTGCATTAACCTCAAACAGCTTGGGTGGCTAGAACTTCCCAGTGTAATCCAATACAACCTTCTGATTATAGCTAAAAAAATTCTCTATAATCCAGATAATACACCATCTCTAAGGAATATTATCACCCCCCATAACAATCAGAGACTGCTTAGATCCACAAACAAATTACTAATTCAGACAATCAAAACTAACAATACAGCTGGAGATGCCCTCTTTGCAAAGTCTGTAGGTAGAGTTTGGAATCTCCTTCCAGACGACATTACTTCGCTCTCTTCCCTTTGCCAATTTAAAACCAAACTCAGACAACATCTGGCATTAAACTGGTTTTGCCACTGTAACAAGCCTGGATAACCCTCCTCATAAATGTATATAATATATTACTTTCTGCCCACTGTCAATGTATTCCCCTGACTTAAACCAGAAATAGCTATACCTGTGAACTTGTTCTAGCTAATGTTTTTTCATGTATCCTCTGTAAATAACTTACCTGTAATTATGTATTCATTGTTATAATTTTGGCTCTGACTACCTTGGAGCTTTTCTCCCCGAGCCTGCACTGAAACGGGACATGGATCCAGTCGGACTATCCCAGTCAACAAATGTAAAATAAAATAAAATAAATAAATAAAATAAAATAGTAGGTAGCAGATAATAAAAAGTGCTATAAATTGTTAGAATAAGCAATAACTAATAAAAATAAGCAAAAAACAGGATACTTACTGTTTTTTATCACAGATCAGAGTTGTGCTCAGTGCCCATCCACTGTTCAGCTCAGTGTGAATAAACAGAATTCCTCTCAAAGGCAGGGTCTAAATACCAGAGGGTACAACCTGAAACAACTTAAGAAAAAGCTGAGAAGGACCAATGAGTGTTTACCCCTTAGGTAGTTAGTTCAAATGCAGACATTACTGTCCAGACTATGCTGTGTCAGTCTTACTGTGACTGTACATGTCACTAACACTGCTGTCAGACATATCTCTGTGTACACATATATTGATTCCTCTTACAAAAAGGTCTGATAATTTCTCACATGGTAATGCTTTTATTCAAGTAATGATAACATGTGACACAATTTCCTTACATATGTAGGAAGTGTTATCCTCTGGCATGAGGGAAAGCGATGACATTCTGTTATGTTGTTGCGTTAGTATAGCAATTACAGGCACACATATCCGTTGCAGCAATATCATGATGTAATGCTTTTAAATACTAAGATATCTCATGATTGTAGTGATACTTCTACTGTGGCACATTCATATTGTACAATATCATATATTTTCTGTTGTCAAATGCTCACGTGTACAACATCCACATACAGTGCCTGTTAGCATTGTGTGGCCTTATACTGTAATGCATGAATGGCATCTACCACAATTATAATGTGTCCTTTTTCAGTAGGAGAGGCATTAACCATCTCTTTTATCTCAAAGATATGGTTTGTAAGACATATATATGATAAGTTAGCAGAAGTGTAGTGACACAGTTGTGTTAAAGACTTCCAATGTGGCACTTGTGGTTCATCCTCATGTCATTAGTCAATACAGTCAAATAGCTGGCTGTTCAATTCCTGAAAGGGCAGCATTATATTAATGCACAGATATTATATAAATATTTCTATATCTAGATATTATTGTCCCCTTTTATGCTGGACAATAATGCATCACGACAGGTTAGGACTGCATGGCAGTGAAATGTTTATTTGCGGCATGTCATGTTGCCGGTGCTCCTTTGGCAAGTGCATTGAGTAGTGGCTTGTATAGCATACCTACACAGATAGACTGTCATTCAGTTATGGGACAGTGTGTATATTACATGATGGAACAAACTTCCTTGTCAAAAAAGCATTGATATTGCATCACTCAATGTTGACCAGACAGTAAATAGAAGTTATGTCCTTACCATAACGTTCCATGTGGAGTGTTCATCTCGCCTTTGTTCTTACACATGGGTTCGGAGCCGATCCTCGGCTCCGTGTCGGCCGCTTGCAAGCTCTGCATCGAGAAGAAGCTCGAGATCACCTAATACCCACAATCCCCCTCTGCCTTTACCTCAGATCTAGTTTGCAAGCAAACCAGCAGCCAGAGAGAGCACACTCATGCCAAAAATTACATAATCAAGAATCATCTATATACATATATATATATATATATATATATATATATATATATATATATATACACATGTACATCATACAAATGCAACCACTGCAAATGCAGAAGGAGAATACTCCAGACCAGGCACCAAATTGAACGTTCTTCCTGAGGGTGGGAGGGTGGGAATGTAAGAACAAAGCGAGATGAACACTCCACATGGAACGCGTTATGGTAAGGACATAACTTCTATATGTGAGAGTGTTCAATCTCGCCGTTTGTTCTTACACATGGGTAGCGTCCCTAGCTCCATGTTCCTGAGGAACTCACGGGAGAACATTCTTGAGCACAGTGGAACCAAAGGTTGCCCTATCCCTAGAAACCCTGTCCACTTTGCAATGAGAGATAAATGTATGCGGTTTAGCCCAAGTAGCAGCTGCACAAATCATGTCTAATGGTAGGCGAGCTGCGTGAGCCAAGGATGTAGACACTGATCTTGTAGAATGTCCTTTAGGTTTGACCGATAAGGTTTGATTAGAAGACTCATAAACGTATATGATACAATCAGTTAGCCATTTGGAAAGAGTTCATTTAGTAACCGCTACACCTTTCCTGCTGTCAGCAAAAGCTACAAATAGTTGATCAGATTTCCTGTGATCTTTTGTTCTATCCAAATAAAACCTGAGTTGTCTATGGACATCCAATTTGTGTAACATATACTCTAACTTATTAGTGTGATTTTTGAAAAAGGTGGGTAAGTCAATGGACTGATTAATGTTATTGGTAGAGCAAACTTTGGGTAGAAAGGATGGATTAGTGCGAAGAGATACTCTGTCAGAGTGGAAAATCAAATAAGGGTGTTTAATAGAAAGAGCCTGAAGCTCAGACACTCGCCTAGCAGATGTAATGGCTACCAAGAAGAGAGTCTTCCATGATAAAAACTTCAATGGGCAAACTGAGGCTGGCTCAAAAGGGGGCAACATCAATTTAGAAAGTAAGAGGTTCAGATTCCAAGGTGATGTAGGAGTTCTAACTGGTGGTCTAATATGAAAGGATCCTTTTAAAAAAGCCTTACAAAGTCTGTGAGCCATAACAGGAGCACCACATTCTTCCACATGAAAGTTGGAAATGGCAGCCAATTGCACTCTTAAAGTGGCAGGAGAAGCTCCTTCATGGAACAATTCTGTCAAAAACTCCAAGATCTTGTTTAACGGAGCTATAACAGGGTCCAAATGATGTGAATTCGCCCAGAAGACGAAACGCTTCCATTTACTGGTGTAGGTCTTTGTAGTGGAAGCTTTATGAGAAGCCACTAATATATTCTGAACTGCCGGTGTAAGAGAGTCAG
Source organism: Protopterus annectens (assembly GCF_019279795.1). Lineage (NCBI taxonomy): Eukaryota > Metazoa > Chordata > Ceratodontiformes > Protopteridae > Protopterus > Protopterus annectens. Next base: position 586,217,164 of record NC_056730.1, on the reverse strand, counting down.
ACCTGGCTAGAAAGGGAAGCGGAGCAGCCAAGCTGCTAGATGGAGTGATTCGAGATGGGATGTGAGGAACTCTGGACGAGTGAGTCAGTAGATCTGGCTCTGGGTCCAGAATCCAAGGTCCCCGAATGCGGTGTTGCAACAGAAAGGGGAACCAAATTTGATGAGGCCAGAATGGGGCAATGAGGATTATCGTCCTCTGAAGGTTGTTGGCTTTCTGCAGAAACTTTGCAATCAGGGGAAAGGGAGGAAAAGTGTACAGGAGACCAGGGGGCCAATCGTGCACCAGCGCGTCCCTGGGGACTTCCCCTGGAGGGGGTAATAGGGCAAAGTAGCTCCTGCATTTGGCGTTCATTGGAGACGCAAAAAGATCGCAGGAAGGCTGGCCCCACTTGCGAAATATCGTCTTCGCAATTGACTGTTTGAGGGACCACTCGTGAGGCAACAGGATTGCTCTGCTCAGCCTGTCGGCTATGACGTTGGATGACCCCGGGATGTGCGTTGCGATCAGAAAGCGACCCGTGGACTCCGCCCATTGCCAAATTCTCATGGCCTCTCTGCATAGTTGATAAGACCTGGTTCCCCCTTGCTTGTTTATGTACCAGACTACAGACATGTTGTCTGTCTGAACTGCAATAGTCCCTAGAGGAAGAAGGGGAGCAAAGTGTTGCAACGCTAAAAACACTGCCCTCAACTCCAGAACATTGATGTGCAGATTGTACTCCAAATTGGTCCATTTGCCTTGGACTGTCTGTCCCTGAAAGATGCCCCCCCACCCTATCAGGGAAGCGTCCGTGGTTATCGTCGCTGACGGCGTGGGTAGCACAAATGGTCTTCCGCTGGAAAGGTTGCAAGTCTGAAGCCACCAGGTTAGGTGTGATTTGCATGTGTTTGTAATCAGAATTTCGTGTGTCAGAGGTAGCTGTTGGAACGACCATTGTGCAAACAGTAGCCATTGTAGAACTCTCATGTGCAGTCTTCCCAATGGTATCGCAATGAGAGAAGCTGCCATGAGACCCAAGACTTTCAGAACCAGCTTTGCTGGGGATTTTTTGGACGACAGAAGGAGAGAAATGTGGCTTTGAAGTGAGACTATCCTTTCTGGAGGGAGCCTTAGAATTAAATGATGCGTATCTAATTCCGCTCCTATGAATAAGACATGCTGTGATGGCTGCAGTAAAGATTTTTCGAAATTTACAGAAATTCCGAGGAGAACGCAAAGCTGAAGAGTGTAATCCCTGGCCTGTATCAGTTGATGCCGGGTGGTGGCAGAAAGGAGCCAGTCGTCCAGATACGGAAACACCTGGAATCCTAGGCGTCTCAGATGAGACGCTACCACTGCCATGCATTTGTTGAAAACCCTGGGGGCTGAGGTCAGACCAAAGGGCAGGGCTCGAAACTGATAGTGACTGGCTCCCAGCTGGAAGCGCAAATGATCCCTGGACACCCTGGCCATTTTGATGTGGTAGTATGCATCCTTCAGATCTATTGAGCACATCCAGTCGCCCTTCTGTAAGAATGGAAGGATCGATTGAAGCGTGACCATTCGGAACTTTTCTTTCTTGACAAAGGTGTTGAGGTTGCTTAGGTCCAGAATCGGCCTCCAGTCCCCTGTCTTCTTTGGAACTAAAAAGAACCTTGAGTAAGTTACGAATCCTATTTGGTCCGCTGGGACTGGTTGGATGACTCTTTTTTCTAGCAGCTTTGAAATTTCTATAGCTGCTGGGTCTCGCAGATGGGGCGGTACATCTGGGAGTTTTCTCTTTGGAATGGAGGTGGATAGGAATGGTATTCTGTAACCTCTGGTAACAACGCTTTTTACCCAGTTGTCTGTAGTAATGTTTTGCCAGGCCTGAGGGTATAAAGCTAAGCGACCCCTGACTGCCTCCAGAGCAGGACAGTCGGGCCTCCTCTCAGGAGTGCTGGAAAGGTTTTCCAGGGGGGGTATCCCTGTCACCTTGGTTTTGCAGACCCCCTCTGCCGCCAGGGCGGCATCTTCCACCTCTGCCCCCTCCTCTGCCTCTAGAGGGGGCATCACCCTGTGTGCCTGGGAAAGATCCTTGGGGTTTTCGAAACCACATTTTCCCACCACGTTGCCCTTTGGGGTATGGTCTGGAAGGGGTGGAAAAATGGACTCCGACAGCAGACAGAGTCTTTCCCTCCTGTTCACACCGGGTAAGGGTCTCCTTTACTTTGGGGCCAAAGAGAGTGGCACCATCAAATGGGGCATTAGTAAAGGAAGACTTGAAGGCTTCCGCAAATGAACATAAGCACATCCAGGATTGCCTGCGAAGAGCAATCGCTGAAGCTGCTGCCCTACTCGATCCTTCGGCTGCGTATGATATCAGCCTCATGGATGAGTTAACAATGGATGTAAGGGTATTGAGATGTGCTGTAACTTTCTCTGAGACAGCAGCATCTGTAGTACCCTGGAGGGTATCTCCCAGCTCTTTGATTAGATCCCTCTGTAAACGTGTAAAATGGGTCAAATAGTTCAGGGATCGCATAGAAAAAGCCGCTGAACTAAAAATGCGCTTCCCGTATCTGTCCATAGTCCTGGAATCTTTGTTAGGCGGATGGACAGATGAAGAAGATTCCGACATCTCCTTTTTCGTGGCCGCTGCCACCACCATGGCATCCACTGGAACTCCCTTTGTGAGGTAAGCCTTGTCTTGGGGTGCAGTGATGTACTTATTAGGCTTCCTAGAGACTGGTTCCACCGTGTCAGGTGTCTCCCACGCCCTTCGAGCAATCAACTCCATTAACTCATCGAAGGGTGGAGTGACCCAGGAGGAGGAAGGGCGAGCACCAAATGCCTTCAGCAAGACTGACTCATCCTCAGAAGGGGGAAGGGACTGCCAATCACCTCTCTGTTTTAGGATCTCCAAGATGTCAGAAAAGGAGACATCTTCTGAAGGTGACTTTGGGGACCCTTCTGACTCATCCAAGTCAGTATCGGATGTCAAAGATTCTTGTGGAGAATCTAAGTGTCTCCTCTTACACAATCTTTTCCTAGGGACTTCTTCGGGGGGAGCATCCGAAGAAGCCTCCGAGGAAGAGGGGGCACCCTCCAGGGGTGGCTGAGACACTGGTGCTCGACGCTTGGATGCGGCCGTTGGTGCAGAGGAAGATAACGGTTCTTTATGGGGAGGAGAGGCTGCTTCTACTGATGTGGTTGTCTGGGTAGACAACACCTTCCTCATGAGATCGAAGGCCCCTGGGTCCCGAGTCGAGGAATCTCCCGGTTCCGAAGAAATGGGAAGAATCCCCGAAACAGGCACCGAAGGCATCGACCCCGAGGACGGAGCCGAATCGATCCGAGCCGAGGCCCCGAGAGGAAGAGTCGGAACCGAAACATCGGTTCGACTCTCGGCCCCGGAACCAAGGATGGATCGTCGGCTCCGAGACTCCGGTACCGGATCCGACGGAGTCGAGGTGAACGGAGCCGACCGAGAAAAGGACGGTTCTGGCACCGAGGGCTCCACAATCAGTAGATCAACCTCTTCCAGCTCCAAAGACTGGACAGGTCTCGGAGGAGGAAGGGATGGAGATAATGGAAGGCCTTCAAGTTTCGACACCAATTGGGTGGAAACTGAGATAAGTTTGGATAGGGCCGTATGCTCCAATAATTTCTGCACCACATGGTCCACATCGATGTCGGAGAGGGGCTTGGAAGAACGGGTCGAAGGAACCGAAGACGGAGCCGACCTCAACAGTGTCGGGGGAGGGAGCTCCATCACCGGTTCCAAGACTCGAGGCTCGGAAACTGACAACAGCTGAACACTCGGCCCCGAAGTCTGTGGAACCGGTGATCTAACTTTAGCTGAAGAGCTTGGAGCCGATGACTTGGGCTCCGACGTCTTCGATTCCTTCGAGGATTTGGATGCCTGGTCAGAAGCATCCAGAGCCTCTTGAAAGGAAGGTTTTAACAAACCTCTGTCCATTAGTTTCCTGCGCCTATCTGTCATGACCCTCCCACTGAAAGAATGACAAATAGAGCAGTCTTCTTGCAGATGGAGAGGGCCAAGACAGTAGACGCAGGAACTATGATTGTCAGTTACTGACATTTTTTGCCCACATTGGCAACGCTTAAACCCCGATTTAGCCTTTTCAGACATGTCACTATAAAAAAGAGAAAAGTCAAATCCAGTAAAATAGTCAAGTCCGGTGAAATTGTCAAATCCAGTAATGTTAGTCAATCCGGTTGTCCAATCCAAGAAGGGGTGGTAGGCCCCAAAGAGAACTCTAAATAAGTTTTAACAACTTAACGGTACCGAGTTTCCCTCAACCTTACCACACACACACAAAAAAATCACTAAATAACTTTATATGATAAAAGTACCAAGAAAAAATACAAGAAAAAAATTCTTAATCTTATCTTAGGTGCTCGAGCTCGACCCAGTGATGCGAACGCTGCAGTGGCAAACTAGATCTGAGGTAAAGGCAGAGGGGGATTGTGGGTATTAGGTGATCTCGAGCTTCTTCTCGATGCAGAGCTTGCAAGCGGCCAACACGGAGCCGAGGATCGGCTCCGAACCCATGTGTAAGAACAAACGGTGAGATTGAACACTCTCACATCGTGTAGCTTCATTCCAGGATTCTGACTAAATCTGACTGTTCATATTATATTTGTAACTTCCTTCTTAATGCACACATTTGATTCAGTTATTTGTGACAGCCTCCATTGCTATCCGATGTGGCACATGCAGTCAGTACAGAGGTCTGGGGATAATCGAGTATAATAAGCAGGAGTTTAAATCGGGTAACGTCAGTCTGTCAGATAACTGTGTCAGATAGTGTCTTACACACAGACAATACTTATGGCACTGTAATAGGGCCACATTTGTCAGGCCATGTCCTACAAGGTAGAGCATCCATACCTCTTATGAAAGGAAAGTGCTATAAGACTTTTAAGGATAGCTGGACAGATTAATTCAACAGTTTTTCCCTTAGATACAGCTGCAGCACATTAGTGTAGCCCTCATCCTTACTACTTTCCCAGACAAAGAAATACTGCTAGTGAGAAACCTATTAAACTACTAACAAAATAACTCAGGCAGAAATATCCATCCACTGAGGTCCTCCTTGATTGATCCTGAAAAGCTCCCCTTAGTGATAACAGTTTTCAGCCTAGCATTATGGCCAGTTGGACCACCCTTGTTTCTCCTGCCAACATTGCTGACTTGGGTCTCTTGAGCCAGTGTAGCAATTGCCTGATGTATACCAACAACCCTCTACTAATACCTCACTCTAGTACAGTCTGTGGAAGATGTATCTACACCAAGAATCTTGAATCCATGCTCTCTCGCACTCAAAACAGAAACACAGAAGAGGTGGACAACCCACCCACCAATACTCATGCACATAGCACCACTACTCTTACACACATAGTATGCATCTAACATAAATATCAACATACACAGAGGTTCTCTCAAAAAACCTACTGAGACACCAGAGACCTCCAAAACATGAAACTGCTATAATTAGTCTTATTGATGCCATAATGTCCATGGTGTCTTTTTATTGTAATAAGAAATGTCTGGAAAATATTCTAAAATGCCTAAACGTAAAGATTTCAGTCACAAATAAAGTGACACTGAATAATAATCCTGTTTCCTGGCATAAAGAATAAATGCATCAACTATTTTTCCAACAGTAATTTCAATCATCCCACAATTCCAACAAGCAAGTGAAAGAAAAAAAAAAAGCAGATGAAGTCTAAATGCAACATATGGAATATCCGTAAGGAATTTATACTGGAGAGAAATATCTCTTTGTGAGGAAAACTGTATGAAACTGAGAGAATGTTAACTGACAATCAAAAGGAAAACACATAAAAGGTAAATTATATATACAGATAGACAGATAAGTTATATCTAACTGAAAAATGTGTGTAAATGCTTGTTTACAAGATTGGAAAAATGCTTATACTATGCCAAGAATTATAGATATAATTTCAGATAAATATGGGATGCTAAGCATGGTTATTTTGGAAATCAATAGGAAGCATTATACTTTGATTAATACTTACTGGATACCAGGACTGAGTACTAAATATATTGACAAATATCTGGACCTGATTACTTTAAATGCAAAACGGGAAATTATAGCAACAAGTGATTTTAACTGCCTATTATCAGGTAATGATACTTCTAAAAATGGTAAAATAAAACTAACATCTCAAGCCAAGAAGTTAAATGACTTTACAAACTAGATGAACCTTAAAGATATACATGGTCTAAGAGAACATTATTCCTTATTCTATACTCACTATTCATATCGGTTTGGTATACAAACAAACATTGATAAGGTATTTGCATCAAATAATATATACTATTAAATAAGTGCTGTATCTATAATGACTTGCCCACTTTCGTACCATAATGGTATCAACTTTACATTTACTACACATACAGATTATTTAAGATTTCTACAGAGAATTCCTGCTTACATAACTAAGTTAAATGACTTTAGGGAATGGATAATGAAAGAAATAGAAATGTTTATGGAAACAAATAATAGTGAAGTGACTGATACTATAATATGGGACACCTTTAAAGTTTATATATATATATATATATATATATATATATATATATATATATATATATATATATATATTATAGAATAAAATCTTGGTCACAGCAAGAGGTTCTCCTGTTTGATTCTCGGCTGGAGTGCCTTCTATGTGGAGTCTGCATGTCCTCCCTGTGGTCGAGTGGCCTCCGAATGACATGCGTGAATGGGCGTGCCTTCGCTGAAGGTTGAGCATCGGGTTGGCAACTCGGCACCATAAAAAAAAAAAAAAAAATTGAATGCCAATCATTAGTGGACCGGAGTTCCGTTGTGGCGACCCCTATCTGGGAAAAGCCGAAAAGACAAACAACAACATTAAAAAAAGGAGAGAGTGGGACAAAGAACTTTTAGACTTACAAAAAACATAGACAAGATAAAAATGAATGCAAAACCAAATAACAAAGTAGCACATAATGAAATTGCAAAGTTAAATCAAAAATACTTAGAAGTTCTGAATCATAAGGTAGCCATAAACCTGGAAAAATTGAAATTACAGTCTTATGCCGTAAATCCCAAATATCTACATAAAATAGTGGTATGATCCAAAAAAATAAACAATCAAAATCTTATTAATGAGATTGAATATAAAAGTGATGGTTCAGCTAAGAGTACATCTAACTTAATGGGCATATTAGAAGTATTCAAAAACTACTATAAAGATATAAATAACAACACACCACATTTGGAAACAGATAATGTAATAAATAATTGTATTCAAGAAAATATGACTACTAAGGTGTCAGTGCAACAAAATAACAAATTAAATAAACAAATAACACTAACAGAAGTGAAAGAGCAAATTAAAAAAATTAAAAAAATAATAAAGCTCTAGGACTGGATGGAATAATTCCTGAACTATATAAAATTTTTCCTGAATATATATAATAAAGAAAATGATGAGTGCCTTTACTATGGTTAAGCAAAAATATATAACACCCCCATCGTGGAAATACTCAATTATCTTCCCCATATTAAAACAAGGTAAGGAGCCAAAATCTTGTGATTCATATAGGCCAATTTCATTACTAAACACTAATTATAACATTTTCATGACAATATTAGCTAATACGATGAAGAAAATATTACCTAATCTAATACATAATGATCAGACAGGGTTCATTCTTCATAGAAAAGTGCAAGATAACATTATTAAATTACTATCATTAATAGACATAGCATACAAATACAAAAAAAAAAACTATTATCAGCCTAGACATAGAAAAGGCTTTTGATTCTGTTAGTTGGTCTTATCTACTAAGAATTCTGTTTGGTTTTGAATTCTCCTCAGATTTTGTCAACTTATTAATGAAAATTTACAGTGGGGTGCATGCTTATGTGAAAATCAGATCATGTCTATCCTCACCATTGGGTGATATTGATGGTTCATTGCATGATGTTATAAATACCTTAAGCAAGTCTGAAAGAATTTCAGGGCTTAAATTTAATCATAATAAATCCAAAACATTACTAATTAACAAAAAGATCAACAAAAACCTAAGAGAGAATAGACTGTTTAATTGGGAGAATGATGTATTAGAATATTTGGGTGTCAGTATATAAAGAGTACATGGAAAGAGTCTGTTAAACTAAACTACAATAATTTAATAACCACCATTAGTGAACTAATCAAAAGATGGAATAAAATGTTCTTCACAATGGAGGATAGGCCCTCTTTAATTAAAATTATAATTTTGCTTAAAATTTTGTTTTATATACAGTTATTGATACTACCCCTCCCAAAAACTTATTTAAAAATTAGATTCCATGCTACTTAAATTTTTAAGGTTCCCCTTAAAACCTGGGATTGCATATAAATGGCACATTAGAGCTTGGAACAGTAATGGGATAGCATTCCCTAGCTTAGATCTTTATTCCAAATCAGTTATAATTAACGTAATATTACATTGGACATTAGAGCTTGGAACAGTAATGGGATAGCATTCCCTAGCTTAGATCTTTATTCCAAATCAGTTATAATTAACGTAATATTACATTGGATCACACATACCTATATATCTGGCTAGAAAACAATACATGAGATTCATATACCTGATGTCAGAACTATAGAAAATGGAATAAGTAGAGTTCATTGGCTTTTACGTGAATTTTGTTTATTTAATAAGAAGTTTGATCATTTTTCTTATGGCATTAATCAAATATTTAATAACTTTAAAAATGTAATTGATTGTAATTACAACATTAAACAATTTCTATTTGTTATATTCCCTATAGTATACCCTCCTGATTTCCTAGATTCTTTCAACATCAATGCAATGCAAAAAGTAAAGGAAAATAACTTGATATTCTAGCATCAGTTTATTGAAAATAAGAGTATTGAACCACTAAACTCTCTTTTATGTAGTTTTGATAATAGTTACGACAGTTGTTGTTTATATACTCATTATGGCAGTTTATAGAAAACAAAATGAGAGTATCAATCAACCTTGAGACTGAATCTATACCTAGTTTGATTCAGCTTTTTATTAGGTGTCTTGAAAAGACAGATAATCAAAATTTATGTATCTCACCTACCTATAAGATACTAAAGAAAACACGTTAAAGTTTCATTCAGATTTTTGGAATTACTATGTAAAGATTAATGGAGAACAAATATCTGATGAATCCAAAAACTTGTTATTGAATTCTATGTACCTCTTCTTCATTATATTGGAAATTGTATACATGGAATTTTATGAATATGAGTTTCTATCCTTCACATAAAATAAATCTTATACTCAAAAACAGTGAAAGTAAATGTTGGAAATGTGATGAATTACTAGAGGCCAACTGGGTTCACATGTTCATTGAATACAGAAATGTTGTTCTATACTGGAAAGACTTCAGTCATTTTGTAAATGCTTTATAGTCTGATAACTGTCGTATTTCTAACTCACTAATCCTATTCAATGTTCCTATACCTAATGTAATACCTAAATCTCAGATTCAGTTACTCTGGTCAATTCTTGCAATTGCCAGAAAAGTTATTACTTTGAACTGAAAAAGTAAACAAGATTTGATGTTTAAAGATTTTATTAATTTAGCAAAAGTTATATGTAAAAAAGAACTGCAAACCATTTGTTATAGAACTCATAACATTACTCATAAAAAAATAGCATGGCAAAAATTGGAAAACCTTTTGAACAAATACTGATATCTCATGGATAAAATGATTGTTTATCATGGATGAATGTAAATATTATAAATAGTTTTGTTATTGTTTTACTATATTTGTTATATGTACATTTGTGTATGTTTATAATAAAAACAAAATAAAAATGTTTTTGAAAAAAAAAAAGAAGTCACAGAAGTCATTAGTTTGACTGCTGGAACATACTATTAGAACACAAGTCAAACAGTGGACCTACTGCCTGTAAGGCACTGAAAATTCCAATTTTAGACTTCCAACAGAAAATAAGGGCATATAATATATTTAGCCAAAAAGAGGCAATTTTGAGTTCTTGAGTTCAGATTTTAGTCTCTCTATTTCTTACTATTATCTGTCCTCTTGAATACTTAATTTTCAATTTCCTGTGCATTGTTTTATTCTTTACATATTTACTTGCAAAAGACATGCTTTAATGTATTTATTTCAATGAAAGAACTTTATTTTTCAACTCTAAATGCTTTTGGCTGATAGTTTATTTATTGATTAATGGTTTTAGGAATTTTTTTGTCTGTACACCAAATTATGAGGCATTTGGCTTAACAGTGACTGCTCTGGGATAATTGATACCACGTGAATGTTAAAGATTGGCTTATTTTAAGTGTAAACATTAATCTATGTTCTTGTTTTGCTAGTTTTAACTGACTGATGATAGTGTACCTTTGTAAGGAGAAAGTTGGAGCTGGAAAGTCACTATTTATGTCCATATTCTAAAAATATAATGTGTAAGTATATGCATGTTTGTTTATTTCTGCATGCAAAATATTTCTAGTCTAGTTTCAGTTGCTGTTGATTTTATTTTTTCTTTGCTGACCAAGTTAATCTCATTACTTTAGTGCCCTATTTTCAGGGGACATCCAAGGTGGCATTTATACTGCTGTGGGAAATTTGACCAGGACATTGGGGAATTTCTTCTACTCTTTTCAATAGATATCATGGGATCACTTACATCCAACTGCATTATCACCATCTCAGGTAAATGGGACCTCAGTTTAATGTCTTATGTGAATGACTGCACACTAAGGAGTACAGCTCTCTCCTAATGCTGCACTGCAGTGCCAATCACCTGTAATGGGAAAAGAACCCACAGCATTCTGGTCTTCCAGAAAAAAAAGGCAAGTTAGCTACCTGTTGCACCACTGACACTGCCATGATAAGTACTGACAAGTTTGCATTGAATGGTGCTTGATCTGAGGTGGGTAAAATCTTGGGAAGTCAGGTGTTATAACTCTGATCTGTACCTTAGTTTATGTACAGTACTTGGTTATTATAAAAATCTGCAGTGCATATTTACTGTACACCATCAAGACCATTGGCTTTGTATATTAACATGTAATAGTGGCGAGAGTCGAACACCATATTGCTTTTTTTATTGCAAATTCAAATATTGATGATAGTGGTAGGGAAGTTGAAGCTCATAGCCTCTGTTGGGTACATATTAATTGGAGATGGTACATGGGATTGTATGCCTGTTTGTCACATATTTATTGGTGGCAACAATATGAACTTGTAAAATGGACTTATAGGGTCATAGTTGCTTACTGGGCTATTGATCTGTGAGGATCTTAAGAAGGCTGGCCTTACATTCTCATGGTAGTTTTTTGGCCTTTGTGTTTTGTATATGACAACAGAGGTGGGCAGAGCAAGGATATGTCTGGACATTTACTTGTTGTTTCTGCCTGTGATGGACATGGGTGCTAAACCAGACTTGAATTTGTAGTTTCCAATCTAGTCATCCAGATTACATTTCAATAGCGTAAGAGCAGTACTTTGCGTTATGTGGAGTACAGGGCAGTTACTTTCATATCCTGGAAAACAGTTTTGGTCAAGAAAAATGTGTATACCCTTGCAAAATGTACACCAGTGTATCTTGTACATCAGTCATTTTATTTTTTTAGTCACTGTAGTTAAGAAATGAGTAAAAAATTAGATTTTTGGGGGTACAAAAAATGTAAATCTCATAGCTGACTAAGGAGTACAAAACTAAAGGAATTTTGTATGCCAGTATGTCCAAGGAGGACATGCTAGCAACCTCATGAACAGCTGAAATGTCATAAACTGAAAATAGCAGCCTTGCAAACAGCTAAAGTGACATGCACGGAAGACAGAGGCAGACAGATAGCAGCTGTAGGTGAACACATATGGCAACCAATTCATTCCACCCTGAGACAGTCTTAAAATGCAAACTGAGCTGAAAAGTCTAGAGCTACACATAGAGGTCAAACATCTCAAAGCAGCTGACAGAAAGAAGCATCTTGCGGTTCAAAAAGAGAGAGAAGAGAGAGAGATAGCAGAGAAAGTCAGAAGCTGAAGAATTAGTAAAACAGTTCTTGCATAAGAGGGGATTCTGGCCCTCTGACGAAGGCACTGGGCCAGTCCATTGATACTGACATCAGTATTGAATTGTTTCCACAGTGTAAAGGAGAGGGTGACTTTGAGTTTTAATTCAGCTATTTCAAAGGGTGTATAATCAGAGTCAAAACTGACCTTGAGCAATGGATGAGGTTTCTAACTCCTATGCTTATGATAAGACAATACATGCTGTGTGCAAAATGTCAGCTCTGGATTGCTTAAATTATGATAAAGTGGAATACTCTTTATGTGAATGCTTTAAACTGACTCCTGAATCATAAGGAAAGGAATACAGAAAAAAGGAAAAGAAAGGCATATGTCTATGAAAGTGATTATATTGCAGAAATTAGAGCTTACCTTCATAAATGTGTGAATGGATGTCAAGTCATTATGTTTGAGATGTTAGGAGATCCTATAGCAAGGGAGCAAGGATTCAGTACTTTGCCTGAGGACTTGAAAATCTAGTTAACAGATCGGAAACGTCACACTATTGAGGAACTTGGGAAATGATGACTTCCACTTTGCCGAGTGGCCACAAGTACGTAAGACAAGGGTACCCATTGTTACACGAGTATAAGAAAAGCCATAGATGGCAGCTTAAACCTTTGTGGCAAGCTGCACGGCAAAAGGAGAAAGCACTCTCAAGTACATGATAAAGTTGTTGGGTCTGTATGGTCCATATTTTCACAGAGCAGGTTGGAGAACAAAAGCCATGAGAAGGATTTAGTAAAGTTAGCAATAAAATAAATTATCTTGAAACCGCAGATGCTCCTGTTTATCATGGTAGAAGGTAGAGAAACTGTTGCTAAGAGGGATACTGTATCATACATAACTATTGTTAAATCTGCAGTAATTGGAGAGAAACATTACTTGTTTGGGCAGTCCACTCCAATTAATGCCATAGGCTGGATACCTTTTCATGTGCCATTGGCCGAGTTCATTTGGACTAAGAAGGGGGCAGGTAGACAAACATGTGGAAGAGTTTGATGGTATCTCAGATGCTGTTATAATAGATAATGACTTAGATAGCACGTAATTCTGTGTTCAAGCAGTTATATGCAGACATCCATGGAGGCAATCATGTGGAAAAGGTATCATGACTCAGACTCAGTATCCACACCTCAAAAAAATGCTGGAGATGTCTTTAACTTCTCCTCTTTAAACTTACTCACCTCGGTTTCTCAGCCTCTTCCCTCACCTGGTTCAACAGCTATCTTACAAATAGAAAGCAATCAACTAAATGGCAAGTCTCTTTCTCTCCATTCCTTCTTACTTCCACAGGTGTTCCCCAAGGATCCATATTAGGACCCCTTCTCTTCACCATCTTTATCAATGGCTTTCACACCATTCTTACTCATACATCCATACATAACTCATGTTATCCAATACGCAGATGACTCCACTATCATCTGCACTGCTAGTTCCATATCTGAACTTCAACAAATCACCCAAAGTGCCCTTACTACTACAGAAACATGGATGATAAACAACCACCTAGCCCTAAACCCCCCCAAAAAAACTAGTGATTTTCACCTGTAAAAAAACACTCCTTTAAATAGAAAAGAATTTACCATTCAAGCTCAGAACAAAACTACCATTGAATTTATCTCACACACAAAACTTCTTGGCATAATTATAGGCGAACACCTAACTTTCAACCTGCACATACACAATAACATTAACAAAACAACCAAAAACTTGGTATGCTCTACAGGCACAAAAACTTCCGCAATTGCTACACCAAACAAACCCTTGCCTCTGCCTTTCTATTACCATCTCTCCAATATGGTGCCCCTTTCCTTAGCAATATCCAATCCTCTTTGAGAGCCAATTTAGAAATATGCTACAATAAAGTTGCCAAATTCGCAACCATTGCCAGCTTCTCCCATCTTTATCGCTTCATCATCTTGACTGGCTCGAACTTCCTCCCCATCTTTCTTTCCTACAATTAATCTTAACTCACAAAAATCATATATAAACTTGATGACTGTCCTGCCCTTACTAACTTACTTACTAAGAACTGTCCCAATAGGCAACTCAGCTCTGAAAACCAACTACTCATGAAAGTAGAAAAAACAAACTTAGCCACTGGTCAGATGCTTTACTCTTTTACTATTGCCAAAATGTGGAACTCTCTCCCAGCATCTATCAGGGCCACTACCAATTCAACTAGCTTCAAAAAAATCCTGAAACAACATATTTCCTCTTCATGGAAATGTACATGCACCAATTCCATTCCCTTCAAAACCTGACTCCCCCATCGATAATATTTTCTTGCTCCTACCTTATGTCCCCTCTCATCCCCATTCTTCACTAGACATTTAAACAAGTAGTTCATATCTATGTACACTTCTTTTTACCTCTCAAGCTTATATTTCTCCAATAACCTACTATAAGTTATGCTTGATATCCTATTCTGGGACATCTAACTGCATCTGAATGAAGCTTATACAGTCTAATGAAATTTAATTTAGTTTTGTAACTGACTTTGTTTAGCATTTTTTAAAATCCTGCTATCTATAAACTATATTCTATTTGTCTCCTTCAACATGTTTTGTAACTTGTATAACTTGCTCATTGTCTAATTCTTACTTTATTTAAACAACTGTGTCTTTTACGTATTTGTTACATGTGGAGCTTTTCTCTCTGGGCCTCCACTGAAAATGGTGTCACTTAGGCCCAATGGACCATCCCAGTAAGCAAATGCAAATAAATAAATAAATAAATAAATATGACCATTTCATAAGAAGAGCTAGTCAATAGCAAAAAACCTGAACAAGAGTCACATGTGTCAGAAGGTGCTGGACCTCCTCTACAAGAAGTTACTTTAGATGAAGAAATGGTTGATAATAGTGAGTTGAAATGAGACACAGTTGTCATAAAGTACTGAACTTCTGTTAAAAGGAGAATAGGGGAGAGTTATAAAGAGTGAATTAAGGGAGGCATAGCTCTTAGACTGTCAGACCCCAATTTACAAAATTTGAGAGAGAGAGAGAGAGAGAGTTAAATAAGCCTGTAATTCAACAATCTGTATATTAGAAAAGGAGGATGTTTTATTAAAGGTGGACTCTTAAATGGGTTAAAGGTAAAAGAGACAGACGCATCTATCCCATACTCCATAATTTTCCCTTTTCAGGCCATATAAGAATATAGTATACAAAAATTGTTTATGCAAAATTTTTACTGGCCAGACATTGCTAAAGATGTAAAAAGGTACAGTGAAGTCTGGGAGCAGTGTCAACAGGTTCTTAAGAAAGGATATAAAGCTTGGGTATAGTACCATCTAAACCCAGAGACCCACCAATGAGTCAAAAGGGCAGGGTATTCATCATGGCAAAATAATTACAAATAAACGTGGCAAAACTGTTCGACTTTGTCACCAAAGAATTACAGGGTGTTTCAAAATATAAAAAAGCTGTATTAGTGAAACAGGAGATCTGTCTTTTACTTCAAGTTTCATTTCTTGAGGGTCCTTCAACAAATCTCTCTTGAGTCTTAGAATAAGGGAGATGTGTGAGGAAGACTGCAATGAACTGAGAGAATATTAATTGTCTTTCAAAAGGAAAATGTATAAAAAGTAAACTAGATTCGTAGGTTCATAGGTACTTACCAGATTACTGATCTGTGATGATCTTAAGAAGACTGGTGTTACATTCCCATGGTAGCTTTTAGCCGTTATATGTTGCATAAAAATAACTCAGAGATGAGCAAAACAAGGATATGTTGGGACATTTACATGCTTCCCCTTTCCACAAGGGACAGGGAGCTAAACTGGAGGTGAATTTGTGGTTATCCATACATTTGTCCAAATTACATTTGAATAGAGTAAGATAACTACTTTTTTATGTGGAGTGAAAAACAGTTCCAAAGAAGTGGTATTCTCTGATGGAGAGTATGTTGCTGCGATTCTCTTCCCTTTGCTACCCAGGAATATATAACTGTGAAAACAAGATATGCATCTTCTAAAGCCAAAATCCATATGAAATCCTGTTAGGAACTTAGAAATGCACAGACTTTGAGATTAATTCAGGATGTTACAGTTACAAAAGATAACATAAGTTTTAGGAGTTCCTGCTTTGGCTGCTGAGGCATCCTTTTGGGGCAATTCTGAAAATGTGGACCGACTGCCTTTAAGGATTCTGAAAACTCCGTTTAACTGATTTATGTCAAGTAAAGAACTTTAGTATTCCACTCAGAATATTTGTGTTTGATGGTTTACTTACTGGCTAAAGGATTCATGCTATTTCATGGGAATCAAACAATGAGGTATCCACCTTTGGAATGGTGACTGCTTTAAGTTAGCTGTTAGCATTTAGTGTACTTTTGTTTTGTTAGTTCTGATTAACTGGTGACAACATATTTAAAGCCACTATTTACTCTCACTGTTCTGAAATAATTGTGTGTGTGTGTGTGTGTGTGTGTGTGTGTGTGTGTGTGTGTGTGTGTGTGTGCTTGATTTTTATTATAACTTCAATTTATGGTGGCAAGTTTGCATTGTTCCTGTCCATATAAACTGCAGGCATTATTTGGGATTATATGCCTCTTTGTCACCCTCTTAATGATGCATGCTGTAGTTCTATTATTTTAAATAAAGTACCCTTTGATTTCTCATGAAGAGTAAAGTAAACATACCTATCTAACCTTATTAATTATATGATCTGTGACCACAGTTCCTTGCAAATGTATTTTCTGGTAAATAGATATGCACAATTTATACTGAACTTTGACATCTGTAGTATACAAATGACTAGGTTGAATAAAATGTATTAAATTCAGAGTAACACTATAAACAGAGTGCTTATGTGATCAAACAATGTCAGCTTTAGTAAATAAAAACTCAGTACAGGCTTAATCTTTTAGAAGTGTCATTATTTTATAAATGGGAATATCTGAGGGATATGGGAGAAAACTGTTAAACACGTAACATAATCAACTGGAAAACTTATTTGAAGAACCAAGGTTTGTGTATGCAATGCCAACATTTTAAACATAATTACAGTGGATATAAAAAGTGTACACACCCCTGTTAAAATGCCATGTTTTTGTGATATAAAAAAATAAGACCACAATAAATCATTTCAAAACTTTTCCCACCTTTAATGTGACTTATAAACTGCACAATTCAATTGAAAAACAAACAAATCTGTTAAGGGATAAAATATATAAAAAAAACATTCAATAAGCTGGTTGCATAAGTGTGTACACCCTTAAACTAATACTTTGTTGAAGCACCTTTTGATTTAATTATAGCATCCAGTCTTCTTCAGTAGGAGTCTATCAGCATGGCACATTTTGACTTGGCAATATTTGCCCACTCTTCCTTGCAAAAGCGCTCCAAATCTGTCAGACTGCGAGAGCATTTCTTGCGCACAACCTTCTTCAGGTCACCCCACAGATTTTCTATTGGATTTAGGTCTGGGCTGTGGCTGGGCCATTCCAAAACTTTAATATTCTTCTGGTGAAGCCATTCTTTTGTTGATTTGGATGTATGCTTGGGGTTATTGCCATGTTAAAAGGTGAAATTTATCTTCATCTTCAGCTTTCTAGCAGATGCCTGAAGGTTTTAGGCCAAAAGTGACTGGTATTTGGAACTGTTCATAATTCCCTCCATCTTGACTAAAGCCCCAGTTCCAGCTGAAGAAAGCAACCTCAAAGCATGATACTGCCAACACCATGCTTCACTGTGGGGATGGTGTTCTTTTGGTGATGCAAAGTGTTGTTTTTGCGCCACATGTACCTTTTGGAATTGTGGCCAAAAAGTTCAACCTTGGTGTCATCAGACCATAACACATTTTCCCACATGCTTTTGGGAGACTTGATGTATTGTTTTGCAAATTTTAGCCGGGCCTGGATGTTTTTCTGCATAAGAAAAAGGTTCCGTCTTGCAACCCTACCCCATAGTCCAGACATATGGAAAATATGGGAGAGTGTTGTCGCATGTAGTACACAAGCAGTACTAACCAGAAATTCCCACAGCTCCTTCAATGTTGCTGTATGTCTCTTGGCAGCTTCCCTGACCAGTTTTTGTCTTGTCTTTTCATCAATTTTGGAGGGACATCCAGTTCTTTGCCACATCACTGTTGTCACATATTTTCTCTATTTTGTGATGACCGTCTTCACTGTGTTCCATGGTATATCCAATTCTGTGCATATTTTTTATACCCTTCTCCTGACTGATACCTTTCAACAATGAGACCCCTTTGATGCTTTGTAAGCTCTCTGCGAACCATGGCTTTTGCTGTAGCAGGCAACTGGGTAAATGTCAAGAAAATCCTACTAGAACAGCTAAACTTTATTTGAGGTTAATCAGAGTCTCTTTAATTGATGGCAGGTGTGTACCCAAGAAGACTGAATGTTGTAATTAAATCAAAAGGTGCTTCAACAAAGTATTAGTTTAAGGGTGTGCTTATGCAACCAGCTTATTGTACATTTTTTATTTTTATATTTTTCCCCTAACAGATTTGTTTGTTTTTCAATTGAATTGTACAGGTTATAGGTCACATTAAAGGTGGGAAAAGTTTTGAAATGATTTATTGTGGTCTCAGTGAGTTCCATGGATGGTTATACTAATTTTTTCATAATACCAGAGTGATGAATAGTATTGAAATTTTGACCAGATCCAGGTATGCAAAGTGAACATGCATGTGACTTTCTCAACTAAATCCACCAGGTTAAGTAGACAGGATCTAGCCTTCACAAAGACAAATTGCTTTGTGTCCAGGGCTTGTGAGCTACCACTAAAAGTTCATTGATTATATGTTACATGATAGACAAGTGGATCACACTCTATTTTTGATCATCCTAGTTAAGGACCATCACTATGTCTAACTACTGAGTCACCTACGACAGGGATATCATCATCCCTTAGTGGCTTCTGTGTTCCACTTTGATGACCCATGCTTGTGATAGAAAGATTAGTGATTTTAAGGAGTTTGGTGTGATTGTGCTGCTGAGGTAAGGGGGCAGTAATACATTTTTGGGGGGACCTAGGAAGCTTTGGGGGGTTGTAGAGTACCTCAGAATCCCCTATATTTAGTGTTAGTGGTGTAATATGGTCGTGTGATTGTGTGGGATGGATGTGTGAGTGTGTAGTGAGCACTGGCAATCATGGTAGATGAGGGACTAGAGAGGTATATCCAATTCTGTGCATATTTTTTGTACCCTTCTCCTGACTGAAGCAGGGTAGGCACACTTCATAAACATATGGGCTCCTGCCTGGTGTAATAAGGGACTGTCAGTAAGTATGTGGCAGTTCATACATTGCCTCAAAATAAATAATGCTAAGAATCTGAGAACAGAAAGGATACAGCCAGGCTGTGGTCTTATGGTGTCTATTAAGCTGATGGGTGTTGGTGTAATTAGATACAAAGTAGCATGCTTGGTAAGATGAGGTAAAAGTATCTTAAATAATTACAAGATACTTAGCTGACAGTGCAAGATTATGAAAAGGTAGTTTGAGTATAATGCAGAAAAACATGCCCAGAAAAAAAATGAAAGTATATCCAGTTTAATGTCCAGCACAATATGTACTATTCAATTAAGAGAAATGGGCAGTCAGTTCTAAAGTATTCAGCACGGTAAAAGGAAAAGTGGGTGAGCAGTTTTATTGTCATCAGTGCAGTTTTAGGATAGAATTAAATGCCTATCAATCTTCTGAATTAAATGCACTAAAATAATTTTCAGCGACCAGTAAGTTTTTGTTAGTGGCAAGCTCCACTGCACCACCCATGGGGACACATCTTCCTTATCTTCCACACACCTCGAAAAACACTGTTTTAGTGACTTCAATTCAAGTATTTGCATTCACTCAGTGTGCTGTTGATCCCTTGATATGTTCACCAATTTTAATGTTATCAGAACTATGTGGTGAGAAACCACACAAGCTACAGTTGTGAGTACCACAAGCCTGACAAGTACTAAATAGTCAAGAGTTAAAATGAATAAACTGTTTCAGTGGTGTCAGAACACCATGTTGAGACATGACACAAGCCGTAGATACAGGTACATGACATGACTCAGGTACAGTAGCAATGCAATGCAGCAGGTGTGGAATAAGCACTCCCTGGCAACCATGTCGCATAGGTTAGTTCAGTCATGTGCGTAGCACAGCATTCAGCAGCTCAGAACAACTAAGCACTGATCTGTGCAATGCAGTATGAAACAAATATAAGCACAAGACAACCAGTACGGCAATCAGAACAATTTGTGCTAGTATACAAACTGTGACTTAAGCACTGGAGCAATGCTTGCGACACCTTCTCTAAGATATAAAGCAGCAATCAGCCAAACAAGGAAAAAAGGACTGCTGGGTAGGCACACTGCTAAAATATAATCATACACTAATTCAAGTGTAAGGTTAAAATCATGCCACATCCGTGTTGGTTTAGAGGTCAGAGTTTTAGTCAAATTCAGCAAGTTTGGAGCCTGTGTGTGCAGCATTTTGTAGTACAACACAACCAAGCACTGATCTATACAGCAAAGGACAAAATAAAATGGCACAGAAAGAACCAAGCAGCCTCTCAGGACAATAAGGGCCTGTAAGCCAATAGTGATTTACACTTTGTTTCCAAATTATTTAGTTAGTGATGCTTGTTTTACAGACTGATGTGTGTTCATAGGTTCATAGGTTCATTGGTAGGTACTAGGCTATTGGCCCAAGGGTCTAAGTAAGCCTAGCCAACAAGGTTCTCTGGCTTACGCCACCCAAGAAAGTTAATTTCCTGTGCCCCTGTCGAGCAGAGCCACAGAAGTGATCCCCAGGGTGTATTTCCTGTTTCCAATCCACTCATCAAGATTTTTCTTGAAGAGTGTCAATGAGGAACTTTGCTTGACATAGATGGGTAGCTTGTTGCAGAGTATAGGAAATCTCTGGGGCAGGAAACTATCCCTCCAGTCCATGTCCTGTTTATAGTGGTGACAAGGTTTAGATCCCTAGAGCATGTAGATCAGAGGGATTGGGATTTCGTTTGGTGTGGCATGTCCAACAGCTCTGGGTTTAACATAGCTTTATATGTTAGGCAGAGATCTCCTCAGAGTAGGCAATATGCTACAGAGTAAAGCTGGAGTTTTTTTGAGACGGTCAGTGTAGGACATCTGTTTAAGGCTAGTAATCCTCTTTGTGAGGTACTTCTGTGGCCTTTCCAGTGGCTGCAGATGTCTTGTGAGGTACATTCCAAAAGGGGTGTTGTACTCTATAATGGGTCTAATGAGTGCCCATTAGAGGGGAACAATGACCTCTTTTTTCCTGGATGAGAACTCTTCTGTGATGAGGTGTGCCACATAGAAAGATTTCCTGACTATTCTGGTGTTAGGCTAGCAATAAGTTATTCACATTTTTCCTGTGTACTTTTTCTTGCCTTGCCTGCTGACCATCAAGCATCCATCTGATCTGATCACCCCAGCCCATTTGTTCCTCATCATATTTTTCAGGGTAAATGAAAGTGAGCATGGGGGACATTATGCGGGTAGACACTGTAGTGCTTGGCCCTTACCAGCATCCTGGAAATGAGGGCATTGTCTTGTTATTTTGACCAAAGCCCTATCCCTGGTGGCTAATGTATATACCTGCAAGCATCACTGCAAGAGGATCCCATGTCCTCTCCCTAAACACACACACACACACACACACACACACACACACACACACACACACACACACACACACACACACACACACACACACACACACACACACACACACACACACCTTCCCCAACACAAACACACACACACACGTGCACACACACACACACACACACACACACACACACACACACACACACACACACACACGCACACACACACGCACACACACGCACACACACGCACACACGCACACACACACACACACACACACACACACACACACACACACATGCACATACCCATAAAGGCTACTGTAACCAGTTTGGGATCGACAAGCACACGTCTCCTAGTCCAGCAGTCACTGGTTATGTGCAAGTCTTAGCTTACATGGGAGCAGGCTGGCCTAACCGAGGTCACCATGTCTCCTCCCCCCAGGATAGGTGAGCCAGCAAACTATGCTCACTCACATCCTCCCCTGCATGGCTGTTACAGAGTCAGAGCCGCTTTCTGAACTTGGGTCATGTGTCCCCAAGTCAGGGCTTTATCCCTCTGTGCCACAGAGGTGGGCCAATGAATTCTTAATTTGCATAACATTCTTTATGTAACAGGAATATAAAGAATCACTGGTCTCTTTTCTTGTTCTTGTCAGTAGAGTTTATTTTCCCATTTGATTGTACATCACTATGATGTGGATAAAGCTATGTCCAGTTTGTACAAAGTATAAAATCTCATGCATGGCAGACTATGCTTCTGATATTATCAGTTACTTTCATCCCTCTCACCCTCTTAAAGCAAAAAATCTAGACAAAGCCAAAAATAATGCGGATGACAAAGAACTAAAAAAGGGGACAGATTTTAAATATTGCTCTTATATGCTTAGAAAGTTGTTGCTAAAATAATTGCATTGGCATGGATTTTCTAAAGGCTATGACGTCTGAAGCTCATATCTGTCATCGTTTAGTGACTTCACTCCTCGATGATTTGCCAGAAAGCCAAAATTTTATGAGGAACAAATCACAAATGTGAAGCAAAAATGCGGACATTCTGTGAAGGTCTGGACAGTTGCAAAGTATAGTTACAGTCTCTTCTGCGTTGTACATATCTTGGTTTTGGTTTCTGGATAGGTGAAATGTTTACTGATACTAAAGTTACTAAAGATACTAAAAGTTGCTGCATATTTCAGTTTGCACACAACTGATTTTTAACTGTTTTCTCTTCTTATGTGAATATACAGATGCCTGAAATGCATATAATTTCTTGCATGCTTTAGCGAGGGCTTCATATTCTGCTGCCATTTTTCACTTGAGGTATTTTTTCTAGTTTTCTTAAATACACCGCAGTAATATGTTTTCATGTTTTCTGTAATCAGCTATTGTAGGTCCATGTCTTCATATGACTGCTAAGTTCAAGAGCTATTGGCCAGTGAGAAGTCTGACACTCCAGATTCCATGACAAAACTTGTGAGTGCCCATTAGTTACCCAATTATTTCTTGAATGTATGACTTGATGGGTTAAGTTTAACTAAGAGGATGAGTTCATTCCAGAGACATGAAAGTCTTTGAGATGTGAAGTTGTCATATTTCACTGAATGGTTGAAATTAATTTTTTGTTGAGGCCAAGTATCAATGTCACACCAAGACTACAAAGATGTGATGTTGCTCAATTCTGCACAAAATGAAAGAATACTCAGAACACAGCCATTGCAGCTTTTTCTTCTCAAACTCACTGGAAGACAATATGCATTATGGATACTCAGCAATCTTAGAGGTACATGCACATTTACACTTTTATATATATATATATATATATATATATATATATATATATATTCACACACATACACACACACACACACACACACACACACACACACACACACACACACACACACATATATATATAGAGAGAGACAGACAGAGATAAATACTCATGAGAAAGTTGTACCAAAAACTGGTCTTCACAGTACACATTTTGTTCAGGTGACCAGTGTGTACTCTTAAGTAAATGGATTAAAACAGCAAGGGGTCCTTTAATGCTCTATATGCCAGGCACTGGTCTTCTCTAAGAAAGCAATATAATATGGAGAAGAGAGAAATTTGCTGTAGTGTTACATTATAAGATAATCCATTGAAACCCTTTGATTCCTTTTATGAGGAGTCTTTATAACTTCTCCATGTTACAGCATGGGCTACAGTATTCGATAAATGTTCTAATAAGAGTTACATAAAGGGGAACGATTGCTTCTCTGGCATAGCTTTTAACCTCACAGTGGGTTGAATGGCATCTTTGTGTAAAATACAAAAGCACTTGTGAAGCAGTATGTCCCATGCAGTCTTGAAATGAAAACATAGTGGTTAAGCTAAAGCATTATTTTTTTTTGCTGGCCTTTTAATAAATTGTTTATTTTGCACTGGACACGTTGCTTCACAAGTACTTTTGTATTTTACTGGTTTCCCTTTTGGGGTTGCACTTGTTTCTTGTTTTGTGTTTTTTGGGGCATCTCTGTGTGCTTTGTGGATCTTAGCAGTTTTATGGTTATCAAATGAAAGATCATTTGCTAGGACTGCAAGATCTTTTCAATTGTGTCAACTTTTAGCTGTAAGACATCACTATAAATCAGGTGGTGAAATTTTTTTATATGCCAAAATGCTCCATTTTTTTAACACTGAAGGGGTGAAGGGGAGTTCATTTCTACCACACCATTCAAATGTAATGTTAAGTACTACTCAAAGGAAAGTTATTTCAGTGAGGTAAAGGACAATGACCCTAAGTTTGTAGTCATCCGAATATTTCGTAAGCCAGACATTGGAATCACTTTTGATATCTGAAAAGATGGTATCAAGAAGGAGTGGCAGCAGGGATGTGACCTGTGAGACAATCCACTGGTGACAGGAAATGATAAAGATAGGAGTCATGCCATTCTTACATAATGAGTGCAACCATGTAACCCAAGGTGCAGACACAAGTTATAATAGCTTAATTTGCCTTCAAATCATAGAGTTTTTGTATGATCTCATTATGGAATATGTCGAATACATTAAGCAGAGAGTGGTAAGCTGTATGGACAGATAAACCACCATCTAGTGTCATGGTCACTCTCAAAGATTATGAGGTTAAGCATACAAGAGCTACCTTTGTCAAAACTGTACCAGGTTAAGTCATTTAGAAGGAGGTTTACCATGTTTGACTGAATAAGTGCGATGAATACTGCCACCATCACCTTGCACAATAAGCTTATGTAGCTGGTCAGTTTGTAATTACTCAGGTCTGTGGAAGGGCCTCTCTTGCTGATAAGGATAACAATTTCCTAATTCCAGGTATCATGGACATAGCCAGATATTAGCAATCTATTAAGAATGTGTGCAAGGGAATAAGGGTATAATAATCTATTCTGATTCCACAGATTATGCTTACTGAGGGCAGAAGAAACCATTTTGGATGTCATTGTAGATGGGATCACGTTGCAGGGAAGAAGACTTTGTAGGTTGTTCTTTGTAGATGGAAATCGCTTCCAATCTGTATGTTAATGTGTTGATATACTTCTCGGCTATGATATAGCGATATTGTTTTCTTCCAGTTTACAACATTCTTGTTTCTTCCCCTTGGTGTTTCGTATGTGAAAGGCCTTATTATGTCACTCATATTGATTGCATGTTTTAGTTCAAGTGAAGCTTTACTTCTTTTGGTTGTTTTGGTGAGTTCTTTTTAGATGGAGTTAACCATAGTCTTGTTGTGTTATGTTCAGTAAAGTGTGAAGGCTTTGTATGCTCATTTTTTGGTTTAATTATTTATTGATTTTAAAGCACCAACATTTAGGTTTATTACATAATTTCCCAACTTTCTCACTACATTTGCGCCTCATGTAGATCAATGGAGTTTAATTTAAAGCATTGTAGAGGGTCACAAATGAATCAGTAATCGATTGTTAAAGGAGGCTTAATATATGGTCCCAGTGACTGACCAGATTTGATTGTTCAGGGCACCACAGTTATCATTTGAAAAATCCTTAAAAAAGCTGTATCATTTTCTTGTGTTTCAGTTTGGTGAACATGAAGAATGTCATGAGCAACATTTAGTTGGCAGAGATATTTGCCAGGATAATATTTCTTTGTTCTTCCCCTTGTTGCCATTTTCATAGTTTTTTTTTTTAAACTATTAAAGATGCATGGAGTCTAGTCATTTATTTGTGCTTGATATAGTTTTCCCAGCCAATGGAGGGATAATTTAGGTTACTGAGTAGAAAAGTATTTTTTATTCTAGGGAAAAATGTTGTTTTATCAAGGAAATGGTCAAGTTCTTGTGACCTGGAAGGTAAACAATAACAAGTTATAAAACTACAGTTTGTGTTATTTATTGTAACCTAGGTGTGCAGTACTTCATGGTCATAATTTGTTTCCATTTCCCTACTGTTGGACGATTGACTTGTAAAACTGGATACCCTACCTCTTTGAATAATGGTGATACTGAGTGTAAGTAGTTGCAACTAGGTATATGTGGATTGTTACATTTTTTTTAACAATATTTCAGTGACAACACATACTCCAGTTCCCTCAAAGACATGCTAAGCCTTTAGGCAAGTTAGTTTTTTATTTAGGTTGTAGGTGCTGATGAGTCTTACTTCTCCTTATTGTTAGCTACAGATTTTAGTTAGAAATGGCCGGTAATTAGGCCATGGCTAAAAAAAAAGAGTCTGTGGAGGAAGAAAAGTTTGCATTCAAAGTCTAACCCTCTTTTAAGGAAAGGTCTAGCCCACCCCGTGTAAAGCAAGTCTGTAGCCACACATCCCTCCCCAGGGAGGAGAGGCACTGAACCCCCCTGGCCCAATACTATGATCTAAGGCCTAAGTCAACATCAATAATCTTTTTCAAATATTTAGGTGCCATTCTTGGGGAACGAAGGATCTTGGTAAATGCAAATGATTTCCCAGCCTGGTTAAGGGCATCCATAAAGTCAGCTATATTCCTCTGCATCACCAGAAGACAACAGCACCCAGTGTCATTGATTCTGACATACGCAATTACAAAGTCAAACTCATCACAAGGATCCTGGATATGTCTAATGACTTTAGTGACATCCCTACCCTTGGCTGCAGAGTGGCCGGACACTGTGACTCTGACATGCACAACTACTAAGTCAGAATCATTATGAGAACCCAAAACTTAGACCCAGGGATGCAGGACACTCTGAATATTCCCTTATTCAATTTTATGAGTGTAGAGTTAATACATCTAATCACAGAGTCCCAAACTATGAGTTCTTTTCCAGCATATTTTATTTTGTTTTTTTTTTTTAAGAATGGATTTCACAGTTGTGTTATTAACTCATTTCCATGAGACTGGTATCCATAGTCTCTAGGTACAACTGTGGCATGTTTTCTAAAGGTTTGCTGAATTAGAACTAGATGAATTAGAG
Source organism: Protopterus annectens (assembly GCF_019279795.1). Classification (NCBI taxonomy): domain Eukaryota; kingdom Metazoa; phylum Chordata; order Ceratodontiformes; family Protopteridae; genus Protopterus; species Protopterus annectens. Next base: position 586,190,079 of record NC_056730.1, on the reverse strand, counting down.
GGTGAACGGGCTAATCCCTTTAATAAGTTCTGTTGGTAATAGAGGGGTGCTCACTGATCATTTTATGTTTAGAGACTTTAGCCTTTACTTTATGTAACTATCTGCATTTCTGACACCTGTAATTACTGGTCCTGATTAAAAAGAAGCTGTTGCTAAATTTAAAGAAATCGCTACTTAGCTATTCGTTACCATGGGCCAAAAGCTAACACTTGTACCCTAGGCTATTATTATTGCTATTATTTTTACCTAGCTAGGTCTTTTCTACTTCCTTTGTAGGGCAGTACCAGGAACATAGCCAGAGATTTAAAAGAAGCAGAGTTTGTTGTAGGAATGAGTAAAAACAATCTTCTTACATAGTGTCAGGAACGTCAGGTGTTTAATATAGCAGGATTTAGTTTGATCTAATCAGCAGTAGTGTGTGGGCATGGGTACTTGCTGTTCTAAATGCAATTTTACAGCACTGTGTACATTGTTTGCCATGAATAGGTTGGTTTAAAATTAAACAATACGCATATTCTCCACACCTACTTCTAAATATATAAAAGCTGATATGTTTAACATTGTTAAAGTACTTCTGATTTTTTTGTTATTAGGGATCGCTTGTCTGTGATGAATAAAGGCTTTTTCTTTTGGAACAGTACCTGGATTTCATGATTTTTGGAAATTATTGTGACTGAGCTTATCAATAAAGTTTTAAGAACACTAGTTTCTCTGTTTTTTTGTTTTTTTTTTAATATAGCAATAACCAATGACTGGCTGTGGTATATTATAGCAATAACCCATGCCTGGGTGTGGGTAATGCTGGATTTACCCATGGTTGGTGTGTTTTGGTCACGATGGCGAAGCCCGAGTGGCCAAACAAAGCCAACCGTGGGTAAATCCAGCATTACCCACACACAGAAATGGGTTATTGCTATTATACAATGACATTATTTAAGAAAAAAATACTTTTCTTAAATAATGGCATTGTATAATGCCTTCTTGCTGCCCTTCCGCAGCTGTCTGGTAGTCTGCGGCAGTTCTGATGTACTGCGCATGCATATGCCTACGCAGTACATCAGAGCTGTGGGCAAAAGCAACGGAGAAAGCAAGATCTCAGTTGCTTTTTGCAAACTGTTTTGCTATGTTAAATGGGTTTAACATAGCGAGACAGCTTTAAAAAAAGCAACAGAGAATCTCTGTTGCTTTTTTTAAAGCTGTTTCGCTATGTTAAACCCATTTAACATAGCAAGACAGTTTTGAAAAAAGCAACGGAGAAAGCAAGATCTCCTTTGCTTTTTACAAACTGTCTCACTATGTTAAAGGAGTTCAACATAGCGAGACAGCTTTAAAAAAAGCAGTCTCGCTATGTTAAACTCGTTTAACATAGCGAGACAGTGTGAAGCAACAGAGATCTTGCGTTCTCCGTTGCTGTTAAAAAAAAGAGTTATAGTAATGGAAAAAGTCTGGGTGACCGGACCTTTTTCCCTTACTATAACTCTGATTTACAATGTGCACGCCGACCAATCAGCGTGCTCATTTTTGAATATTAATCGGGAGTCATTGTATAATGAAGATTTACCCATGGTTAGTGTGGCTTAATCATGAGGGTGAAGCCTGAGTAATTAAACAAAGGCAACTGTGGGTAAATCTTCAATATATCACACCCAGGAGTTGGTTATGGCTATTATACAATGACATTTTAAGAAAGAAATGATTTACTTTTCTTAAATAATGTCTTTGTATAACAGTGCCATGGTGTTCTGCTTTTTTAATATATCCTGCTGCTTTCTTGCTGCATGTTTATGGGACTTAAGCAATGGAGAAAGGAAGCTCTCTTTGCTGACCAATCAGCTTGTATGTTTTTGAATGCTAATGACCTGTCATTGTATAATATGAGATTATAGTCAGTTCAAAGTCAGGATCATACATTTGGTGAATCATGTATGTTTTCTGCTATTTTATGGATTGTTTGGAATAACTGTTCATGCTCGGTTTACTAAGCAGTACATAACACAACTGTTATTTTTGTATTCTGAATATTTTTGACTGATGCATGAACACTCCACAGGTATGAAACTTGTTGTGAAATAGTTTCAGATATGCATCAACCATCCATGACAAAACGCTATGCATATCTTTGATATCTTCATTGGTGGTACTGTAATTTCTCTGTCCTCTTGCTGCTTTGTGAAGCTTGAATTCACCTTCACAGGTGAGGATGCCTTCTTGTACGAATACTGTCTCTAACATATTGTGGTGTTTTACGGATATTAAATGATTTCCTTTCCTTTTTTATCTCTTGATAGCACTTTCTTTTACTTAGTATACATACTGTTATTCTCTTTTACCTGATTTTTACTTATAATATTGGCTAATGCTGTACTGTTGTTTTTAGTTTTTGTTTGTTTCATTTTGCTCACATCTCTTTTAATATTTAAACATTGTTGCTCTTCCTATGCATTTAGCTGGTTATTCTTACATAGTGCATCTTGGCCGTTTGCTGTTTTCTTAGAACAGCAGAGATAGCTATCTTCATTTAGAATTTATTTTCCCTTGTTTTTTACAGTGCTATACGTGCTTCTTAGTTTCCTGATACAGTAAGTCATTTGCTGTCTCCTACTCCAGATTGCTTCACAAGTTTTCATTGTTATGAGTGCATTTTCCTTCTTCTAGGTGGTATTTATTGCATCTACTAAATGGATGGGTCAGGTATTTTACTATGTCTACAAATATGGTAACTCCAGAGTTTGTAATATTTATTAAGTTGAGTATGGGAGTCATAGCTCCCCACAACATATCTTGTTTTGCTTATTTACTGAATTCTTACTTTTTGTCATTAGTTTCTGAGTTAACAGTAACATTTTTCACTTGGACATCTGATGGAAACTTCATATACATCACCTCTACCTTTTTCAGAGCAGAACAATTGATGGCGCGACAGATGATGGTGTCTGAGATGGGTGGTAGGATGCACACTGTGGGACAGATGAAGAAATCAGGACATAAGAGCAGAAGCCAAAGTAGCTCCAATTACAGAGAAGGTCAAAGAGAACAGATTACGGTGGTTTGGGCACATGGGCATTAAAGAGGAAGAAAACCTGGTAAGGAAGATTTGGGACAAACAGGAAGAAGGCAAGAGGAAGCAATTGCATCCAGCAAAGTGGTGGGTGGATTGCATGAGACAAGACCTCTGACAGTCAGACATGTCCATTAAAAAAGGCAGGAGAGTGGCACTGAATAAAGAGAGATGGCAACAGTTGACATGACACACTAACGCTATATAGAAAATGTGAAAAAGGTGATTGATAATGATGATGATCAGATAAAACATATTTTCAGCTACCTGTCATACTTAACTGTAATTAAACATTTTGTGATTCGACTAACTGAGTCTTTATTAGCGGGATTATTTCTGAGCAGCAGAGGTGCAGCTAAAGAATGAGCCAAGGATTGTGGATTGCAAAATTCATCGCAAAACAGAAGCATGCATCCCGAGGTACCTAACAACATTGTGCATTCTTGTGCTTCACTGATGGTAAAATTAATACACCTTTAAAATAAGTTAAAGAGGTTAAGGGTTGGAGTATTAGGAAGAAAATAGGGAACACTAATTCTAAAAAAATTGTGTGCCGCATTTATATGCCTAACAACAGACATAGGGCAGTACATCAAATGAGATATTAAAGCAAACATACAAAAATTAAAAACTAAAATATGAGAGCAATGCTATCATCTATCAATAAGAAAACAAATGATATGTTATGCAGGGGGCAGAGCTCTGTGCAGAGTGTTTTCTAAGAACATAGTATTTCTAGCCCTGAAATGTACTTACATATTTGAATTTTGTACTTTGCACTGCCAGAAAACATATAAGTACACATGCTGATTTTATTGTACCTCTTATCTTATACCCTTTCTCAGTAGTCTGCTAATGGCATATCAGAGTCAAACAACTCATGTTCAGTAAATTATTCAGTATCTATCTCAATTACACCCTGTATTAGCATAATTGCAACTCAGGAATGAGACATAAAATGCTCATGAATTAACATGCAGAATTCATAATACACAACTAGGTATACATGATAAAACATATTATATATAATTTCTTTGAAAACAGGAGCACTTCAGTAGATGCATTGGTTTGCCAGTAAATATGTTTTTTTCTACCCACCAAATGCTTTTAATAGTATGTCATATGTTCAACCATTTTGTAAGAAAAACAATGAATTAAAAGAGACAAAAGGATGGCAAGTTGACTAGAAAAGCCAGTGTGATATAGCAGAACTGAAAAAAGCTGATCATTTTAGCAAATTACACATTTTGATGCACCACAGGAATCTGTAGTCTTACCAGATAATTTCAGCTATTTGATAGCCAACTTTCAGGCTTTCATTAATGAGTGGTAAAATATTTGTAAGCTAAACAAGCATTTTTGTTGAAACATGTTGTTTTAAGATTCTTATTGTACTTATGTGTTTAAATGTTGATCAGAAAGTCCATGGGTCTATATCATATGATTGCAAGACCATATGATCGAGGTTCAGAATATCGATTCTTAGAACATCAAACCGGCTTCTCCTTTGGAAGCCAGTATTTTTTGGGACTGGATGTTTACCTAACCGGATTCTCCTTTGGAAGCCAGTATTTTTGGGGTTGGATGTTTATCCTGCCCCAGTGTAGAGCAATCTCAGAAATGGAATATATAATATGCAAAGTGGTCTGCCCCATGCAAAAACACTGTTGTTTGTGTTGCTGGCATCCAGAGGAGGAGCCAGTTTGATGTTATGAGAATTGTTCTTATGAAAGTTGAACATATGCTCTTGCAATCATATGACATAAATCTGAAACTAAACATGCTGAAAAAGACAAGAAACACAAAATATTTTCAATTATTGTTTTTCTTTTTATGTGAGTTCAACTGACAAATTACAGAAAAAATCAACTTGGTGTTTTGGCAACGTTACATTAAGCTCATTGTAGAAACTGATATTGTGTATTGTACATTCATCATAACGAGGTTATTTTAAGAAATATATGCAAAAGTCTATGCTGCAGTGAGGAAAAATGTGGGAAAATGAAATTAAGACAATACAAAGCAGTTATAAAAGTGAATAAAATATTATTTTCTCTGACCTATAAATAGGGATGGGAACCCCAGATTTACACTGTCTGGCATATCAAACAGTTGGAAATATTCTGTTAGTGATCTGTTTGGTCTCAAAACATGAACACAACATGACTGTATTATGCTAAATAATCTTAGCTTTAACAAAAGGACACAAAATAATCAGCTAAAAGTGAAAAGCACGTGTATGAAGAATCATACCCTATGTAGTACTTGTCATGTGAAACACTGCACTTAAAACGTTACTGATGTGGGGCTCAATGTTTCAAGTGTGATTTTCGATGGGAGCTATGATTCAGTCATGAGATCCTCAGGCTGCAAACTGTGACTAAATGTCTAACCCCAATAAGATTTTCATATGTTCTTTCTATCGTTATTAAAGTCCTAGAATAATTAATATATTTACGTAAACAAAAATAAATAAATGCAACTTTTGATTTAACTATTAACAGTGCAACTAATATATTTACCAAAACATTAAACAAGTGCAACACTTGATTTAATTATTAAGGCAGCAGGGAACTTTATCTTTCTGTAAAAACTGCTCCCTTACCTGTCCTTCAATCAAATAATAACTGAGATGTGGAAATAAGGTGTTGGATGTCAGACTGTCATTAATTGGTCTAAACCATTTCAAATAATTTTTTAAAATCCTTCACATCTGCTTCATATTAATATTTTTAGTTAACTCTCACTAGGAGACATGAAAGTTGTCTTGCAATTATAATGAACAGCTATGCCTTTACATCTACTACAACAGTAGAATGATATCAGCTCACCTCTTCAGAACTACTAAAACCGCCACAGTATGATTTTTCTCCTTAGTTTTTATTTTATATTGTTATTATTTTATACTCTTTTGAACAAGGCGTGTACTTGTAGTCACATAGATGCATATTTGTTGAATTCTAACAATCTTTTCTAAGTTATTGTTGCATTCTGTTGCAGAACTTTTCAAAATCATTACTGGTTTCCATAAAATGAGTTTACAAGTACATCTTAAAGTGTCCATATCATTCTTTTACCCTCTTTCTATTGAGAACTTTTACCACATCCTCTTCATATCACAGCTTCACGATCCCTCCCCTTTCTTTTTTTCTTGCCACCTTACATTATATACATCATTTTCCTGTAATGGACTGAGCGCCCCCAGTTGTGCATCTCTGTTCTTCTAGATGTTTCTGATCCCAGGCTTACTTCATACTGTATTCCCACTCCAGTAACCATCTCATTCTATCATCTCTGTTTTAGTTCTATTATAACTTTGTACATTGTGACCGTTTTAGTTCTATTATACCTTTGTACAGTGTGACCGTTTTAGTTCTATTATACCTTTGTACAGTGTGACCGTTTTAGTTCTATTATACCTTTGTACAGTGTGACTGTTTTAGTTCTATTATACCTTTGTACAGTGTGACCGTTTTAGTTCTATTATACCTTTGTACAGTGTGACTGTTTTAGTTCTATTATACCTTTGTACAGTGTGACCGTTTTAGTTCTATTATACCTTTGTACAGTGTGACTGTTTTAGTTCTATTATACCTTTGTTCAGTGTGACTGTTTTAGTTCTATTATACCTTTGTTCAGTGTGACTGTTTTAGTTCTATTATACCTTTGTACAGTGTGACCGTTTTAGTTCTATTATACCTTTGTACAGTGTGACCGTTTTAGTTCTATTATACCTTTGTACAGTGTGACCGTTTTAGTTCTATTACACCTTTGTACAGTGTGACCGTTTTAGTTCTATTATACCTTTGTACAGTGTGACTGTTTTAGTTCTATTATACCTTTGTACAGTGTGACCGTTTTAGTTCTATTATACCTTTGTTCAGTGTGACCGTTTTAGTTCTATTATACCTTTGTTCAGTGTGACCGTTTTAGTTCTATTATACCTTTGTACAGTGTGACCGTTTTAGTTCTATTATACCTTTGTACAGTGTGACCGTTTTAGTTCTATTATACCTTTGTACAGTGTGACTGTTTTAGTTCTATTATACCTTTGTACAGTGTGACCGTTTTAGTTCTATTATACCTTTGTTCAGTGTGACTGTTTTAGTTCTATTATACCTTTGTTCAGTGTGACTGTTTTAGTTCTATTATACCTTTGTACAGTGTGACCGTTTTAGTTCTATTATACCTTTGTACAGTGTGACCGTTTTAGTTCTATTATACCTTTGTACAGTGTGACCGTTTTAGTTCTATTACACCTTTGTACAGTGTGACCGTTTTAGTTCTATTATAGCTTTGTACAGTGTGACCGTTTTAGTTCTATTATACCTTTGTACAGTGTGACTGTTTTAGTTCTATTATGCCTTTGTACAGTGTGACCGTTTTAGTTCTATTACACCTTTGTACAGTGTGACCGTTTTAGTTCTATTATACCTTTGTACAGTGTGACCGTTTTAGTTCAATTATACCTTTGTACAGTGTGACCGTTTTAGTTCTATTATACCTTTGTACAGTGTGACCGTTTTAGTTCTATTATACCTTTGTACAGTGTGACTGTTTTAGTTCTATTATACCTTTGTACAGTGTGACCGTTTTAGTTCTATTATACCTTTGTACAGTGTGACTGTTTTAGTTCTATTATACCTTTGTACAGTGTGACCGTTTTAGTTCTATTATACCTTTGTACAGTGTGACTGTTTTAGTTATATTATACCTTTGTTCAGTGTGACTGTTTTAGTTCTATTATACCTTTGTTCAGTGTGACTGTTTTAGTTCTATTATACCTTTGTACAGTGTGACCGTTTTAGTTCTATTATACATTTGTACAGTGTGACCGTTTTAGTTCTATTACACCTTTGTACAGTGTGACCGTTTTAGTTCTATTATACCTTTGTACAGTGTGACTGTTTTAGTTCTATTATACCTTTGTACAGTGTGACCGTTTTAGTTCTATTATACCTTTGTTCAGTGTGACTGTTTTAGTTCTATTATACCTTTGTTCAGTGTGACCGTTTTAGTTCTATTATACCTTTGTACAGTGTGACCGTTTTAGTTCTATTATACCTTTGTACAGTGTGACTGTTTTAGTTCTATTATACCTTTGTACAGTGTGACCGTTTTAGTTCTATTATACCTTTGTACAGTGTGACCGTTTTAGTTCTATTATACCTTTGTACAGTGTGACTGTTTTAGTTCTATTATACCTTTGTACAGTGCGACCGTTTTAGTTCTATTATACCTTTGTACAGTGTGACCGTTTTAGTTCTATTATACCTTTGTACAGTGTGACCGTTTTAGTTCTATTATACCTTTGTACAGTGTGACCGTTTTAGTTCTATTATACCTTTGTACAGTGTGACCGTTTTAGTTCTATTATACCTTTGTACAGTGTGACCGTTTTAGTTCAATTATACCTTTGTACAGTGTGACCGTTTTAGTTCAATTATACCTTTGTACAGTATGACCGTTTTAGTTCTATTATACCTTTGTACAGTGTGACCGTTTTAGTTCTATTATACCTTTGTACAGTGTGACTGTTTTAGTTCTATTATACCTTTGTACAGTGTGACCGTTTTAGTTCTATTATACCTTTGTACAGTGTGACTGTTTTAGTTCTATTATACCTTTGTACAGTGTGACCGTTTTAGTTCTATTATACCTTTGTACAGTGTGACTGTTTTAGTTCTATTATACCTTTGTTCAGTGTGACTGTTTTAGTTCTATTATACCTTTGTTCAGTGTGACTGTTTTAGTTCTATTATACCTTTGTACAGTGTGACCGTTTTAGTTCTATTATACCTTTGTACAGTGTGACCGTTTTAGTTCTATTATACCTTTGTACAGTGTGACCGTTTTAGTTCTATTACACCTTTGTACAGTGTGACCGTTTTAGTTCTATTATACCTTTGTACAGTGTGACTGTTTTAGTTCTATTATACCTTTGTACAGTGTGACCGTTTTAGTTCTATTATACCTTTGTTCAGTGTGACCGTTTTAGTTCTATTATACCTTTGTTCAGTGTGACCGTTTTAGTTCTATTATACCTTTGTACAGTGTGACCGTTTTAGTTCTATTATACCTTTGTACAGTGTGACCGTTTTAGTTCTATTATACCTTTGTACAGTGTGACTGTTTTAGTTCTATTATACCTTTGTACAGTGTGACCGTTTTAGTTCTATTATACCTTTGTTCAGTGTGACTGTTTTAGTTCTATTATACCTTTGTTCAGTGTGACTGTTTTAGTTCTATTATACCTTTGTACAGTGTGACCGTTTTAGTTCTATTATACCTTTGTACAGTGTGACCGTTTTAGTTCTATTATACCTTTGTACAGTGTGACCGTTTTAGTTCTATTACACCTTTGTACAGTGTGACCGTTTTAGTTCTATTATAGCTTTGTACAGTGTGACCGTTTTAGTTCTATTATACATTTGTACAGTGTGACCGTTTTAGTTCTATTATACCTTTGTACAGTGTGACTGTTTTAGTTCTATTATGCCTTTGTACAGTGTGACCGTTTTAGTTCTATTAAACCTTTGTACAGTGTGACCGTTTTAGTTCTATTATACCTTTGTACAGTGTGACCGTTTTAGTTCAATTATACCTTTGTACAGTGTGACCGTTTTAGTTCTATTATACCTTTGTACAGTGTGACCGTTTTAGTTCTATTATACCTTTGTACAGTGTGACTGTTTTAGTTCTATTATACCTTTGTACAGTGTGACCGTTTTAGTTCTATTATACCTTTGTACAGTGTGACTGTTTTAGTTCTATTATACCTTTGTACAGTGTGACCGTTTTAGTTCTATTATACCTTTGTACAGTGTGACTGTTTTAGTTATATTATACCTTTGTTCAGTGTTACTGTTTTAGTTCTATTATACCTTTGTTCAGTGTGACTGTTTTAGTTCTATTATACCTTTGTACAGTGTGACCGTTTTAGTTCTATTATACCTTTGTACAGTGTGACCGTTTTAGTTCTATTACACCTTTGTACAGTGTGACCGTTTTAGTTCTATTATACCTTTGTACAGTGTGACTGTTTTAGTTCTATTATACCTTTGTACAGTGTGACCGTTTTAGTTCTATTATACCTTTGTTCAGTGTGACTGTTTTAGTTCTATTATACCTTTGTTCAGTGTGACCGTTTTAGTTCTATTATACCTTTGTACAGTGTGACCGTTTTAGTTCTATTATACCTTTGTACAGTGTGACTGTTTTAGTTCTATTATACCTTTGTACAGTGTGACTGTTTTAGTTCTATTATACCTTTGTACAGTGTGACCGTTTTAGTTCTATTATACCTTTGTACAGTGTGACCGTTTTAGTTCTATTATACCTTTGTACAGTGTGACCGTTTTAGTTCTATTATACCTTTGTACAGTGTGACCGTTTTAGTTCTATTATACCTTTGTACAGTGTGACCGTTTTAGTTCTATTATACCTTTGTACAGTGTGACCGTTTTAGTTCTATTATACCTTTGTACAGTGTGACCGTTTTAGTTCTATTATACCTTTGTACAGTGTGACTGTTTTAGTTCTATTATACCTTTGTACAGTGTGACTGTTTTAGTTCTATTATACCTTTGTACAGTGTGACTGTTTTAGTTCTATTATACCTTTGTACAGTGTGACCGTTTTAGTTCTATTATACCTTTGTACAGTGTGACCGTTTTAGTTCTATTATACCTTTGTACAGTGTGACCGTTTTAGTTCTATTATACCTTTGTACAGTGTGACCGTTTTAGTTCTATTATACCTTTGTACAGTGTGACCGTTTTAGTTCTATTATACCTTTGTACAGTGTGACCGTTTTAGTTCTATTATACCTTTGTACAGTGTGACCGTTTTAGTTCTATTATACCTTTGTACAGTGTGACCGTTTTAGTTCTATTATACCTTTGTACAGTGTGACCGTTTTAGTTCTATTATACCTTTGTACAGTGTGACCGTTTTAGTTCTATTATACCTTTGTACAGTGTGACCGTTTTAGTTCTATTATACCTTTGTACAGTGTGACCGTTTTAGTTCTATTATACCTTTGTACAGTGTGACCGTTTTAGTTCTATTATACCTTTGTACAGTGTGACCGTTTTAGTTCTATTATACCTTTGTACAGTGTGACCGTTTTAGTTCTATTATACCTTTGTACAGTGTGACTGTTTTAGTTCTATTATACCTTTGTACAGTGTGACCGTTTTAGTTCTATTATACCTTTGTACAGTGTGACTGTTTTAGTTCTATTATACCTTTGTACAGTGTGACTGTTTTAGTTCTATTATACCTTTGTACAGTGTGACTGTTTTAGTTCTATTATACCTTTGTACAGTGTGACTGTTTTAGTTCTATTATACCTTTGTACAGTGTGACCGTTTTAGTTCTATTATACCTTTGTACAGTGTGACCGTTTTAGTTCTATTATACCTTTGTACAGTGTGACCGTTTTAGTTCTATTATACCTTTGTACAGTGTGACCGTTTTAGTTCTATTATACCTTTGTACAGTGTGACCGTTTTAGTTCTATTATACCTTTGTACAGTGTGACCGTTTTAGTTCTATTATACCTTTGTACAGTGTGACCGTTTTAGTTCTATTATACCTTTGTACAGTGTGACCGTTTTAGTTCTATTATACCTTTGTACAGTGTGACCGTTTTAGTTCTATTATACCTTTGTACAGTGTGACCGTTTTAGTTCTATTATACCTTTGTACAGTGTGACCGTTTTAGTTCTATTATACCTTTGTACAGTGTGACCGTTTTAGTTCAATTATACCTTTGTACAGTGTGACCGTTTTAGTTCTATTATACCTTTGTACAGTGTGACCGTTTTAGTTCTATTATACCTTTGTACAGTGTGACTGTTTTAGTTCTATTATACCTTTGTACAGTGTGACCGTTTTAGTTCTATTATACCTTTGTACAGTGTGACTGTTTTAGTTCTATTATACCTTTGTACAGTGTGACCGTTTTAGTTCTATTATACCTTTGTACAGTGTGACTGTTTTAGTTCTATTATACCTTTGTTCAGTGTGACTGTTTTAGTTCTATTATACCTTTGTTCAGTGTGACTGTTTTAGTTCTATTATACCTTTGTACAGTGTGACTGTTTTAGTTCTATTATACCTTTGTACAGTGTGACTGTTTTAGTTCTATTATACCTTTGTACAGTGTGACCGTTTTAGTTCTATTATACCTTTGTACAGTGTGACCGTTTTAGTTCTATTATACCTTTGTACAGTGTGACTGTTTTAGTTCTATTATACCTTTGTACAGTGTGACCGTTTTAGTTCTATTATACCTTTGTTCAGTGTGACTGTTTTAGTTCTATTATACCTTTGTTCAGTGTGACCGTTTTAGTTCTATTATACCTTTGTACAGTGTGACCGTTTTAGTTCTATTATACCTTTGTACAGTGTGACCGTTTTAGTTCTATTATACCTTTGTACAGTGTGACTGTTTTAGTTCTATTATACCTTTGTACAGTGTGACCGTTTTAGTTCTATTATACCTTTGTTCAGTGTGACTGTTTTAGTTCTATTATACCTTTGTACAGTGTGACTGTTTTAGTTCTATTATACCTTTGTACAGTGTGACTGTTTTAGTTCTATTAAACCTTTGTACAGTGTGACTGTTTAAGTTCTATTATACCTTTGTACAGTGTGACCGTTTTAGTTCTATTACACCTTTGTACAGTGTGACCGTTTTAGTTCTATTATAGCTTTGTACAGTGTGACCGTTTTAGTTCTATTATACATTTGTACAGTGTGACCGTTTTAGTTCTATTATACCTTTGTACAGTGTGACTGTTTTAGTTCTATTATGCCTTTGTACAGTGTGACCGTTTTAGTTCTATTATACCTTTGTACAGTGTGACTGTTTTAGTTCTATTATGCCTTTGTACAGTGTGACCGTTTTAGTTCTATTACACCTTTGTACAGTGTGACCGTTTTAGTTCTATTATACCTTTGTACAGTGTGACCGTTTTAGTTCTATTATACCTTTGTACAGTGTGACTGTTTTAGTTCTATTATACCTTTGTACAGTGTGACCGTTTTAGTTCTATTATACCTTTGTACAGTGTGACTGTTTTAGTTCTATTATACCTTTGTACAGTGTGACCGTTTTAGTTCTATTATACCTTTGTACAGTGTGACTGTTTTAGTTATATTATACCTTTGTTCAGTGTTACTGTTTTAGTTCTATTATACCTTTGTTCAGTGTGACTGTTTTAGTTCTATTATACCTTTGTACAGTGTGACCGTTTTAGTTCTATTATACCTTTGTACAGTGTGACCGTTTTAGTTCTATTACACCTTTGTACAGTGTGACCGTTTTAGTTCTATTATACCTTTGTACAGTGTGACTGTTTTAGTTCTATTATACCTTTGTACAGTGTGACCGTTTTAGTTCTATTATACCTTTGTTCAGTGTGACTGTTTTAGTTCTATTATACCTTTGTTCAGTGTGACCGTTTTAGTTCTATTATACCTTTGTACAGTGTGACCGTTTTAGTTCTATTATACCTTTGTACAGTGTGACTGTTTTAGTTCTATTATACCTTTGTACAGTGTGACCGTTTTAGTTCTATTATACCTTTGTACAGTGTGACCGTTTTAGTTCTATTATACCTTTGTACAGTGTGACTGTTTTAGTTCTATTATACCTTTGTACAGTGCGACCGTTTTAGTTCTATTATACCTTTGTACAGTGTGACCGTTTTAGTTCTATTATACCTTTGTACAGTGTGACCGTTTTAGTTCTATTATACCTTTGTACAGTGTGACCGTTTTAGTTCTATTATACCTTTGTACAGTGTGACCGTTTTAGTTCTATTATACCTTTGTACAGTGTGACCGTTTTAGTTCAATTATACCTTTGTACAGTGTGACCGTTTTAGTTCTATTATACCTTTGTACAGTGTGACCGTTTTAGTTCTATTATACCTTTGTACAGTGTGACTGTTTTAGTTCTATTATACCTTTGTACAGTGTGACCGTTTTAGTTCTATTATACCTTTGTACAGTGTGACTGTTTTAGTTCTATTATACCTTTGTACAGTGTGACCGTTTTAGTTCTATTATACCTTTGTACAGTGTGACTGTTTTAGTTCTATTATACCTTTGTTCAGTGTGACTGTTTTAGTTCTATTATACCTTTGTACAGTGTGACCGTTTTAGTTCTATTATACCTTTGTACAGTGTGACCGTTTTAGTTCTATTATACCTTTGTACAGTGTGACCGTTTTAGTTCTATTATACCTTTGTACAGTGTGACCGTTTTAGTTCTATTATACCTTTGTACAGTGTGACCGTTTTAGTTCTATTATACCTTTGTACAGTGTGACCGTTTTAGTTCTATTATACCTTTGTTCAGTGTGACTGTTTTAGTTCTATTATACCTTTGTACAGTGTGACCGTTTTAGTTCTATTACACCTTTGTACAGTGTGACCGTTTTAGTTCTATTACACCTTTGTACAGTGTGACCTTTTTAGTTCTATTATACCTTTGTACAGTGTGACCGTTTTAGTTCTATTATACCTTTGTACAGTGTGACCGTTTTAGTTCTATTATACCTTTGTACAGTGTGACCGTTTTAGTTCTATTATACCTTTGTACAGTGTGACCGTTTTAGTTCTATTACACCTTTGTACAGTGTGACCGTTTTAGTTCTATTATACCTTTGTACAGTGTGACCATTTTAGTTCTATTATACCTTTGTACAGTGTGACTGTTTTAGTTCTATTATACCTTTGTACAGTGTGACCGTTTTAGTTCTATTATACCTTTGTACAGTGTAACCGTTTTAGTTCTATTATACCTTTGTACAGTGTGACCGTTTTAGTTCTATTATACCTTTGTACAGTGTGACCGTTTTAGTTCTATTATACCTTTGTACAGTGTGACTGTTGTAGTTCTATTATACCTTTGTACAGTGTGACCCTATTGTTTTCCTGAGGTTGAATTTTGCACAGTCTTTCCTGCCTTTCCATTATTTCGCTTTAAATCTGTTTAGTCCTGATATGAGCAGTATCTGTAATGTCACCCTTTCTTCAGTCTTCTTTTGGTCTATATTTAATTCAGCAGGATAACTTCTATAAGTTTACTGGTTCACTGCACAAATCTTTCCCTGTTCCCTTATTGCTCCTTCCCAAAGGCTCTTTGCCCACCTGTAGTGCCAGTATGCACACATTAGTCCTGCTTTCTCCATCTGTCACATCTTTAGTATATGTCATCAGTTTCTTCCTCTGCATTGGAATATAAAATTATCTGTGACAAGCTTCAGGTTTTAGCCCCATATTGACAGGAAGACCACCACTGATAAAATCTGTCATCCCCATCATCTCTGTCTAGTATCCTGGATTCCACTCACATCCGTCTCCTTGTTACCACTTTCTTTTCTGTTTTTGCATAGACTCTCTCTCCTTCATGACATTATTGTAAATCCTTCTTCACTAGCTTTTCCCTCACAACACCTCCTGTCTCCTGACTGGCATCATTTTCATATATCTCTACTTTGTTTTCACCCTGTTCCTCTCTACACCAATGTTCCTGAGAGTCATCGTCAGTGGTCGTATCTCTACCGAGTTTAATTCTGCTTTTCTCCACATGGCCTGCTTTTCCTCCCTGACCTTCATGTTTCTCTGCCCTTCTTACACCTCTCAGAGAATCTGCTTTATCACCCACACACATTCTGCTATGAGGGATTCTATACTTTTCCATTCTCCCCACTGGAATTTCTTCATATCCCAGATCTTGCTATCCAGTTTCTAGTCTTACCCTCCCACCTACCTCAGTCTTCTGAAGCTCTTCTCCAGTATTTCATACAACCCCTTTTCCTGCTCTGTTTATATGCCCCTCTCCTCTCGACCATTAGTGCTTACTTCAACTTCATGCATCCCCTCTTCCTGATACCAGCCTGCATCCTTTCCCCTGTTAATCTGATCAGTCCCCCTTCCAAATATATTTATCCCAACCGTGTCCTTCCTGTCCTTTTCATTGACAACTGTGTCAGCAATTAATCACCCCACCAGACCGGAGATAATTTTATTACATACGCCCTGCCATTGTTGTGGATTCTTTTCCTTTCTTCACATAAGCCCTTTGATCTTACTTTTCTCAGTTTGTTATAGTTACTCTCCCTGAACCCTTTTGCCCACTTCCACACTCTAACCCTAACTTCTTATCTCCAGCCCTGAATTTCAAATTGCAGTCCTGCCGAACTGACTTCCAAAATCATTCATTCAGTAAATGTCTCAATGTGCTCCATTTGTTTCCTCATTGGTTCCTTTGTGTTTTTCCCATAAGAATGCATTAATCTGTGAACATGCAAAAAAATGCCTGCCTCAGCCCTTCTGTTCTCATTTTCTTCACTTCCTGATTTATGCCTCTCCTCAGGACCTCCATCAGTATTATAAACAGACTAGGGGATAGTATGCAACCTTATACCATAGCCCTCCATATCTGGGCCTCTCAAGTTAGCCTCCTGCTTAATAATAGTTCTGTCATTGGCTTCAAGTATGTGGTCCCAGTCATCATATCAATCCTTTATTTGCCTTTCATCTTTCTAGTACCTTCATTATTGCTACCTTCTTTACCAAGTTAAAGGCTTTCTTGATGTCAGGCAGGACCAGCCCTGACATACTTCCCTTCTCTACTTTTTTCTTAAAAGCTTGCAACAGCTAGTGACTGTCCACTGCATACATGGTCCATATGAACCCCACGTGATCTCTCTCTATATATATTTTAGTAGGATGTCCTCTATCCATGATGCCATATATTCACAGGATGTTGGCATTAAAATCAATGAAGACTTTGGGAAGAACTATGGATCCTTTACTTCTATCCTTTCTTGTATAACAGTATCATCTTTGCTTCCCTCGTTGGTCCTGGTACTGACCCCTCCACTTAGCTTGTGCTAGAGATTCTGACTAACTCCACATTCACTCTTGTAACTGCTGCTGTTTTCCCCAGCATTGCATTATTTCCATTGTCATCTTCATCTCCTCCTCTGTGAAGTTTAATTCAGCTTCTGTAATGCTGCGTCTTCTCCACCCTCTTTTTTTTCTCCCCTTCACACTATTGCTTAATATATATTGCTGCTTAAACTTTCTTCTCATTTCTTCCCACCATCCTCTATCACCTTGTCCTTTTTTTCTCTATTTTCTAATAATAATGTTCAACTACATTGCCATTCAGCACCATGCAAGATATTGTCTTGCCTTTCTTCTTTTACCACAAATTTCATAAAATATTGTTCTCTGTGCTGGGTAAGTCCTTTAATTGCAGGTTACACATACACACTGTTATCCTATCCTCCCTTTTTAACTCTTCAGGTGATTTCCCCTATTTGTAGTGACTTGTACCTCACTCGTTTTCTTCTCTAGATCTTTTACCTACACCTGTATTCTTCCTTTGCCTCAATCCCTCTTGCATTCCACAACCTTTTCTTGCAACCTTAATTCCATCCTAGTATTCCACCCATATGCTTTCCTTAGCCCATTGGGTTACATTTCTATTACTTTTATCCCTTCCCCCAACTCAAATACATCCTGCAATTCCACCCACACCCTTTCCTTATCACATTGGTTTACCTTTGTATGACAGTTATCCCTTCCCCCAACTCAAATATGTCCATCAGTTCCACCCATACCCTTTCCTTATCCCATTGGAGTTTGGTATGACAGTCCTCCCTCGTTTATTTCTACCTTCTTCACCTAAAGTTGAAACCCCACCCCATACATGAAAACATTCTAGCCTGCCCTTTGCTCTCCTTCTCTCCTTGTAAATGTGCACTGTGATAAATCTTTGCATCCTTATCATCATATGTCAACTACCCCACCTTTTTCCATTTCTTTATATATTTGCCTTTGGCTTCCTTTTTCCCTGTCCTCACTTTCAGTTATCACAACATTAAAGTTTCTTCCTAGGAAGTCTAGTTTATCATTCCCCTCTCGTTTTTCCCACATCTTAAAGACATTACGAAAAATCCCTCCCATCTTCTTTTGGAGGGTAGACATTCCTTATCCTTCATTTGCCCTCAGTTTCTCCCTGTTATATCATTCATCTTCACTGTCTTCCCCTTTTCCATTTTTACCACCACCCCATTCCTAACATTATGTATATTATCAGCCTCTAAACATATTTTGTATCCACTGCTGGGTGTTCATTCACTGTCACTTTTTCCACTTCATAGGTTCATAGGTTCATAGGTTGGTACTAGGCTATCAGCCCTAGGGCCTATACAAGCATAGCCATAACAATTCCCTGGCTATTTCTTCCCACAATATTTACTTCCATGGATCCCTGTCTAACAGGGCGACTGACGTGATCTCCGGGGTGAATTTCCTATCTCCCATCCAATCGTCAAGTTTCCTTTTGAAGACGGCCAAAGAGGCACTCTGCTTGACATGTATGGGGAGTCTATTCCAGAGTCTGGGGAGTCTCTGGGTCAGGAACCTATCCTTCCAGCATGTTTTGTTCATTGTGATGACAAGGTTTAGATCCTTGGAGCATTTGTCTTTGAGGGATTGGGATTTCTTTAAGTGTAGCATGTCCAACAGCTCTGAGTTTGACATGGCCTTGTATGTTAAGCAGAGATCATCTCTGAGTAAACGATATGCAACAGAGTATAGCTGGAGTTTATTTAGACGGCCAGCATAAGGCATCTGCTTTAGGCCTGTGATTCTTTTAGTGAGGCATTTCTGCGTCCTTTCCAGTTGTTCCAGATGTCTTGAGAGATACAAACCAATCGGGGCATTGTATTCTATAATGGGTCTAATGAGGGATAAGTCCAGTGGGACAATGACCTTTTTTTCTGGATGAAAATGAGGTGTGATGAGGTGTGCCACATAGAAGGATTTCCTGACTGTTGTGGCAATGTGGTTATCGAAGGTGAGACCACTGTCCCTGCAGGATTACAACATAATTTTGCCAAACCCATTCCTGAATAACTAAGGTGGTGGTGGGGCTCTGCAACACACTTCTTAACCTCTTAGAGCAAGAAATCTGGACAAAGCCATAAATTATGGGGGGAACAAAGGCCCAAAAATAGGGACAATTTTTAAACATTGCTCTTGCAAACTTAGAAAGTTGAAAGCATAGCAAGTTTTGCATTAGCATGAATTTCCTGGAGTATGAAGTCTGAAACTTAAATATCTGTAATTATTTTCTGACTTTAATTTTCAATGACTTGGCAATACTTTGCCAGAAAACAACAATTTTATGAAAAACGGACCACAAATATGAAGCAAAAATCTGGAGATTCGGCGAAAATCTGTACAGTTGAGAGGTATGCTCAGCAGTCTTAAAGGTAGTAGAGCATGAATTCACTCTCACCAAAGACAAAAGAAAAAAAAGAAACATAAGCCCCCCCCACCCCCCCAAACTTATATATACCATCTCTGAGATCACCATACCTTTGAGAAAAGAGAATATTCTGGTAAATGGCATCTCAGACTTAGTATATGTAAGTCTGATCTTTCGGCCATTCAGTCTCTGTGTTTTTGGGGCTCACTGTAGCAGGTCCTGTCATTTCAAATGATTACTGTTCGGCTTTCCTACTTCATCCTGCGTCTTATTTGTAAGAATCTGGTGGCTAGCTGCTACGGTTTTGGTAAGCTAATAATTCTGCAATCCCTGCTAGGGCTTCTATGATTATTTTTCCATCATATCCTGTTGTATCCTGTCCCTCTTTGTTTTCATCATACTGTTCTTACAGTTTTACATTTTCTCCCTTTTGAGGTTATTTCCTCACATTTAACCCTTTCTTTGTTTGAAGTTCTGAAATCAAGCAGTCCTCTTTTACGACCATGTCCACTCATAAATTTCTCATGAAATTTTGTAATTTTAAGTCTATCCTCTGTCACTCAGCAGGGATAAACATATAACTGAAATCCATGTGCATCTTCTCAACAGGATTGTTATCTGAGCATTTTTCCCTAACTATTCCATCCAAGAATGACTTGTCTGTGTGTTTGTATTACATATGATATCCAGAAAGTGAAATATTTATGTGATCTGAATGGTATGTATGCATTAGGCTACTATGAGCTATTCCAGTTTCAATGTTTGGCTCATTCATGGTTGCTAGGCAAAATGTCCATTTCTTTCTGGTTTTGTGCATTCCACAACAGGATTCAGGGTATTTTGCAATTCTTGACTACTTACCCCAAATTCCATTAAAATATTTTTACCAAGAAATGATGAAACCAGCATAGCATTTTTAAAGTATACAATAATTATATAACGGAAATGCTATATAATAAAAAATGTTTATTTCTATCCGAATAAATACATGTTTTGAATGTGTTGGATTCTACTTTTTAATCAGTGATTAATAATCGTATTGTCTGACCCACATTTTATCTAATTTAGATGCAGAACAGATTGATTTAATTTCTAGTACTACTAAGGCATTTCATATTGCTCTGTTTAAATCCTGCATTCAGTTGGTGACCTGCCAAACTTAACTTCCAATGTTTTTAATTTATTTTCAGACCATACTCACGAGTCCCTGTAGTATATTTCGCAAGCTACTAAGCTGCTCAGTTAATTTTCCTTCTAGGTACCTGGCCATTTTACATCTTTTTATACAAATTTTTTATAATTCTTTAGGAAATGACATGGGCAGAATTTACTGTAAATGTTGATTTGTTATACATAGTCACAAAACACCCAAAAAGTGAACGTCACCTTACAAATATATAAGAAAATCCCAGATGAAGGAAACACGCTCCAATAATAAATCCAGTAGAGTAAAAACAATAGTTGAATTTTATTCCAAAGTTTTACAATGCTAAGCGCTTTCACAATAACTTAGTATTGCTTCATCAGACCAAAATGTAACAGCTTATAAAGGTCTTTAAATAACATTTCAAAATTTCAAAATTTCCAAGCGACCATTCAGAAGCTGACTAGTCTAATGTCAATTACAATTTAAAGACAAAGCAAGCTAATTCATAATCTAAAACTATATATACAATTAATTAGACGACATAACAGGCTTCAAATAAATTTCCTTGCAGCATATTCTATGTATATATATATATATATATATATATATATATATATATGAATAAATAGATATTAATATAAGACATGAATTTAAAATATTTAACAGATGAAATAAATAAACTATATTTATAAAATATATATAACTATTTATACCTATATAAATGCAACATGCATAAATATAAATTCAGACTATAATTAAAGTACAAAAAATATAAATCTCAATATACTATAAATATGTTTGCATTAATTCTGAAATATATTTTAGACTCCTCATTATGCAGCACTTGCTGATAAGCAAATTGCCAAATCAATTCTTGAAAAAAAAACAGTTCTGCTACTCATCGTACTTACTATATTTAGAGCACTTGAACATGGATATAGTTCTATGTCAGCACCTTGGTTTTCAGGTGAAGTCACTGCAAAGGTGAACTGAGCTGTTGCTGCTCACTGTTGAAATGAAAGGTACAGAGTATTCATTAAGCTTCACAAGCCTGATAATAATTTTTTTTCTAATTTTCTATCTCTTTAACAACTCTTCTGTTCACTGTAAATCACAAGTATCAATGTTTACAGAACTTTGGTAAAAATTCAGATTCAAAATGGCAGCTTATACCATAGTGTGTCCATTTCCTCATGAAACATCTTAGCATGAACTTCCAAAAATTCATCCTGACACACATGAATTCACAAATGTTATCTTCTTTCAGTTAAACACAAGTTTCTATAATCATTTCATCCAGTCAAAGCTGGACTATCTCTATCTACCAAAACTAAAGACAAATTTTCCTTTTTTTTTTTACTCATATAATTTTTATTTTCAAATAATATTATATCATTTTCATAATAATTTTTTTATACATAACATCTTGAATAACTATATACAATATTTACATCCGCCTGACCTTTAGGTATAGTTAATATATGTTGTTACAAATCAAATTAGCATTTTGCTTTTCAGTGTATATCTCTTGATTATTGCAAAGTGTCCAACAAAGAGATAACATTCTTCCATGGGTTGTTGACCAATGACTGAGGGTAAATCCTTAGTTCTTTGATTTTGGATTCCATCGTTGCTGTACTCCTCAATAGAGTGTAAAATTCTTCCAGGGTTGTTGACCAATGACTGAGGGTAAATCCTTAGTTCTTTGATTTTGGATTCCATCGTTGCTGTACTCCTCAATAGAGTGTAAAATTCTTCCAGGGTTGTTGACCAATGACTGAGGGTAAATCCTTAGTTCTTTGATTTTGGATTCCATCGTTGCTGTACTCCTCAATAGAGTGTAAAATTCTTCCAGGGTTGGTGCTGTGTTTGAATTCCATCTTCTGGTTATACATTTTCTTGCAATTGCAAGTATTGTCCATACCAAATACATATTTGCTTTATTCAAATGTGGTCCTTCATTCACATTTAAAAGAATTAAGGCTTTAGTTAAGACAAAGGATTCATTGAATAAAGTAGTCAATCCCATTCCATTGTTGTTGTTGGTCTTTTCGGCTTTTCCCCGGTTAGGGGTCGCCACAGCAGAACTCCGGTCCACTAATGATTGGCAGTCAATTTTTATGGTGCCAAGTTGGTAGCCCGACACCCAACCTTCAGCGAAGGCATGCCCATTCACGCATGTCTTTCGTAGGCCACTCGACCACAGGGAGGACATGCAGACTCCACACAGAAGGCACTCCAGCCGAGAATCGAACAGGAGAACCTCTTGCTGTGAGGCAACAACGCTACCGCTATACCACAGCGGACACATTTGCTACAGTCATGAAAACTGTGATTCCAGTCTGCTTTATATACTTTCTCACATCTCCAACATATTCCATTTGTGGAAGAGTTAATTGTATTAATCCTATCTGGAGTTAAGAAAGCTCTGTGCAAGTATTTCCAATTAAAATGTTTCCAATATTGTGTAATAGATGTTTTGATTTTTACAGCATATTGTAACCACAATCTGACATAGCACTGACAAACTCTCTCCATTAAATATTCTACCTTTGATGGATGCAGTGTTTTAAGATGTATGGACTGAAACATTTTAGTTTTCAGATATAATCAACACAGCCACCCTTGTTTAATTTCCATCTCAGTAATTATCATTTAACATAGAAGCAGGTATAAACAATTGCTTTCATTTAGCCCTTAAAATGGTGACAATTATATTTTATCTTTAGACACATATTTTGTATTTCTTTTATCAATATATTTTCTTGGGATGGCATTTTCATACTCACCTAGTATGTCCCAACAATGACATCACACTTCTTTAGTTAGCCTTGTGGACTATCCTTTTTTATTTAATTACAACAGTAGCAACATATTTTAGCTTTTAGGTTATTGAGCTGAATTCCATCTTTAGGTAGTACACCAACAGGTACCTTATGCTTTCATTGCTGTTGCATGTCTCCGTTTGCTATTTTCTTGTTATGTGCTGTTCCAAATGCTCTTGGAAATGTTAAATTCAATTCATAAAACATCTTTATAAATGGATTTACTGATAATATCACTAATAAACTCATCTCAGTGTTTTATCCAAATTTACTTAATGGACAGATCACTGCACAATGTTTTAGATCCGCTATGTAAGTATTAGTGTCATTCACTTTCTGTCTGCAATGATTAAACAAAACATTTTCCTTATTACCAACGGTTCTAATATGGATTTAATTTAAAATGTGCCTTCAACATTTCAGCAGTTTGTTTGTCGCTTTTACTTTAGGTTTGTATGGATGAATCAAGTTTCAAAGTAGCTCATACATGGAAGTACCAATTACACTGAACAATGTCATGAAATGCTTGTCTTCATGAATGTCATTAATCACAAAAAATGATTACAGTCCTGTTCAATTTTCTAGTCTTTGCAGCACAAGGAAACACTTTATTAAGCCTCGTCGCCACATTTTTCTTTGTGGTGTATTGTACTGGACATTAATTTTAGACTCACTGCTCTTGTCAAAGGTTTGTAATATACATTTTTGACAGGAATTTGCCTGGTTTATAAGCAGGCTTGAAATGGACTCTGGGCTATGAGTGACTATAATATTGTACAACAACAAGGGAGAGACTCTATGCTTATGTGATTCTTGGAACAGATTGGAAGTATTAATTTTGTTTTCTATTGCATTTACATTGCAAGTGCAGTAATTTGATATTGGTTCATGGGGCTTGGGAGACAATAATTTTTGTAGATATCTTGGTGTCTTTGATATATATTTTTCCCTATTACAACTGATCATATCTGAATATCAAGAGTTTGGTGAATTCCAAATGTATTGGGGTAGCTGTATATCAGCATTTTTTCAAAATGTATTAATGTTTTAAGCTCTCATTCCGGCTTGTGTGTTTCGTGTTTTCACTATTGCAAAATATGTTTCTCTGTGATTATATGATATTATGCTTATTAGTCCACTATTGAAAAATATGTTTGTGTGTGATTATAATATGATATTATGATTATTAGTTCACTAGGATGATATCAAGCAGCTTAACAAGTTAAATATTGAGGATTAATTTACACTTTTTGAATATTTGAGTGTATTTCATATGGTACAACATCCATTAAGTGTGTATTGGGGGTAATAATTTTGACTATAGTAACATATTCTCCTCAATATATAAATCTATATGTAGTAGTTTAAATATCATAGTGAACTATATTCAGGCATATAAAATAATGTGGACATGTTTTCAAAAAAGATGTAAGTACTGGGTGAATGACAAGTTTTACACGAGCCTGGATGTTTGATTAGTGTCTAGTTATTCTATATAGCCAGGAAGTTTTGAAATATTGGATTAATAGTTTTTTTGGGTGTCTATGCAATAAACTTGGTGTGGTTGAGTTTCCACAATTGTGCTTATAATATCCTATACGTTGTGTAGCTATGTCTTCATGAACATGTATGGTTATTTAGGTATATTTGGTTTATTAGGCACAATGGTATCTTAACCACTTTATATGTGACATAGTATTGGCCTCTAAGATTAAACTCTCTCTCTCTCTCTCTCTCTATATATATATATATATATATATATATATATATATATACATATAATATCACACATATGATGGATATCTGGGCATGAATCATGCTGAGGACTAGAAAAATTAGTTAATTAGAGTACATTTTGAATTTTTTTTGGATCCACATTTACATGGGGAATTTTTTTTGATCATTGAAATCACCCCAAAGCGTTCTATCTCAGTTCCATATATTATAACCCTTCTGGGGCTTATGGGGCCTTATTTTTATTAAGAGCCCTAGTGGATTTGTGCAAAGTTTCTATCATTAGTCATTAGTGTGAGCCCTGGGATTTTGCATGAAGGGTTAAGTGGTGTGGCTGGATCTTGGAAGATTTGTGCATATTGTGCCACTACCATATATATATTTTTTGTGTTAACCTATTGTGGATTTTTATGCAAGTTGGGGCTTATTGTCATGGGTTTCAACAATATACTGCAGGGACTTTGTGCTGATTGGGATGATATAAAAGTATTTGGTTTGAAGTTGAAAGGTGAAGGCACAACTGAGGATGGCCAGCTGGATCCAGCTGATGGCTGCAACTTGCTTTTTAATCAATTGGGTAAAAACATGAAAACATTACGAACAAATATTTGGCACTTGAAATTGTTTAAGGTGTATCAGAGCCAAAACATCACACCGAGAGGGTTGAGAGTTAAAGTTCAACTATTGGTGGGTAAATTGGATGACATTCTTGTTAGGGAATGGAATGTGGCACAGCAGAAGGCATCTATGACCTTTGTAAATATATTGACATAGTATTATGAAAGGATTATTGAGGAGAATATTAAAGAGGTGAAGCGATTATGTGAGGAGGTGAAAGCTTTTGAGGGAGAGTCACATTATGTTAACAGCTTGAGCAAATTCTCAAGGGAACTTCTAAGCTTTGAGAGCCAAGTAAAAGAGAAAAAAATTGCACAAATTCACTAGGGATGTGGAAGATTATGATAGGGGTAGGCCCTTTGAGTCCCAGAAGAGTGTTAGATTTTCTGAAGGGAATAGATATGGAACAAACACCAGGAAAAAGAGGCCTTGTTTCATTCTTAAAAAATCTGGGCAGTGACTTAGTACTTCGGGGGATGAGTCCTTGGCTACTGATACAAAAAGTATTTATGTTAGTGATTCTTCAGACTTTATCATCTATAAACAAGATCTTATGGGTAGAGGATATAAGAAGGGGGACGTGTTCAAAGCCAGTGAATGGGCTAGCAATCAGCATGGATCTGATTTACTACAATATAAATCTCAACACAGCCGGGATGGACTAGCCACTATTAGGTTGGTCACAACATATGAGAGAAATATCAGCTTGTTAAGGGAGGTGATTCAGAAACACTGGTATATATTGACAACAAATGATGAATTGGGTTCATTTTTGTTGGAGAGATGCCAATTCTCTTTCTGTAGGGGAAAGACCTTGGGCTCACATTTTGCTTATTATAAAAAAAAAATCAATAAAAGTGACCATATTGGTCATCAAGCAACTATTACTGGGGACACACTTATGGACTCCTATACTTGTGGACACTGTAGTTTTGCAAATATATGTTTAAGATGAAGCAGTTCACCACTAAGAATACGGGAAAAATTTTTGACATCCATTTTTATGCTAACAGTGGGTCGGATTGGGTGGTGTATATGGTTAGTTGCACCTGCTCTGCTTTCTATGTAGGGCAGACCTCCAGGCCATTACGACATCGGATGTCAGAGCATTTTAGTGACATACGGAATAAAAAGCTTACAAACACACTATACAGACACTGTCAGCTTCATAGTTCAGCCAAATTTACATTTATAGTTATTGATAAAGTCTTGGGAAATAGACAATTTAAAACAGGGTGGCACTCCATTTTGAATTACAAGGAAAGAAAATGGATTATAAAATTGGGAGGGATTTTTGTACTAGGTCTCAATGACAAAATGTAATATAAAATTAAAACAATGTAGTAGATATTTCAACCTACATGGGTATGTGGGGAAGTGATGTCACAGGAAATGTTTTTGCATTGAGACTATTTAAAGTATTTGGTTTTGTGTATTTGCTATCACTGATGAAGGCTTAAGGCCGAAACTGGTCTGATTTGAATTTGTGATGCAAAATAAATTGTAGTATTCTATTTATGTCCTTGTGGTGCTGTCCTTTTGTTAATTTCCATTTGTATTGGACAAGACCATGTGAGGGGTCCTATCATGCACTTTTGGTTTACTTTATTGTTTGGCATCATGCTCATATGCATTCAAAATCTGTATAGGTAGCCAACCACATTGTCTCAGGCCCCTTGCACTGACACAATAGTGGAGTAGAAGTTTTAATGTGTTTTAACAACAAAATGAGATATTTACAATAGGCACAGTGGATAACATTATCACTTCACAGCAAGAGGTTCCATGATTCAATTCTCAGCTGGGGTACATTCTGTGCGGACTCTACATGCCCTCCTTGTGTTCACATGGGCTCCCATTGGGTGCTCTGGTTTCCTTCCTCATTCCAAAGATATGCAGTGGGTGGATTGAACACTCTAAATTGGCCATAGGTGTGAGTGTGCATGTGAGTGTGAGGTGTGGAAGAACTACTACAGCAGGGCTAGCTACCCAGTGGTGTAATCCTTGGCTGTAGATGATTGTCACTGTTGAAGTGACACCCCAACACTATGTGCAATAATGGGAAAAAAGGGTTGTTGATGGACGGAATACTAAGAGGCTTTCATCACATTTTGCTTTTTTATAAAGCACAATAGTCTCTGTATCATTCACACTGGTTATCATTTTGTAACTTAGCGTACCTTAAAACTGTCTGATTGTGGCTGATATGCTATCATGAACTCCTTTTACAGCCATAGACATAATTGTACATGGCCACAATGCTTTTAGAAAGTTCACAATCAATCAATCACTCAGTCAATCAATTTCCTCTTGTGGGAGATGCCCTGTATAAAACATCTTCTGGTATACATACTGTATAAGTAAGTACATAGAAGGATAACACATGTATCCAGTCACCAATGATGTTCATAAATTTATTTGTAAATGTATTTCCACTTATGGGAGATGCCCTGTATAAAACATCTTCTGGTATACATACTGTATAAGTAAGTACATAGAAGGATAACACATGTATCCAGTCACCAACTTTGTTCATAAATTTATTTATAAACTTATATGTATTAATATAGTTTTTCTTATATGAGAATAAACATGTTCAAAACCTATCTTTTAAATGGAAGACCATTGCATACTGTAGTTATAAGTATTTTCTCTGAAGCAGTGACATGTATGATGTGATTTCAGTAGTTAGTTGTTTGATGTAAGCTAAGATTTAATATAGCCTGCAGCCAATTTATTATGCATAATGAAAGCATTCGTGACTGTAATACTGATTTGAGACCAGATATTATCTTCAGAAGAACAGTACCAACAGCGTTGTTAAAATATTAGGATAAGGAGTTTTACAAGCTGACCAAACTGGAAGAGTATGTAGAAAATAAGACTCTTTTTTTTCAGAAGTTAGGTTAGCATTACAAAATATCTTGACCAGGGTGTAAAACATTTTAATACTCTATATGGAGAAATTTCACAGGTAGATTTGCACATTCTTATTTGAAAGGACAAAATCTAAATTCTTCAGATAAGAAAAATAGAAATAGGCATCTTCATAAATTAATTGTAAATGTATTTTTCATGATGGTATCATTTCTAGTGCCTGTTTAAGTTTGATTCAATTATAACAGTCGTCTTAATTATTTTTAAGATCAAATATCACATAGAATGGAGTCAAAAATGTAATTAGTTACAACACTTAATAGTAATTTGTACTGGTTCCAGTTTCAGGGAATGATGAAACGACTAACAAAGAAATTAGCTATAAAAATGGAAAAATGTGTCTTGTTAATCATTTTATATCTTATCAAAATATATTGTATTTTGAGTAATATGCGGTAAGAAATTCATAATTTCAAAAAAAAAAACGTAAATCCTTCAACAGACTTTGATAGTGTTTGATAAACTCTAAGAATAATATTTTAATCCACAGTGTGGAAAGTGAATAAGGTGACATAAAAGGTACTGCAAGAACATTTAATCAGATTGAGAACACAGTACATGTTCTTGCTTTTAAAAACAGCAATAGTATGAATTCTTCACATCAATCAATTTTGAAAAAAAATCTTTAAGAAAGTTATAATGATTTTACTTAATTTTGGTTTTCCAAGTCTATTAATAAATTGTATCATAGTTTATCTACTGCTAAGACTCTTGTAGGATTCAGATTCCCCACATTTTTATTGGTATTTTTTCATCTCTTGATCTTCCAAACTTCTGAACAACTCTTTCTGCCAAAATATGTTAAAGATTTGGTTACTGACTTTTTTTATTTCTTCAAGTCTTTTGGGTTTCTAACACCATGATGGGAATGAACCCCATTCCTAAATCAAACTATGATTCAAGTTCATGAAATTAGTATTGTTTCATTCTTTGATGTTAGCCAGAAGTGCTCTTTGCAGCACCTGCAATGTGCCTACTAATGACTCCTTTCACAATTTGTATGGAGTTACGTGTATCAGTAACATATCTGAGTATGATTCTAATAATTTTTTTATAAGACCCATTGCCCCTACTACTGTTGGAACTGTCTGCTTATTCTTCTTCCAAATGTCCCTTCTTTCTGCCTGTAAATCCTGGTATTTTATGACCTTGTCTCTCTCTGTACATAAGACACTATACTCACGGGGTGTAGCAATTTCAATGATCAATGCTACTTTTGTCCACTTTTCATGGACTACTATATCTGGTTTTCTCGCATCTATTTTTTGAACTGTAGGTAATGGGTGATCCCATGTGATATAAACTTCATCACTTTCTATAATGCTTTGTAACTGATGTTTCCAGTGTTTTTCAGCTACTTCAATATTATATGTTTGCACAATCTCCAGTACAATAATCTTGCCACATTATTATGCCTTTCAGTATACAGTCCTTCTGCCATTAGTTTTATCACAACCAGCAACAAGATGTACAACTGTTTCCAATTCTGTTTTACAAAATCTTTGTCTGTTTCTCCCACATGTTCAATAGACTTTGTAAACCAGTTTGTACGGGTCTATATTAGAACATCAAAGTCTTGAAACTTCGAATGTTCTAATATCGGACCCTATTCAGCGAACGCTGAAAATAGCAAAGCTGCAGAACACCAAATGTTTTCCTAGGGAAAGGATTTGGTTGGCCGTTTCTGTCGCTTTGCTATTTTCAGCACTGTGGTGGAAAGTTACTGGTCAGGTTCAGGTAAGTGTGCGATTGTGTGGATGTGAGGGTTAGGGCACGGGTTAGGTGAGTTAGGGTTAGGGTGCGGGTCAGGTAAGTGTGCGATAGTGACGGACCTTAGGGTTAGGGTTTGGGTTAAGGTAAGTGGATAGATAGTAGTGTATGTACAGTTTAGTGTAGGGTTAGATGTAGGAGTTTAAGTGTATGTGTGTGGATTGCTGTTTTTTTTGGTGTGCTTGTGTTGTGTGTATGTGTTTCCCTGGGAAAAAAAAAATGCTGTTCTGCATGTTCGGTATGTTAAGCTGTCACTGAATAGGGGTCGATATTAGAACATTTGAAGTTTTAAGACTTCGTGTTCTAGTAGAGATCCATTTGTGCATAGTCCACTATCTTTGGTCACCAATATTAACCTTTCATCTTTTGGTTTAAATTCACCTCTCCTTAACAATTCTTGATCAACATGAGGTTGTTCCAAGGGTTTTCTGTATTTGCAACTATATTTATGCATTTTTCCCTTTTCTTGTCTTCTCATCTGATCCTTCACTTTATAGTCTTTCTTTTGTTTTTTGGCACATTCAGTCGCTGCCTGATTTTTATCTACTTCTGGTTTGATTTCCATTCCTGCTTGATGACAATATGCTTCCATTAAATTAGGCAGGGAAGTCATCTCAGACTTATTCCTTTCATGGTTCAAACCTTTCACTACGTTTAGGTCTTGTGAGGTCAGCAGATGTACATGCAGTCCCATGATTGCAGATCTATACATGTAATCAATTTCAAGGAGGGCCATGCATCCTTCAGAATGGGAAATATATAGTCTTGGTATACATTGATTTTTATAAATCATTTGATGACCATGAAGCATCCTTCTTGTTTTTCTGCCCAACCTATCTATGCCTTTTGAGGCTAGTCAATCACTCCAAACTGTGAGTTAGGACAGGAAGGGTAACTGGTTTATAGCTTGATTCTATTTAAAAAAAATAGCAGGTTTTTCAGAGTCAGATTTTTCCTTCTCTTCACTACAAGATAAACTAGTACAGAGATATACTTAACGTCTTCACTCTTTTACTCCACAGCTTTGTTGACTAGTATACATTTTCCACTAATGCACAAGCCTAAATTAAGATACAACAGGATTTTCAGATTTGCATGTCATCACAGACCTATACTGAATAACATAAACTGGTATAACTTTGAGCACTGCCTTCATTCTACAAAGTTAATTTTCCCCATAGGCTAATCCGTGTAGTAAATGTCTGGCAATGGCTTTAACAAGCAAAAACCTCTGTGAGTGTTGTGATCCAGTATTTCCTTTAGTTTATGGCCCATTTCAAAGGCCAGTACATTTAA
Organism: Protopterus annectens; assembly: GCF_019279795.1. NCBI lineage: Eukaryota > Metazoa > Chordata > Ceratodontiformes > Protopteridae > Protopterus > Protopterus annectens. The sequence goes on along the minus strand of NC_056730.1, from coordinate 586,158,388 downwards.
GTATAAGTTAAAGGAACATTTCATTAGAAAAATGGAAATGCAACTGTGGTGTAACGTAATGCTTGCATGCTGTCATTTCTGTTTCAAGGAACTTCTTCAGTTGAGTGAATAGTTAAAATATTTATTAGTAAGTATGAACTATATTAGCTCAGCTAGATTTGTTTTGCATATATATAGATAGTGTCAGCAATTAACTTGCTATTATGAAAGCATGAACTATGGTAACGTTTCTAGATTTTTATTTTATCTTCATCTGCATGCACAGTTCATAGGTTCATAGGTGAGTACTAGGCTAGTTGCCCTTGTGGGTCATTTTATGCCTAGCCAATTTCACTTTCAAAGTTGTGAATCAAACCCTGTATCTTGTGACTGCAAGGTAAACACTTTAACCATTATATCAGCCTGCAACCCCCAAAAAGTCTGTCATATGGGTATGTTCTATTTAAATGTTATATGCTTGGAGCTTCTCTCTCTGGGACTTTGCTGAAAATGGGATCTTTCTAGCTAGACAACAAATTTAAATAGAAAAGTGCTTCAGACATGCAATCTTTCTATACACAGACTGCTATTGGAATCTCCTATAGGGACTGTGGCATCACTTGTTGCTCATGTAATTTTGGTATTACTTAATGCATTAAGTGAAGTGAGATACATTTTTCACAAGTAAATGTGATATCACTAAGTGCAACAGAGTTGGTAATATTATACAGTGTACTAGCAGCTGCAACATCACTTAGTTCATTAGTAATTGTGGAATCAGTTGTAGGATCACTTAGGCCACTAGGAGATTAGAACTTGCTTAGTTTGTTATGAATTATATCATTTTTTTACTGCATGAGAAACTAAGACCTCACTTGTTTCTCTAAGCAATTTGGCACCATTTACTGCTCTAGAAGTTATAAGATCATTTGGGTCTGCTCTGATTAACAACAGTTCATTTAACTGATGTACGTTTACTTACACCCCAGACAACTAAAACACTGGGAGGCAGTTACTCAAAATGGTAGCACTCACAAGACGAGAAAACACAAAAATGTTTTTGCATGGCTTAAACCAGTTTGCCCACACCCAAGAATTCATCTTATCTCTCTCTCTCTCTGTATATATATATATATATATATATATATATATATATATATATATATGTCCCAGGATCACATATGCAAACTTACACAAGAGGGTGAAATTGAGGAAAATGCAACACTCTTCTCACTTCACTCATGTCCATGATAAGACACTGTTGATCTTTTAGTGCTGACATTTTGAGTGTCAATCAACTGCAAATGACTACAGTAGGACTCTCAGATTTTTTTTTGGAGCCTTGACATCATTTACGGCACAAGATGTTGTGAGATCATTTCCTTTATGAACTGTGATATTGTTTACCGAAATAGCAGTCATGAAATCAATTGGCTGTCTAGGAGCTGTAACATTTAGCACTAGAATAGTGAGATTATTTGCATATATACTAATGATTGTAAATATTATGTAGCTTTGATGCAGATAAAGCCAGCTAAACTATTAAAATTCTATGTTAATGATCAAAAGTTGATGTATTAAAAGATGTAAAAAACATATTTCATATGTGTACAGAGTTATTAGAAGTCAGTTAACTGATAGGGATGTGAATATCTGGATGGAAAGATTTTGTTAAAACATGTTCTAACCATATTTGATTGCATAACCATTCATTTCATGCAAAGATAAGTATATGCTATTCACATCTCACCTCTGAGCAGTCACTTAATCAATCTGAATTTACCTGCGGCTTATTGGCAATGTGGATATTGGCTAGCAAATCTGGAATTTCTCTGACAAAATTTTATTTTGACTGAAAAATGGTGGAGCCAGGCTGTTTAATTGTTAAAAATTTGGAAGATTTAGCAAGTGACTGTACAACTGTCCCTTCTAAGCTTCTGAATATTGGCTAAAACTTTATCCACTCCCTAGAGGCTTTTTCAGGCAATGCCAAATTGACAGCTCTACCGATATAGCACATAAAAAATATATAATAATAATAATAATAATAATAATAATAATAATAATAATAATAATAAAGATATCACTGCTCAGTGCTAGAAGCCTAAACAAGATGCTGTACACCCTTCAAGAGCCAGGAGTGCAGGACTTCACTGATACATTTAGACCATCAGCTGCACAGACAGGGGCAAAAGGGGAGGGGTCTTGATCTACATTAGGAACAAATATATAAACAGGACTGTGCCTTGGAGTTTATCCACCTGCAAATCACCCTTCATGTCATAAAAATTCCATAGCTTGTAGCCAGACCTACTGGAGAGTCTATAGACTGGGAAACATACACTGCCTCAAACTCGCAGGCACAATTTCAGGACTTTATTAACACAAATAGCCTTGACTAGATATTATGCACACCCACCAGAGGGTCAAACATACTGGACCTAATATTCACCAATATGGGAGAATGCTGCACCCCCCCCCCTGTTTCATGTCCTTACTGGTGATGGTGGACCACAAAGCTATCTCCTTCAAAACAAAAATAAGTTCTGTACCCCAACAAACCCAATAACAGTTAGGAACTATTCCAAAGCAAACTACATCCTATTAAGTGACAGTTTGTGAAAATTCAGTGCCCCTTCTAATGCTGAGTTCACAGCAACCTATGTGAAATTGTTCACAGAGTCTCTGTACAACCATGTAAATGGCTGTATTGAGGCCACTGTACCTACTAGAAGTAAGCCCAAAACAAACTAAAACAAACTGCACTGGTAGAATCCTAACCTTAATAGGGTATATAACAAAAGGAAAAAAAGTCATGGCTAAAATCAAGAAGAGCAACTCCTATAATGATATCAGCTCTCTAATTAAACTAAGCAGGAAAATAAGAGGACTAATTAAGATAAGAGGACTAAGTCCATTAAGGCCAATTGTGAGGTCCAGATAGCCTCACAGGCTAAAGACAACCATAAGTCCTTCTACAGCTATGTCCATAATCTCAAAGGCAGCAGTGCACCACTCAGCAGTCTGCAGAACTGGTGGTCAATAGTGGCACCTTCACTAAGCAGGGCAACACTACATATCTGCTGGCTGACAAATTCAACTTAAACTTCATCCCCTCCTTGCCTCATGAAATATCTACTAGCATACCCCCAACTATTAGCAGGGAGCAAGTCCTGGTGGCACTTGCTAAAGCCAGAAACACACCCTCAGTGAGCCCTCACAATATCCTGGGATACCTTCCAAATAGCTTCAAACATGGCATATCAGGACCACTTGAGTCACTTTTCAGCTATAGCCTCTAAACAGGCTTTGTACCACAAGAATCGAGGACTGCAATGGCTATCCCACTTCACAAGGGTGGACCATTAACTGACCCCAGAAACTACAGACCCATTAGTTTCATTAGTCTAATATGCAACGCCATGGAACAAATTATCATGGAAGTGATCAACAAAGACATAGGCAACTTTCAGACGCTGGATCCAACCGAGTCTGTCTTTATCAAAGGATGGTCATGCCTACTAAACCTGGTGGACTTCTTTGAGAAGTTCACCAAGGCAATGGACCAGGGCAAAATGGTGCATACCACCTATCTGGACCTGGCTAAGGTGTTTGATACAAAATCCCACTTGTTTATAGTTGACAAACTTACCAAACTGGGCATAATCCCCTACATAACTTGCTGGATTCCCAGCTGGCTCACAGACATAACCCAGGAAGTCAGGACTGATGAGACCACCTCCACAAAGAGAACAATTACCAGCACAGTAACTCAGGGCTGTGTGCTGGGACCATTCCTTTTTGGTACCTACATTTCGGAAGTAAAGGTTAATATCAAGGGCCTTTGGCTGACCAAGTTAATAGATGACTGCATAGTGGGAGCTGTCACAGAATCCCCCCATGATGCAAACATCTTATAAGAGGGTCTAACACAGACAAATCACAAGTGCCAAAATCACAGATTAAAACTAAATGCCAAGAAATGCATTACAGTGTCTTTTGAGAAAAAGGCTACCCAGGCTAATTACTCCATTGATAAGACACCTTTAAGAATTGACCCAATAGTCATGGCTCTGGAAACATATGTAGACAGCAATCTGCCCTTTGATCAACATGTGGCAAAGGTAGTATGAAAATCATTTTATGTTACCCAACTTATAAGTAAGGACATGGCATCCAGGTCTAAGGAAGTCCTAGTGCCACATTATTTGCTCAATATCAGACCCATTATTGAGTATAATGCCCACTTCAGCATGTACTGACCAGTCATATGCAACAGGTGGAATAATAACAAAGGTTTCCTACCATGAGAATCCAGGTTATAAACACATTGCCCTATATGACTGTTTTAAAGTCCTATCCCTATACTCAGTCTCCTACAGGTTACTGAAAGGCGATCTATGCCTGGCATACAAAGCATCCTTAGATCCAGCTCCAATGGGCCTTTTGCAAATCTGTGAAATGAGCACCATTGGAACCACTAGACCCACCGATTTAAATTTTGCCTGCAATATAAACAGGACATGTTGATGAAACAGATATGTGTCTCAGAGGATCCTATGCTCTGGAAGATGCTTCTCATCCATATGGAGCAAAGTCTGCCCTTAACTCTATTTAAGAATAACCTTGACCAGTGGATGTTAAATTGGAATTCATGCCAGGTTTGGACCCCATGTTTCTGCTAGACAGAGGCAGACATTAATTATGTCCAAACTAACATACCCCCCCCCCCCACATAACCTCTAGGCACTTCCTAACTGATAGAACCCCTTCCAATAAATGCCAATGATCAATAGGGACACAAGTGGTTTGGGTTGCAGGCCCATGTGGTCATTAGCCTGGTATATACCTGTGAACCTTTGAACCTATGATAACTGATTTCTAATTGTTTGAGATATGTGACTGCTAAAGACAGATTAAAGTGTGTATAGTGTTCCTTAACAACCAACCATTTCAGTCTTTGAAAAATGAAAAATTAATAGTGCAGTGAAGTTTTCCAAGCATGTCTGATGTGAAGTATAGCATTAAGTGAGTTTCGATATGCTATGAGTTGTTAATATGATTATGCGCTTGCAGTGAATGTTTAAGATGGTTTATAACGATAGAAATAAAAATAAAAATTGAATCAATTGAATCAGAAAAAGAAAGAAACATCATTTGGTTTAGGAGCTGCGATATCATTTAGTGCACAAGGATAGGGACATCACTTGGTTTTGCAGCGGCTACGTCATCATTCCGTGAACTAAACATTGTGAGATCATTTCCTTTAGGAGCTGTGACATTTTATGCACCAGGAGTTGTGAAGTCACAGCTAAGTTAACTACAACAGGTGCATTATATTGAGAATAGATGTAAAATCAGTTAATGCATTAGGATGTGTAGACTCCAATACTGTGCACAGATGTTTAGTTGTTTCTCTGTATAATTCAACTGATGAATCATTTTATAATGGACAATACTGAGGCATTTGCTAATAACAAAGGGACCTTTTTTTTTTTTATGGAGGACCAACTTGATCATTTTGCACCACAAGCATCATCAGAAATTTATGCAACATATTTCTTTTTAAAATCAATTCTAATTATGGCCTAAGCACCACTCACAAGAAAGTACAGCAGATTTTACCATCTGTCATATTCAGGCTTAGAGCATAGTAGTATTCAGATTTGAAATCTAAAGACAGAATTATCAGTTACACAGTTAGAGATGATAATGTATGTGTAAAGATGTTAGTTGAATGACATGAAAGTGACACTAAGATAGTTTATATATTTACATTTTTTAATCAGGATAGAGTGCTGTTCCCAAATGGACCCATTTCAGGCTCAGCAGAAAAAAGAATGAAATAAAAGAATTAGAGGATGCAATACAAAAATACAGATGCTTCAGGTTTACTACGAAAACCTAGAAACTGCATCATTCAACCGGCATGTGGTTAAAGGCAGTTTTCAAGTCAGTAGAATGTCGAACCAAAATACATCAACTGTACTACAGTGAATGGGTAGTGCAGTTCAAGTATTTGGGTTCGACATTGTGCAGGGAGATTGCTGTTCAGTGAGGAACAGGGAGTAGTGCAATCTCAGAGTTGGTATATTTAATGCACAGTGGGTGTGGAGGGTGCGGGGGGGCATACTTACAATTAATGTACCATTGACTGTAGAGTGTAATGGCAGATTAATGTGCATAGTATGGTGACTGATGTCACCTCCTGCTATGTTGAATACATCGAACTACGGGTGTCAATGTATTTAGTTTTGACCTCTCTGTACTTTTGCTGTTACGTATTCAGGATTTTAGGTCAACCATTTGACTGGTTGTTGGATGCAGTTTCCAGGTTTTGTAGTAAACCAATACTTCATATATCACATAGATTATTGTGAAAACCATAGATACCAAACATAGAGAAATCACTTATTATTATCATACACAGAGTTAGAAATAAAAAAATAGTGCATGTGTGCACAAGAAATTTACCAGGTTTGTAATCATAGTGGAGATGAGATTTATTGATATTGTACCTGTATCTAAAATCAATAACAGGAATGTTCATAGAAATCACTTTGTCTCTGTGCTCCTGTAAATACTTTGATGCAAATGTAATCCAGTCAGACTGAAGTATAAGATAGCAAGCCAGCAGATAGATTGGGAATTTTAGCTTGTGAAATGGCATGCCATACCAAATTGCAGCATGACAGCTTAATGCTCAAGGATTATACCAAAGTCCATAGTTCATTCATGACCACTGGTACAGTATGAGTATCTTGCATGCTTTACTTGTGACTGTGTGGATTTTTTCTGAATTTGTAAACCGGGTAGAGCACTGATCCACATGGGTCTTTTTCAAACTCAGTCCGGGTGCATTATCTGGTTGAGTAACCTCCTCTGAATAACACAGACAAATGGAGGTAGAAGGAATCAAACACTTGGACCACAGTTCATAACCTGAATTCTTTGCACTAACTACCAGACTATGGGGGTGTTCTAGAGTGTTTCTACCTCCTACAAACATTCTAGTTGATTAGCAGCTCTGCAATGTCCACTGAATTTATGCTTGTTATTGCAACCTAAAAACTGTCTGAAAAGGGTCCATAAAGTTCACTAACTCAGTTAGCAAATGAACAATATAAAATAAAAAAATGAACATGCCCACCATTGTTATTAACCTCCTTTACATGTATAATGAGATCACTGCAGAACAATGCATGTGAATTGGCTAAATTCACAACTCCCAAAAAGTAACTTTTATGCACACGAACATGCACACGCACACACGCACACACTCATACACACACACACACACACACACACACACACACACACACACACACACACACACACACACATATTTATTTTTTGAAAGGGAGGATCAGTAAGTACGGACTTTTGGCTATAAAGTCACATAATCTGGCTCTTGTGCTCAGTAATGTTTTAGTCTGTTAAAACCAAACTATTTATTTGCTAGGTGGGAGAAAAAAGGTTATAAGATAGCTGGGAAACTAAGACTTGTCACAGACGTTTCTAAAACCATTACGAGGTTGTTAACCCTCTTTATATCTAGATGTAAGCAAAAGATCATGCACACTGAATGAAAGATCAAGAACTTAAATAAAGAAAGATATGATTAGTTCCACTATCCAAGGAAAATAAGGTCCTACAGTGACAGTATCCAACACACTAAGGATACTCGGGGCTTTTAGTTTTATTTGAGAGAATATAATTATGTGTCATGTAATTCTTTTTTTAACCACATCTGGAAAACTGATTTTGCAGTTGCTCATCTACAGTGGTAATACAGCCAGAGTAGCAAAATTATTCAGAAGCATGAGGAAAATATAGCTGAACTTAAACCCAGAGCTGACCTATGCTTATAGTACACTATAACTGTTAAGTTTCTACAGTGTACTGCTGTTCAAAAAGATTCACGAATTCATGTTATTTTCCAGTATGTGTATATATGGATTTACTTTGAATAATGTTATGCAGGGGGCTTCGCCCCCCTGCACCCCCCATAGCCCCCCACACCCCCCTACTTTAATATTCCAACTCCGAGATCGCACTACAGTGGGGTAAGGGAAATCTCCCATTTACCGCTATATGCGGTAGCACTAAACGGGAAATTTCATGTACCCTACCTGCAATGCCAACACTCAGATGGCACACACACACACACAACATGCAGGGCACTTCCACTTTAAACCTTCAATGTTCTGAACATCGATGTTCTGGTCTCGATAAGCAGAACTTCGATGTTCTGAACATTTGATGATTTAAAGGGAACCCATATATATATATATATATATATATATATATATATATATACATATATATATATATATATATATACATGGTTTACTATCATTTACTTGAAGTGGACTAGGTCGAATGGTCATATAATTGACTCACGTCCATGAAAACTCACATTGCCATAGTCCAGTATTACTGAATTACATGTCAAAGTTGACCTAGGAATGATGAAATTTGTACTTCACTGATATCAGATTTTGACATTCCTAATGTTCGAGGTTTAAGTTTCGCATGAAGTGGATTCTACCATGTCTACTTCAAGTAAATGACAGTAAACCTATATATATATATATATATATATATATATATATATATATATATATATATATATATATATAGACCATTCTTTAACCTATGTCATTAGACACAAAACCAACTTAACTTTACCTACCACCTTTAGAACACTTCGAACAAAAAAACATTTTAACCCTGAACATTTTCAAGCTGATCTGAAACAAACAAACTGGTCCTCACTAAAATATCTCCCACTTAATGAAGCAGTAGAATACTTTAACTCTACGTTCTTATCAATTCTAGACCAACATGCCCCAACACGAACCATCAGAACTAAAACAAAAATAGCACCCTGGCTAACTAATAATACTAGGCATAAAATCATTCTTAGAAATAAATCTTGGTCTAAATGGCGAACCACTAAAAATCTAACTGACCGCCAAAATTTTAGAGAGCTTAGAAACAACACTAAAAGATCTATCCTAACAGACAAAAAGAACTATTACCTCCAGCTACAGCATACCACTAATAAAGAACCTAAAAAATTCTGCGCCAGTATTAACAATCTTCTATCTCCAGGTCACTCCATTTCACCTAATCCCCAGGACTCTAACCCAGATAACCCTAAACAAACAGCAAATGATTTCAACTCGTTCTTCACAAATACTATCAAAACACTTGCTAGTCATTTATCTCCTGATACGTCAAACCTACTTCTACCTATATCAAATCCACCTCCTCCCCTCCACTTACAACCTGTCTCTAGCTCCTTCATCACATCACTGCTCCAAAAATTAAAACCAACCACTCCCTCTGCAGACAAACTGCCTGCAGAATTCCTGCAGGTAGGTGCCAAAGCCTTAAGCTACCCTATTTCCATCCTAATTAACAGATCTATAAAGGAAGGAATCTTCCCCTCTCTCTGGAAGATATCTCATATCATCCCACTACATAAAGGGGGCAGCTCTAATGAGTTTTCCAATTTTCGACCAATAGCTCTACTCTCACCACTCGCAAAAATTATGGAAAAATGTATTCACAAACAAATACTAAATCACCTTCTTAACAACAACCTACTTTCTAACTGTCAGCATGGTTTCAGACCCTCACACAGTACCACTACAGCTTTACTCTCCTTCACTGACTCCATTAACACTAACCGTAACAACAACTACTTATCATCCTCAGTCTTCATCGATCTATCCAAAGCGTTTGATATGGTGAATCACAAACTTTTACTACATATTCTCAAATATCTTGCTCTTGACCAGCTAGCCTTATCCTGGTTTGAATCTTACCTAGAAAATCGTCAGCAGGCAGTACTTTGGAAAAACTCACTTTCAAATCTTCTACCTATCTCCATAGGCGTACCCCAAGGCTCAATCCTAGGCCCTTTACTATTTTCAATTTTTATCAATGACCTTCAATCTGCTATTCCTCATGCTTCCTGTATTCAATGCATGAGCGATTCTACTATTATCTGTACTGCAAACTCTGTAACAGAACTGCAGTCACTTACTCAAAAGCTTTTAACACTGTAGAACAATGGTTCTCTGACCGCTGTCTACTCCTTAACCCCAAGAAAACCAAACTGTTACTTTTTTCACCTACTAAATTGACTCCACCACACTTTACTCTTACATCCTCTGACAAAACACTCATTTCTCCTGACTTAACCACAAAACTATTAGGAATAACTATTGATAATAACCTCAACTTTGATTCTCACATCAACAACACCATAAAATTAGTAAATAAAAAATAGGATCCCTTTACAGAATAAAACCTTTCCTAACACCTACAGCAAGACCTATCATTGCTAGGTCTCACCTAATTTCTACTCTTCTCTATGCTTGTCCCATTTACACTAATCTTTCCAAAAACAACATGAAGAAACTTGAAACATCCTATCATAACATAGCTCGATTTGCTGTAGGATCTCCTTTTCGAACTCATCACTGCCAGAACCTAAAAGAATTAGGCTGGCTTGAACTTCCTAACCAACTTGTTCTTCAACAAATCTTAATAGCTTATAAGATTCTATATCAGCCAACCAATACACCAATACTCTCTAGCCTTATTTCTCCATACAATAACCTGAAACAACTTCGCTCTGCTAACAAACTCCTGATTAATATTAGTAAATCTCACAATCATGCAGGTGACTGTTTATTCTCCAACTCTGTTGGAAAAACATGGAATAATCTACCTTCTGATATCACTTCTATAACCTCTTTCCAACTTTTTAAAAATCAACTAAAAATTAATCTCAATAAACACTGGCTTTGCTCCTGCACAAATCCAGACTAATGCTCACTCTGCTCCTGCACTAATCCAGACTAATGCTCACTCAAAAAAAAAAAAAAAAATTTAATTCTAGTATCTTATTTTATCTTTTTAAATCATCTGTTTAAATTGCTTTGTTTCTCATGTAATATTTTTATGCCTTTTGTGAACTTGTACAACTTATGGAGCTTTTCTCCCCGGGCCTCTACTGAAAATGGACATATATCCAGTTGGACTAGCCCGGTCAACAAATGTAAAATAAAATAAAATAAAATAAAATAAAAATATATATATATATATATATATATATATATATATATATATATGTGTGTGTGTGTGTGTGTATTATCTATATATATATATATATATATATATATATATATATATATAGATATAGATATTAAAAATATATATATATATATATATATATATATATATACACGAGTGTATGTCATATGAGTGTATGCCATTTCATCAAACAGTATTATATCCAAACTTCAGAAGATTGAGGAAAACTCCTTGATCTTCTTCACTATATCAAAACTAAAACAAGTATTACTACAGCCTTATATAAAGAACCAAAAAGCATTCTAAAGCACAGAAAAACACTAAAAAAAACTAAAACTGTCAGAATACAAGAATGAAAGCACAAAAGCACTTTCATTCATTTAATAATGTGAACTTCATCAGACCAAGACAAAAAGTAAAAGAACAATTTAAAAATTTTCATTATGGTCATGTGAAAAAAATCCACCAGTCATGTCACATGAATAATTACGACATCAATAAATAATTTAAATAAGTGCACACTTAAAGGTATATGAGCATGAGAAGGATCCTACAAAATATAAAACTACACAATATTTTGCATTTTTTAAAAGAACATTTTATGCTAATGCATTCAATTAAGCCTGGAAAATTGTTGGCTTCTAAAATAAATTGCCATCAAGTTTCTTTAGATTCAAGTAAACTATATATATCTCCACCACGGAGACTGTCAAATAATTAATCCAAAACAAAAAAATTATATTTCTTAAAAGAGATACAATTAATGGCATGCTTAGCTAGAACATTGGTTGTATCTTTATTCTTGACGGCTAAAACGTGTTCATATACTCTGTCAGCAAGTCTTCTATTTGTTTTCTTATATAAAAAGCAGGACATAAATCAGAAGCATAGTAAACCACATTACTTTGCTTATTGTGATTCATGTCCTGCTTTTTATACAAGAATAAAGATACAACCAATGCTTAGGCTTGGCATCAAATTTTTTTTTAAATAGTAAAATGGTATAGCTATATGGTTTTATATTTTTATTTGGTTTTAAAACAATATATAAACAAATCAATTATAAAACAAACAAATAACTATTTATATAGGTCCACAGCTGATCAATACATCAAAGTTATGCATATCAATAAGAATTAATATTTTTAAAGCAAGTCTTTAAGTTTAAGCCAAGATTTATATGAATGTTTAACATTAGAAGTTCTTATCTTTATAGTATGAAGTTCACTTCTGCCAATTATTTTTGCCATACTAATGAATTCAACACTAGAGTGGGTAACATTACTTTTCCAAATTTTAGTAATTACCTTTCTGGCTATAGCAAGAATAGACCAAAGAAGAGGCACATGGGTTTTGGAATTATCTCAGGAATCAAGGCATTAAATGAAAGCAAAGATTTAGAAATATTATATCTATGTGACCAAAGAGCTTGAATGAAGTTATTAATTTTTTTTTCCAAAAACGGGCGGTGACTTCACATTCATATACCATATGCATTCAATCACCTGTTATTTCAGAATCACGTCTCCAGCATTTAATTCTATTTGATTTATGCATAATTGTAATTTTGTTAGGAGTAACAAAATATCTATGTAGGTATTGCCAAATTAAAAAATTCCAATATAACAAAGATATGGTTTTATCTGTAGATTTTAATATTAGTTTTTTGTATTCATCAGAGAAGTCTTCATTATTAATTTCTGAGGAATAATTCCAATAGGAATTGTCTAAATATGTGAAATATAACTTAAGAATTTTATCAGTTTGTGACAAATTTGATTTTTTTCATTGCATCATTATTGACATTTATTAAGCATTCCAATAATGTGGGAAACAATTTCTTATCTCGTTAAAAATCTTAATTATCTCTGTGTTCACAAAGTCTCTAATATTTGTAAAATTAACAAATTCTCAGAATCTTGATTGTATTTGGACCTTAAATTTTCAACAGTATATATATCAGTACCATTTAAGAATTGATGGCAATAAATTAGGTTACTTTGTTGTTTCAATGCTGGAATGTTGTTGAAGTTGGGTTTCTAAGCAGTTATTTGTATATGCAATTTTGAAACATAGAACATATTAAGTCTTTAATATAATAGTTAGAATATGTGAAGCTTTGGAAAGAGGAAATGATGTTATTTAAATAGGGAATTTGAGAAGATGGTGTAATTCCATTTAAGCAAAACTCCTTTAATGACCAGATAAAACTATTAGGGACTGTTTTTATGACTGGTTGTGATATATTTATACTAATAATATGGCTTTATGTATTTGTTTCCATTTTGAATCATAAGATGAATTTATCCACAATGATATAACTGTTAGAATTGCTGAAGTAGCATGCACTTGAATATCAGAGAATCATATTTTACCATTATCCCAACCTTTTCTATGCCAGTCAAAGGAAACTCTTGGGTTATTAGGATACCAAAAAATTTAAGAAGAATATTATTTACCTTCTTCATCAGTTTTTTTTGGTGGAGATAGTACTAAAAATTGTAAGACAAACAATATTTTAGGGAGAATTACCATCTTAATAAGCATTAGTTGTTCTTCCACAGTTAAGAAGAATTTGTTCTAATTTGTGACTAAACTTAAAATTTTATGAACAACCTGTTGAAGGTTTGTGTCATTTCTTTAATATAAGACATAATGGTTATACCAAGGTATTTCATTTGATTGCTATTCCAATGGAAGTTAGATTATTTTTGGATGATTTTTTTAATTTGTTATTAGTTAATAATGTACTTGCTTTACTATCACTAAATCTTAAATCTGAGATTTCTTCAAACTGACTCATAGAACTAATTATATGTTCTAATGAATTTTCTATATTTCCTATTGTTAGTAAAATATCATCAGTAAAGAGTTGAATCTTTAGTTCAAAATCTTCTTCTATTTTGATACCATTAATGTTCTTATTGGATCAAATATTATTAGCAAAGGGTTCTATAGCTAATGCAAAAAGTAAAGGTGATAATGGACAGCCTTGTTTTGTGCTTTTTTGTAATTTAAAGGAATTAGAAAGTAAAGAACTTATTTTAACATAAGCACAAGAGTTATTGTATATCTTTGAAATTAATGCAATTAGTTCAGGTGAGAAATTATACACTTTATGTGCTTTAAACAGGTACAACCAATTAACTGAGTCAAAAGCCTTATCTAAATTAAGACTAATGACAGAAAGTTATTTTTTTATTTTTATTTGCATAATCTATTAATGTATGCATTCTTATTATGTTATCCTGCACTTGTCTATTTAAAATAATCCCAATTTGATCATTGTTAATTAGTTTAGGTATAAGTAGATTAATTATGTTACCTAAAGTGAACATGAGCATCTTATAGTCCATATTTAAAAGTGAAATAGGTCTGTATGATTAACACTTTGTCAGACTCTTATCCTGTTTTAAAATAGGTGATATAAGGGTATATTCTATGATGGGGGGGACTTCAGCAGTTGTTTTTATTTCTCTATAGACCTTATCTAATATTTTAACTGCATCATCCAGTACTATTTTATACAGTTTTTGAATAAAACCATCTAAGCCTGGCTCTTTATTACTTTTTAACTTTTTTATTTGATCTTTTATTTCTATTAAAGTGAATAATCTATCAATATTTTTATTTGTTCACTTCTTATTTTATATTTTCCCTTAGAACAGTTTCAATGATATCATTATTATCTAGGTTATTTGTATTTTATTTATATTTTCATAAAATATTTTAAAACCCTCAAGAATACATTTAATATCTCTTCCTCTTTCATTTTTTATTATTTATATGTGTTATAATTTATTTGCTAAGATTTAGTTTATTCATTTTCTTTGATCAAAGGGCAAGTTTATGCAAGTTTAAAGGGTTTAATGCATATGTCTGAAGCTTAAGTTTTTACAGGTTTATTGAAACTTTCTGATTTAGAATTTCAACATATTTTGTATTTAAGTTTTTAAGTTCAGACTGACTGATAGTGTCATTTGGTTTTAGATTTAACTTTAGTGTGTCTATTTTGGCCTGTAGTGTATTCAATTCTTTGTCTCATTCTCTTCTACTTCCTTGTAACTCTACCATTTTAGTAAACCTTTAGTGAATCCCACAGTACAATGTCAGATGTTTCACCATTCATGTTTATTTCTAGGAAATTGTTGATCTCTTTGATATACCAATCCTTAGATCCTTTTATTTAAATAATGTATACTAGTAATCTCTTGTGATTTATTAAATTGTCAGTTTTTTAAATAATATTAAAGATTATAACATTGTAACCAAGCAATGGACATGAAACTATTGAAATTTCTCTGATATGTGTAACAGATAGTTTGAGACAATTTATCAGTATTTGTTTGTGATCCATATCTATATGAATAATGGGTAAATTGAAGTGAGTTTGTTTTCCTTAGCTCATATCTGTACTTTAAATTCATTAGATGTACAACATTTGTTAGGTGTTTGTCTGAATATTTGATTCTTAGTTTCTCTATCTGCAGTGGAATCTTTGTCTGATAAAATACAATTAAAATCACCAGTCATTATGACTTCACCTTTCATGTAATAATCTATAGTGTCTAAGTAATTTTTTACATCTTTAGCTACAACCCCTGAACATCAATAAGAGTTCACCAATATATATAGTTTTTTGTTCCACTCAGTTATACCAGTGCTTAACATACCATTTTTATCAACGTAAATTAAGGGTGCCTCTTCTTTAAGCTCAGGGGTGCCAGAAGCTGTTGAAGGCTTGGGGGGGGGTGGAGGGCAAAAAAGGCACATGGTGATCTAAAGGGTCCTTTTTTTAAGGCTATTTACTAGTGTGACAGAAGCCAGCCAATGTTAAACTAGCTTACCATTCTGAACTATCCACTGATAGGATTTAAAAGAATGGGTCATGCAGGAATTAGCTGGCAACAGGAGGCAAATAATTTGACTTCTACATATTATTTGGTTGCTGCAGTACTTGACTTGCATTATAGAGCTAGTCAGTTGTACAGAATTTGTAAAGGAACTAAAAACAAAATAAGCTAATTAATAAGCCCTCCAGCCAATAAAACTACATTTGGAAATCTCAAGTGTTTCCCCAACCTAAACTGAAAAGAGGCTACCTCCCAGTGCACTACATGGAAAATCCAATGACCGCAATATAAAAAGAAGAGCTTGCTAGAGTGTAAAAATATCAGCAGGTGCAGAAAGAAAGGAGCTTATGAAACTCAATTTACTTCAATTCTGAATAAAATATTTGAATAAAATTTTCAATTTTGGATGGCGCAGTGGTGCAGCAGTAGCGTTGTCACCTCATAGCAAGAGGTTCTCCAGTTCAATTCTTGGCTGGGATGCCTTCTGTGTGGAGTCTGCATTTCCTCCCTGCATTCATGTGGATTTCCTCTGGGTTCTCCGGTTTCCTCCCATGTTACAAAGACATGCTTCTGAAACATTTCTCCCCGGGCCTCTGCTGAAAATTGGCTTTGTTCCAAGTTGGACTTTCCCAGTTAACAAATGTTAAATAAATAAATAAAATAAATCAATAAAATAAAAGCTTAAAACCACCAGGTTTAAAAAGCAGATGAACAAATGGAAGGGTGGATGAGAAAACCTAACAGGGAATCGCCAGCAGTATTTTATTTTATGCAGGCTTGAAATTGTTCGGACAAAGACAAATGCCCAAAATTTCACTGTTTATTTAAGTATCACTCAAGAGACAATTTAACCAATGAACATGTGAAATGTGCAGCCTAGATAATTTAAGTGTCCACCTCTCACACAGAATAAAAACACCAGGTCAAGCAGATTTCTTGAAACAGTAAACAATTAACTTGAGACATTTGACAATATAAGAAAATGTGAATTAATATACGTTTTCTTAACTAAAGGAAGTCATAACTCTAATTACTATAAGTGCAAGTCACCACCTTCACCACTCCCTTGGGCCCTATCAAAAATGTTTCATGCTAAATAATAGTCTTGATCGAGTAATCCTACCTGTCATTTCTCACAGGAATAATACTTTGAAAATAACACCTTGGCCAAGATAATATTTAATTAATTTCCTCTCAAACAGAGACAGTGAACAACCACCAATAAAGGCAATGTGGGAAAGGGAAAGCGAACGTCCAATTACATGGTCATTTTGCCTAACAGCAACTCATACAGCCACACAGACACATGCACACAGACACAGTGAAATGAGGTCAAGACTGTCAGACTGGAGGGTGCTTATTAGAATGAATGCTCTTAATGTTCTTAGTACTTACTTGCGATGTGGACAGACTGTACTGTACAGAACTCAGGGCATGTATACAGACATGTAAAATCATTTATATGTTCCTCCTGCATAATTATGTGAAAAATACTTGTCCTTTGATTTTATATCACAAACACACATAAGCATTTCTCTAACAGATGGTGTGGTACATTTTTCCAGTACTGACTTTAAGAAGTAATAAAGTACTGGACTAAACTTTTTTACTGCATTTCCCTCAAGTAAATAAAATCAAATCGATTTTTCTGGCACAAATTCTATAAAGTGAGGCTTTACAGGCATCTGAATATACTGGCACCTTTGAACCCTGCACTTAGATAACACTAGTGGATGTGGATTTGTAGAGGTTTAGTTCAATAGCATTTAAATTTAGAATCTCATGGGGACTTTTGGGGAAGGGGAGTTGATTCATAGATTGAGTCTGATCCATGCCTGCAACACTGTCACACTGTGGTGAGCAAAGAAAGACATAGGCAAGCAAGGAGGGGTAAAATTGATCTTATCCTGAGTCCATGGTAAAGCGGCCTATGAAACAAGTGTAAAAATGTCTCCTTAAATGAAAATCATTTGGGTTAGCCTGGCTGTTTTAAACCCACTGTAATGCAGAACAACAAGTATAAAATCCTGTACTTAAATGTTGTGAACAAACACTATACACATTGGAAAAGACTGTATCAAGGGAATCCCATTTGAAGGCTGTCTTTAAGACACACTTGGAGGATGGGGTAGAAATTAAGAAACAAGATACTGTGCCAATTATATATTTAAAATACATATTTTCTTACTTCAAAATGCCCACTGCCTAACAACTGAATGATTTAATGCAAAGTTTACAGGGGATGTCACAGGTAAGATTCTGACTTGATAACCACCCTTCCAGCTGTGTTAAACCAAAACCACCACAGGTTTTTGTACTTGTTCTTTAATGGTGCAAAGACTATGAAGTAACAATAAGTACAGCTTGACTGGAAGCAGGTTACTTGCTTTTAATTCTGAATGTTAAACAATAAGTTTATTAGTCACATACAGTATGTGACAAATAAACTCATTAACATTCAGAATTAAAAGCAAGTAACCTGCATCCAGTCAAGCTGTACTTAGTGTTATAACTACTAGTGATCTTAATATTTTTATGAAGGTGCCTTAGGTGCTCAAGTACCCTGGGTCAGGCACCCATTACAGAAGACTCCTACCTGTTAGGAAGCTGCTGGCAAACCTGTTGCACTGAATTCACATAACTTTCAAACCACTTTTCTAATATTAGACACAGTATATTAATGCATTTTTTTCAACGTGACAAACAATTATGGAAAGTCTTGAAGGATGCCCTAATACATATTATCGACTTGTAATCGTAGACAAGCACCATCATGCACAAATGGTGTGCAGAAAGAACAGAATAGGTACAAGAAATGCCTTCCAACAATATAAAGCAAAAACTGAACACTAGGTTGTAAATTGAGTCAACTAGAGTGGCTACACATTGAAAATAAGAACCTTAGTTATGCCGAAAGAAAACCAGCACAGCTGATGCAGTCAGTGCCACGGTTGTGTGTCCTGATATTACCTTAATTAAGGAAAGGACTGAGACTTGTTTACTCAAATAGAGGTAATTTCATATGCACACACATAGACAGTGGAAGTGTGTTTGTGTTCTGGGAACAGTGTTTACACATTGTTTGCTGTTTCCAAAGCCTCTTTCAGACAGATGGACGATGATGCTCCTGTCATTCCAGGCCACAGCTGTATAGTTACAGCCGTAGTAGCCAAAATGACAAGAGGTGGCAGAGTCCCTCATTTTCATCTTTAAATTCCATATTTTGTAATCTACTACATGTATTTTTTTTCACTTAGCCCTTTAAAATTGTTTGGCTGCTTAGGTCTTTGCAGCGGCATGTTTACTGAATCGCAGGCAATTTCTACGAATTATGCAAAATGTCAGAGTGAATAACAGAAGACCTCAGTCCTGAACTGTCCACCGGACAATGAATCCAAAATTGTAAAGCATTCTGAACCTACCAGATGTCCACGGGATCCACCCTAAATTCAGCAAAGGTGGGTTAACATCTCTACCCACCAGAATTTACGCGGGAAAGGGAAAATAAACAACTGCACAGTCGCAAACATGGAACCAAGTTGAATCAAACTATTAAACAAAAAGAGAAAAAAAAGGGCTCATGGAAGTCTCCTACTTTTCTTCTTTTTTTTTAATAGTGGGAAGCTGCTTCACCGCAAAAGTGGAAAATTTTATTTAAACTTTCCGACAGCAAGGTAAGAGGCAGACAGTTATAAAAATGCAAAAACTGGGGTGGCACTCATACCCCCCTCACCTACAGTTCGGCAGCTATGTTTAAACTCAAATGCCAGAACCTGCTGAAATCAAATAATTCTTTAATGAAAAATTGTTTGCATCTTTATTAAGTAAATGTGTTTCTTGTAGAACTGTAATTACAAGTATTTGAACTGACTTTCCCTCTTTACTGGATTATTCACTCCATTAATATTAAAAGATATGCATTTAAAATCAGACATTTATGTAAGAGAGAAAAACACACATGTATAATTAAATCACATTTACATACAGAATTTATTATATATAATATATATAGTCCTATTTTTTCCTTAAATGTTATGTCTAATAGTAACCGAACAAGCATCTGAAAAATCTTCCCTTTTAAGATTTAAACTTTCCATAATATATTGTTCTAGATATGAAGTTTTGTTATCATTAAAAAGAGACAATAACAGAGAAACACAATCCTATTTTTTTATCAGAAGTGTCATTCCATAGGCTAGTATATAAACTATCATTTTGGTATACTGCAAGCATTCAAAACTATTTATTATACAATGACTCCTTATTACTATTCAAAAACGTGCACGCTGATTGGCCCAGACCAACCAGCGTGCCTGTTGTAAATCCCACAATATACCAACGGAAAAAGGTCCAGTTGCCCAGACTTTTTCCATTGGCATAAAGTGCCCCAAAACCTTTTTTTTTTTACAACTAAAAAAAAATAAAAGAGAAAACGGAGCAACGAAGACTTTCTTTTCTCTGTTGCTTCCATTTCAAAGAATTGACGTACTGGGTATACATGGGAATGCAAGTCCCATATGCATGTGCAGTACATCAAAACAAAGAAGCAGTATACCACAACCGGTGGAAGAATAATAATCCACCGTTATACAAAGACATTATTTAAGAAAAGCAAGTATTTTTTTTTTCTTAAATAATGTCATTGTATAATAGCAATAACTGACTCCGTGGTTGTGGTATATTGAAGATTTACCCACGGCTGTCTTTGTTTAATCACTCAGGCTTAGCCCTCATGATTAAACCACACCAAATGTGGGTAAATCTTCAATATATACCACAACACGTCATTGGTTATTGCTTTAATAACTAACAGTGGTTTAGAATGTAATCTACTGTCTTTTGCTAACTAACTAATTTTATTCATTGACATCTTAGCATATGATTCAAAATATTATGATTGCTTACTTTTAGACATGAAGAAGTAACCTGGACAGTTCTTAGAATTTTCAGAACTCCTACAGCATCACAAAAGTACTCATGATGGTAATTAAGCTGCTTCAAGCTGGTCCTCATAACAAGGGCTTGCAAATTAATTTTCACAAAAACAGTTACAAGTGAAACCAAGCCACCTCTACTTTATACACCAATCCCTCAAACCTTCCAAACCACTCAAACAAAACAATAAAAAACATTTCACCCCCCACACCCCTGCTATTTAAATATACCAATTCCTAGATTGCAAGGAAAAGGGAAATCTCCCATTCCACGCTGTATACAGATCTCCGTTCAGAATTTCAAAATTCTGAGATCTCAATCATATGGTATCGACCATATGAATTTTGAGATTTCAGGATTTTGAGATTCTGAAGGGAACCCATATATATATATATATATATTATGGAGGAACTTCAAAATATCAAAGTACAAAAACAAAAATTAAGAAAAAACACACATCTCACTTTTTTATAAGGGGGTAAGTTCACTGCACCCCTCAGAACCCCTACTAATTCTATATACCAACTTTGAGAGTGTGCATTCCCCACTGTTCTACAACTTCCCACAAAGTAATCCTGGCAGAAATTATCAAATTATCATTTGATTACTTCTGCTAGCATTAAAGACATTCAGTATTACAAATGTTTCACTATGTTGAATCCTTCCATATGTGTGTGTGTGTGTGTGTGTGTGTGTGTGTGTGTGTGTGTGTGTGTGTGTGTGTGTGTGTGTGTATTTTGAATATATTACTAGTGGTCAAGTGTACTTACAGTAAAACACATTACATCATTGTAAGTTATGTCAAAACTACAAACGATCAAAAGTACTTATAATAAAATTCACACTATTTGAAAAATGAAACCATACAAAATATTTTTTTGATTTGTGTTGCAAATAATAAATTAAAAAAGGCCACTAACACACAGACACATACTGTCTGCACTGTGGTATTATCAGGGAAAGGGTGTGTTCAAGGTTGGAGTTAGGGGCAGGGATAGGATTAGGATTAGTACACATGGCTAAGGGTAGGGTGCACACAACAAGTAAGATATAACTTATTTATACATTTCAAAGTAGGCATCACAACTTATTTATACATTTCCAACTAGGCAGCAGTCTTTTTCTTCTGCTGTCAGTTGTCATCATTGCTATAATGCAGAGTTTACAGTGTAGAAATGTAGTCAGTATATGAAACAAGTATTTTCTTTTCTATTTAGTGTTATTCCACTAATAAGTTTGTAAAAGATTAGACACTCTCAGGAAACAAATATTTAAAAACTGGTAGAACCACCTGCTTCAAAAGCAAAGTCTAAATATGATCTGAAAGTGAAGCTCCACTAAGCACACATTTCAAGATTAGCCAGTATTACCTGCAAGGTGAAAACATCTGTTTTAAACAGGTATCCTGCAAGAGTAATGCCTTCAGAGTCAAGGTGCAGCTGTTATCCTTAAGATATGTCACCCAGTTATGCTCTACAGAACATAAAAAGACAGCATAATAACAGGCATTTAAAATATCGGTACCCAGTAATTATGTCTCTTGTTTTGGGTTCTAAATTGCTTCCTCCTAACGGCCCTAGTCAGGCCTTTGTTTCAGCTGGATACAAGTGCTGCGCATCTGAAATGACAGAAGATTTAATGTAACAAGGTAATAAGTCAGCCTGTCACCCCGTGAGAAACGAGCTAGATAAATGAGCAGTACCTATGAGGGCAGGTATACAGGTATAAATAAGGTTCTAGAAGATAATATCTTAAACTTTTACTGTTTTTGAAAACACAAGATCAAGTTATCACTTTTTCCTGCAATACTGTATCTGACGTGTATTTACTTACTGTTGTGTTCAGTGGCATACTGCATGGACTCAGCAGAACAATGATTGTTCAAAAACCAGTGAGTCTTATTGAAACTTTCTTTTACACTTTTTGCTTAAAAAAGGTATGCAAAGAAAATAACACTTGATTCTAGAGCATCATAAGATTTTTTTCCTACTATAAATCATGTCATGGTTACTCATAATAGAAGTCAATGAAGCAAATGACAAGGGAGAGTTTTCCATCAGCGGCCCATTGAAAAAAGGAAGTCTTACTAGATAACGTGTGCCTAGAATATGGTGCCATTCTTCATTAGTCTTACATTGACTTTAAAACTTATAATAGCAAATCTGTCAAGACAGTACTTGGATTGGGCCTCCATTACTGCCCTGCAGAGATTTAAAGCAGAGTTATATGTTGGGATAGTCATGGCAGTGTGGGGAATGTCTGACTATTCACTGAGTGTTTTTGTACCTCATGGCACTTAATGATAACTGTTTATAGCTGCACACATGGTGTCAGAGGCCACTCAACACTGCTTAATTAAGTCACTTAATTATTTTGACTTTTGTTTTCCTTAGTAGAAGGGAAAACTGAAAGAGCAGGTCAGCAAGATGTAATTGTCATTTATTCTGTTTTTGAAATGGAGATAATCACAGTAGGTTATCTACAACAGTGTGAAATCTATGTTAAGCTACTAGCACAATATCTTAATTATGCTAATGAAGCTTAATCTCATATTCACCTGCATTTTTACTTTTTATACATTCAGAGTTTTAAGTGATATTTAATTTATTAACAGGCATGGTAGGTTTTATAAAAGTCTCATAATAGTTGCTTATGCTTCTCATCTAAGAGAGGTTATGTCTGAACTGTTGTGGGCTCCTGTGCACAACAGCTGCTAAGACCTTACTAGCCCACCACCACTAAATCTATTCTGGCTTACACAAACAAGAGATGAACTCATAGATTATTTATTTATTTTATTTTTGCTTTTGTGTATTTATGCTTTTGTGTATCAGGTCTGTCTAACTGGGTTTAGTCAAAAACCGTTTCAGCAGAGGTCTTAGGAGAAAAGCTCCAATATATTACAAACATTTTTAAAAAGACATTAATATGCATGAACTGGCATTAACTAATATGCATTAACAATTTCACATACATTGGTAATTAGATTGTATTCATATGAATAAAGGCCATTATTACAGTATAAAAAGCACTTGTGCATTAGTAGATATTGAATACTATGCATTTGAAGAAGTATATTACTGGGTTTGTCAGATAGATAATTGATCTTGTGATTAGTGATTGGAAATTCAAAGAAATGGAAATGAAAAGATCTAGGTAGGCCAGAAAAATGTAAATGCTGTAGTTAAGAGCTGGAGTATAAAGCAGGTTCAGGGACTGTTAAATATATGTCTGTCATAAGGTTTATTTTAGATGTTTAGAGGTGTGGGTGAGCAGTGTCAGACAACTATGTATATGGCTGGAAAAAGTTAGTAAAATGATTCAGGTATTGGTTAAGACAGGTTATGGGACAGAGAATTCTGAATAAAGAGAAATGGTCTGATGATATGGCAAGATGAAGATAACCGACGCATTTACACTGGAGATACACAGAAGCAAATCCATTGATATGACAGGCGAAGTTTTAGTTGTGTTTTATATGAGTTTTCTATTCTGAATGGATTTCACTGGTAGTAGGCTGTGGTTCCACAGTTTAGTTACAGCATTAGATTATTTGGTTATAGTGATTAGTGATTTTTCTCAAGAAAGTAACATTCTTTTAGGGGGTAGTATTGTTTTAAGTTGTTAAGGGCTGGGCAATTTTCTGGCTTACAGAGGATTTTGTGTATTTCAGATAGCTGAGAAAGAGTTAGGTGATGTCGTAATTCTAACCAGTTTAATTCTCTGAGGACAAGGCAGTGGTGCATTCTATTGTTATAGTTTAGTGCAAATTTGGATATTTTGCTATAACATTACTCTAGTTTGGACAGTTGTGAGACCTGAAGGTCACTGAAGATTGGGGCACCACAGATGAAAGATAGCATTAAGAAAGTTAGAGGCTATAACTCTTCTGTTTATGTCAGTAAAGTAGGTTTTTATTTTCACCCTCAAGCCATTTATTATACAAAGAAATCAATTTACAGCCAGTGCTCAACAATTAGTAAAGAGGCATAACGGAGAACAGGTTTTCTTTTATTTACTGAATGCATACACCGAGAAGCTAGAGTTGTGAAGTAAATTACTTACTCAATTAAATCTAATGGTCAAGTAAAAGGAAAGTGGCCAGTTTGGTAAGTGGTCCTTAGTTTATTTCTGGTTTGGTTTCCATTCCTGCTTGATACAAAATGTTTCTACTAAATTAAGCAAAGATGTCAACTTAGACTTTTCACATTTCAAAACTCTCAGTATGTTTGGATCTGATGAAGTCAACAGATATGAATGCAGTCCCACAATTGCAGATCTAGACAGTAATCAATTTCAAGGAGGCACATATTTCGCTTAGAGCAAGGAATACATAATCTCAGTATACACTGATTTTAATACATCATTTGGGCCAGTCAATCACCATAAAACTTTAAATTAGAACAGGAAGAGTAAACTGATTTGCAGTTTGGACTTTACTCCAAGATGTCAAGGCAGTTTTCAATATTAGATTTAGTCTTGTAAAGTATTCCTTTCTGATCTTTATTCTCATTTGTTCATGTTTTATTATCAATCTTTCATCGATTCCCAAAAATGTATACACTCCCTCCTGTTCAAACTCCTTTATATCAAACTTCAGTCTCAGGTTGATAATTTCTTGGTGTTGCAGCTGTCCTGTTTTAAATGTTGGTTTTTCACATTTATGAAGACCACTTGTCATTCCTATATCATCTGAGAAAGATTTAACCATTTGTAGTTGTGCTTTCAACTCCTCATCTCATGAGCTATACAGTTTTAAGTCGTCCATAAAAAGTAGATGACAAATCTTTTAAACAAGGATGTTTTGTGGGAGCCAGATTATAACCATAGCCTCATGTGATATGAAATAAGGACAAGGCAAAACAGCAGCAGTAACAAAAAATCACCCTAGAATATCCATCTTTGAATTTTTATTTCCAGGGATAATAATTTTCCTTTTGTCATAGCTCAGCTGCAATGTGGTCTGCCACTGCTCCGTGGTCACTGCAATATAATTGATCAATGAGGGTGTATCTTACACATTTATAAGCATTCCTTTATCCATAATTGTGGGATGCCATCAAATTCTTTTTGTAATCTATACAAGCCATTCTTAAATTCTTCCTTTTTTTACAATTCTCTATTATGACTTTATTTAGCAACAAACAGAGATATGCCTTGTAGTACAGCCCCTTCTATTTAAGGCTCAGTGAATGATGTAATGTCCACAGGCCCTAAAGGAAAGAAAAGAGAAAAACTCACTACTGTATCAACAAATTATATACAGGCAATAAAGGAAGTACATATGCAGTTAGAGATGGAGGCACAGGGAGTCAAAGCAAGGAAAATGGACTATTCTAAGAGTAGAGAGAATTTAACATAGTTTGTGAATGTCAGGTCAAAATAGGGTTAACAGGAAGTCTAGTGACAGAGAATCATAGTGAATCATAGTGATACACTTTATAGAACTAAACAAAGCTAATTATCAGATTATAGCACTACATTGCTAAGCAAATGATAAAACCATTACTTAGTAAGCATTCATCAAACTAATCAGTATGTCAATAGAATTTTGCATAAAACAAAGCATCAGCAACTGAAATTACATACATTTCGGTGAACTGTTGGAAAGCTGATAGACTTGCTGTGCAGAGCTGGAATCTATTTCAAATTGATAAGTACATATTTTGCCACTTTATACACTTGCCTATTATTTATAATGGTGCTGTATTGTTTCTGTTTCTGTCTCTTGTGTCTCCACTGTTTTTCCACCCACCCTCCCTGTTCTTGTCTTGGTGTTAGTCTTAGTGGCTTTGAAACTGCCCGCCCCTCTTGTAAGTTTGTATTTGAATACTCCTTCTGGGCCTATCTCATTTGCTCAGTCAACTGAGTGAGGTGAGATCACTGTGTACAAAGAGAGCATTTGAGAAGGACAATCCCTGTAGCCTCTTAATCCTGCTGTGTTCCCACCCAGAAAAAAAAAAAAAAAAAATATATATATATATATATATATATATATATATATATATATATATATATATATATATTCAGCTGCTCTTACTATAACTGTCTTAGTTGCTGTTCTGCGGGCTGTTATCTGTTCAGTTGTTCTTACTCTGCACTTATTACTGCTTGTTAGTAGCCTTCTAATTTAATACCTTCTGCCCTTGTTTTTTAGTCATTTGTTAATTTAATTGCATTTAATTAAACTGTATTTGCCGTAATATTGATATACGTGTGCTAGCCTGCACTGCATTTGAATTGTATTTACTGGGGTTTTAGCTGCTTTTCTGTTAAAAAAAAAAAAAAATTCCTAGCTTATTTCCTGCCTTTCCTGTAACTTATCTAGTCCAGATACAGACTTGCTGTATCCAGGTCTGTTTGTAAGCTCTTGAGCCCCCAAGCTTTTCTGTGTTGGAGGGAAGCCTTCTAGCTTATCAGTGGGAGTGGTAAGCACTAGGTAGCCTTTCTACCACAGGAGGAGAGGTTTCTGGCCCATAAATTATAGTTTTATTGGCCGTTTGGGAAGCTCTTCCATCTCTTTCAACCTTCTGATTTAAAAGTCTGTGTTTGCACTTGTTTCCTGATTTTCCTGTTACTAGTCTAGTCCAGGTACAGACTTGCTGTATCCAGGACTGTTTGTAAGCTTCTGAGTCCCCCCAAGCCTTTCTGTGTTGGAGGGAAGCCTTCTAGCTTATCAGTGGGAGTGGTAAGCATTGTAACTAGTCTGTCCAGGTACAGATTTGCTGTATCCAGGACTCTTTGTAGCTTCTGAGCCCCCAAGCCTTTCTGTGTTGGAGGGAAGCCTTCTAGCTTATCAGTGGGAGTGGTAAGCATTAGGTAGCCTATCTACCACAAGAGGAGTGGTTCCTGGCCCAGAAATTGTAGCTACTGGCCGTTTGGGCAGTTTTTTCCATCTCTTTCAACTTTCCAGTTTAAAAGCCGCACTTGGGCTTGTTTCCCACCTTTCCTGTTACTAGCCTAGTCCAGATACAGAGTTGGTGTATCCAGGACTGTTGGTAAGCTTCTGAGCCCTGCAAGCCTTTCTGTGTTGGAGGGAAGCCTTCTAGCTTATCATTGGGAGTGGTAAGCACTAGGTAGCCTATCTACCACAAGAGGAGTGGTTCTGGCCCAAAATTGTAGATTTTTGGCCGTTTGGGCAGTTTTTTTTTTCCATCCCTCTCAACTTTCTGGTTTTAAAGCCCATGTTTGTGCTTGATCCCCACCTTTCTCGTAACTAGTCTAGTCCAGGTACAGATTTGCTGTATCCAGGACAGTTTGTAAGCTTCTGAGCCCCCCCCCCCCAAGCCCTTGTGTTGGAGTGCAGCCTTCTAGCTTATCAGTGGGAGTGGTAAGTACTAGGTAGCCTGTCTACCACAAGAGGAGTGGTTCTTGGCCCAGGAATTGTAGTTTATTGACCATGCGGGATGTTGTCCATCTCTTTCAACTTTCTGGTTTAAAAGACCACATCTGCGCTTGTTTCCCATCTTTCCTGTAACTAACCTACTGGAAAGCACTAGAAAGCCTTAAACTGATATAAGCCTTATAGTTAAAAGAGAGACTTTGGAGTGATTTAGTATCAGTTTTCTGTATTTTCTTGCTGTACTTAACTGTTTTCCTCCTAAACGCTGATTTTCCAGCACTTGTGATTTAAAAGCTTGTTTTTTTCACATATTGTACTTATTTGACTGCCTGCACTTTTAAAAAGTTGTTTTTCTTTAAATAAATTGTTTAACTGCTGTAGGCTGCACACTAAAGTGCAATAGCCTTTTCTGATCACTTGTAGTTGTTTAAAGCTGTTTTAAATGTACTTTTTACTGTTTTTGCCTTATCTTTTAAAAAAAATAAATAAATAAATTTCTTGTTTCCCGCCTTTCTAAGCTAGTATAGTCCAGTTTTCTGGCTAGTGCTGAATTCAGGGCTGTGTTACAAGTTTCTGAGTTGCCCATACCTTACTTGGATAGAGGGAAGTTTCTCTGTTCACCTGTGAGAGAGCGGAACTTTGAGCAGCCATCTGTCCCTTGAGGAGTGTTTCCAGCTCAGACGTTAATAGTTTAAAAAACGTGTTGCATGGTTTTGTGCGCCGGGCATCACCGGTTAGCTAGGGTTAAATTATTCCTGGCTCCACTAAGTCTCCTTCAGTTTTTCACTTGAAACTAGTCTAACTCTCAACCTAAGCACTCAAAAAGCATCCTACAGTCCAGCACTTGCTCAGTCCTAATAGCAAGCACTAATATACCCCAACACTTGACTGCCCAGCAGGGCAAGGCTCTTTATCCACCCCTCACCAACCAAGTGACTAAGCAGCTCACCCTACTATTCAGGCATGACCAAAGGGCAACTTCAGGTGTACTCTCCAGTCCAGCTGGTGAATCTGGGTATCCTGAGGCAATGTTACAACTGCCTCATGTACACAGACAGCCCTCTCCACCTACCACAAAACACTAACATATGTGAGAAATGCAATTATACAGCCAAACTGGAGGCTAAGGTATCTCCACCCAAGACTGGAACAGACAGTCATGAGTCGAAGGTTAACACTCCTCCAGCCTCACATAGACCTACTAAACCAGCACTGGCAAAAGATACACATAAATACATGAAATCATACTCGGAGGCTCTAAATAAAAACCTGCAAAAGCATCAGAGAGCTCCAAAGCAGACACCCACAAAACCTGCGCCTTCCTTCACAAACCAGACAACACATAAAACACAAAATCAATTTGCCGCACAATCACAGCCCTTAAGGCAAAATAACATACCTAACACACTAGTAATAAGTGACTCAATAGTCAGGCACACTGACTCCCCACTCACTAGGCTGGACAAGGAGAAGGTTACTGTTTAGCTGCCTGTCGGGAGCCAGAATCTGCCACATAACACAAGCACTCAGGTCACTCCAGAACAAGTACAAATATGACTCTGTCATTGTTCATGTTGGTGTGAACGACCTGAGTCGTACCTCCCTGGGCTACATGAAAAGAGACATGGAAGAGCTCTCTGATCATGTAGCCCAGGCGGGTATGGCCCTGACCCTGAGTAGCATCTTGCCCTCACCAAAAATGATACCTCAGTATAAAGAAAAATAATCAATTTCAACAATTGGCTAAGCTTCTGGTGTCATTCAAAGGGGATCCAGTGTCTGTCAGCCTGGGATGACATGCTTGACAAGCCGCATTGCTTCGCAAGAGATGGCTTGCACCTGTCACCCCTTGGCTTTCGAATACTGGCCAAGGCTCTTGCTGCCCCCATAGTGCCTTTTTTAGGCAAAGCTTAAAATTCAAACCCACTTCCGTAAACAGCACAAGTAAAAAACTGAGGGTTATGCTACTCAATGCCAGGAGTTTAAATCTCAAAATGCATGCGCTCGAAGCACTCCTAAGTATGGAGAACATCGACATCTGTGCAGTAACTGTAACCTGGTTCAAGGCTCCAGAGAGCACTCCAGCACTACTGGGCTACAACTCATACCACACATTTCGGACACAGAACACGGACCGAAACACAAAAGGGGGGGGGTGTATCCATATTCATCAAGGATACCCACACCTCCAGGTTAGTGCGCAGCATGATACCTCTGAGATCATCCATGTGCAACTAACATTGGGCAAATCTGCAATGCAAATTGTGGCCTGCTACAGATCACCCTCCATGACCCAGGACCACCACTCTGCCTTTCTGGAGACACTGGAAAACATGAAGGTCCTACCGAACACCCTGATCTTGGGAGATTTCAATTACCCTACCATTAACTGGGAAAACTACTTGAGTACAAACTCCCAGGCTCAGCACTTCCTGGAATTTATCAACTCAAATGCCCTGGATCAGCTGGTAAACTCCCCTACCAGAGGCCACAACATACTGGACCTGGTCATCACCAACATGGGCGACAGGTGCTCCGTACCGGAGGTCAACCCATCAGACCATAAACTAATCACCCTGGATGTCCACACCCCACCACCACCCCCAACCAAGGAAACCACAGTGAAAAACTTTTCTAAAGCAAACTTCATCTTACTTAAGTCAGAGGTGGTAAGTTTCACAGCCCCTACACTAAAGGATAATACTGCCCAAGATACAGAATCTTTTACAATTGCACTCTATAAACACCTACAAGGATGCATGGATCGTGCCATCTCTAGCAAAACCAAGACTCACTCCCCTAAGAGAAGGAAACCAGTCTGGTGGACCCCTGCCATAAACAGGTTATACAACAAAAGGAGGAAACTAGTTCAGAAAAAAAGCAAATCCCAAGAAGGAAAGACATCCCTGATTAGTATCAGTAAGAAACTAAGGTCCCTCATAAAATCATCCAAGGCTAACTTCGAAAGAAAAATAGCCAAGGACTCGAAAGATAACCACAAAGCCTTCCTTAGCTATGTCAAAAATCTAAATGGCAACTCACAGATATGCTCTTAGATAGTGCAGAATAGCACAAAATATACTGAACCTACTGATATTGCCAACATACTGGCAGATAGATTCAGTGCAAACTTTACCTCCCTCTCACCTTCAAAAGGGCCCACAACAATACCGGAAAAGTGTAGTGTCCCAGAAATCACAGAAGCACAGGTGAAAACAGCCCTTTCAAAAGCCAAAAACACAGCATCAATGGGGCCAGATGGTGTCCCAGGCTGCGTCTTGCATGAACTACAGAACAAACTAACCCCCCACCTAAACACGCTGTTCAACCTTAGCCTCTCCACAGGCTACGTGCCCATAGAATGGCGCACAGCAATGGTTATTTCACTCCACAAAGGAGGAGCCACAACTGGCCCTGGTAACTATCGCCCCATAAGCCTGACTAGCCTGGTCTGCAAGGCTATGGAGCGCATCATCATGGAACTCATTAACAAAGACATTGGGAACCTCCAAACACTTGATCTGACCCAGTTCAGCTTTGTTAAGGGAAGAGAATGCCTACTAAACCTGGTTTACTTCTTTGAGACAGTTACCAAGGCCATAGACGAGGGAAAGGTGGTTCACACAGCCTTCCTTGATCTCCAAGGCATTCGACACCATTCCTCACTCGGGTGTTATAGAAAAACTCATCAGCCTGAACATAAACCCCTACATCACAAGATGGGTTGCCAACTGGCTTACAGACAGAACTCACACGGTAAGAATAATGGGCTCCAGGTCTGACTCTAAACCAGTCACAAGTGGTGTCTCGCAAGACTCAGTTCTGGGCCCCCTACTGTTCGGCATATATTTCTCAGAAGTACAGGCAAACACAGGAGGACTATGGCTAACCAAGTTTGCCGATGACTGCAAACTGGGAGCCATAATTGACTCTCCAGCTGACACGGACATCCTCCAAAAAGGCCTTACTGAGACAGACACCTGGTGTCAAAGTCATGGCCTCAAGCTAAATGCCAAAAAATGCATAGTCATCTCATTTGGGAAAAACAAAACACCCACGAATTACCACATAGGCGGCAGCCCCCTTAATACAAAAGAGGTAATAAGAGATCTGGGGACTCAGGTAGATAGTAATCTCTCCTTTGACAATCATATTGCCAAAGTAGTTAGGAAATCCTTCTATGTGGCTCATCTAATTACTAAGGGGTTCACATCTAGAAATAAAGAGGTTATAATGCCCCTCTACTCGTCACTCATCAGACCCATCATAGAGTACAATGCCCCATTTGGGATGTACCTCACAAAACACTTTCAACAGCTTGAAAGACCACAAAAGCACCTCACCAAGAGGATTACTGGCCTCAAACATATGTCCTATGCAGCCCGACTGAAAAAACTCCGGCTGTACTCAGTGGCATATCGCTTACTCAGAGGTGATCTCTGCCTGACTTACAAAGTCATGTCCAACTCAGAATTGATGGACATGCTCCACCTAAACAAATCCAAGTCACTGTGAGTCACGCACTCTAGTGAGCTAAACCTCACCACAACAATAAATAGAACATGCTGGAGGGATAGATTCCTGTCACAGAGACTCCCCATGCTTTGGAACAAAATTCCTAACTACATTAGGCAGAGCCCCTCACTAACTCTTCAAGAGAAGCCTTGACGAGTGGATGGGTAATAGAAAGTACACCCCAGGGATCACTTCATTGGCTCTGCTTGACAGGGGCTCAGTTAATTAATCAATGGGGCGGCGAAAGCCAACACATTCTGGCTAGGCTTATAAATGCCCTTGGACAGATAGCCTAGTACCTACCTATGAACCTATGAATCACATAGCTGTTTAAAGGCAAAGGTCTGGCATATATAACTTATCCATAACTTATGCAACTAGAATAAAATCAATACAAATACAGCACACTACCACTACCAAGGTATTCTTATTATTCAATACATTCTTAGAACAAATAGAAATGTAATAACACATGATACATACCTGCCCTTTGAAAGAAGATGGTGATCGAGTGGATGTGGAGACCTAAGTGAGGGGAGATGTAAGAGTACATTCTACTACAGTGACCCAGACTCGAAGGTGGGGGAGGGGGTGGACTTGTGAAACTGCTCACTATTTAGCTTGTCATCAAGCCAAAGCTGCCAAAGCAGTGATAGTGATACGCATATAACATTAATCACTATTTTGGAGGTAGTACAGTCTCCTCTTATTTTACTTCTGCAGTGGTGCAGCGGTAGTGTTGTTGCCTCACAGCAAGAGGTTCTCCCATTCGATTCTCAGCTGGAGTGTGGGGAGTCTCTACTGTGTGGAGTCTGCATGTCCTCCCCACAGTTGGGTGGGCATTTGAAAGACATGCATAAATGGGCGTGCCTTCGTTGAAGGTTGAACGTCGAGCTGGCACTTTGGTGTTCGTGAAAATCTACTGCCAATCATTAGTGGACCGGAGTTCCGCTGTTGCGACCCCTAACCAGGAAAAGCCGAAAGACAACAACAACAACAACAGTCTCCTCTTATTTTCCCTCTCACTAACATTTGGGGATCAGAACCATTGTAGGACCCTGTGTACAGACTTGTAGTGTTTTGTGGCTGTAAATCCAGCACTCCCTCAAGCTCTCAATCTGACTCCTTTTTTTAAAGACATTGCTCTGAATTAGATACCAAAATAAATGCCCATAGGGCAGGTAGTCAAGGTGATTGTGGTCCATGCATTGATTCTGGCTTGTAAGCTCATGAATCTATGAATAGATCCATATATGCAATTCCTGAGAATTATGCATTCAGATCTCCAGCATTTGAACAGGAAAAATTGATAGCTAATTGCTTTAATCCAATTCAGCCTTTATCCTACATTTTCATGTCATGTCTTCCTGAAAATAAATCCTAAATATGGATGGCACAGATATAAAACACTGTTAAATCTGTAGTATGACATGGATGTCAAGATTTATCTCTCAAGCTTTGCTTCACTTCACTCTCATGGCAAATTTCTTGGTAAGCATGTCTTGAACACCTACCATCGAGGATTATGAGTGGTTCTCTGATCATTATCACTTTATTATATGTTCAAGCCATGGATGTCAAGACTGTCACCTCAAGAGTGAAGCTGGAAAGGTAAATCTTGGCATATATGTCAAAAACACGTAATATAGGGTTATGATTGGAGACCCAATTATAATTCTTTGTAGTACATGGAACTTTAGCTTCTCAATGTATACTACTAGTCAGAGTAAAAAAGAAAAAAAAAGTGCCAAGTATTTTGTTGTCTTTCATAGCAGTTAAAGTACTTAGTCAGTACTATCAAAAGGATAGCAACGTGTCAGGGCAATATTTTGTGAGAAAGTCAAGGACAGATTGGAGGCATGCCACTGTGGTTTGCTGGCTGGTACTGTCATTTTTGAGGGAGCAGTATGATACCCAATCTTAACAGCAGTTTGGAGGTGCTTAATTGTTAAAATCCAGTCTCGCTGTAGTCTATCACTTAACTAGTTTGTGTTTTTCCAATATTGTAATGTAATCATGGTGCTCAATACACTGCAAATTGGTTATGATGGGTGACTTGAACATAATTTTATATATAATGGACAGAGGTTTAAATATCTGTTTATGTGGAGATTGTGTACTTGTTTTCATATATATACTCTTTCCCTTCTGCCCAGTGATGCTACAGTGTCCAATAAATGCATTGTGCTAAATGAAGATGACACCAACATTAAAATGATGATTTACTTACTGAAGTGAAATAATACCTTCAAAGAAATTTCCAGTTTTTATTTGGCTCATATGACACGTTTCAGAAATACTTCAGGAGTCAAGTCTTCAGACAACCTAATCACAATGCAGGAACTGAAAGTTTTTCTTTACTCCAAATAGTTCTCACATGTATGATAACATCAGTTCTTTTTGGCAATGTAAGATTAATTTTGCATTTACTATTATGGCATCTTTCTGGTGCAGTTGTTGCAAGCCTCAAGGAACAGAACTCGAGGAGCAGTGCTTACCTATGCAAGTATTTTTTTTTCTAGGATAATAAGGATAATATAAGTTAACTTTTTTGTTTAAGTAATTAACATTTTTCATTGTGACTGTAGGGTAGATTAACTATCTGTAGGCTGATACAAGAGCAATGTTTAAGACTTATTTAAGCTTTGGCATTTTATTCCATTAATTAAGAGAGAAAAACATAGTATGTGGTGACCTTGTGCAGGAGTTTATCACATTCCTCTTTCCTGTGAAGATAAACAGGAAAAACTCTTAAATGGCTTTATTGGTGGCCACTGTTGTTCTGCCATCACGGTGGCACTGGGGATGTTTCAACCAACAGCTAAATATCTTACACCCTTACACCTTTACAATATGTGCAAAAAATTGGAAGAAAATCTGCCGTTAATGGAAATTTTGTGTGGGGGGGGTGGATCCACCCAATGAAAGAGTCAGTTTCAGGCTACTGAGTGCAGGGCAGCATGGGCCAGTTCACTGACAAAGAAGTGGCATACCCAGAGACACAGAATGAATAGTATACTTAGCATTAGGTAAACAGGATGAACAGATTAACAGAAATGTATTAAGTGCCCCTCTGACTGTATTTCAAGTGAGGCTGTGGATACTGACTTTGAATGAACTAATTTCAAGACCTCAGTTGTTAAGACTTCTGCAAGGCGCAGTGCATGGAGGGTTGTTGATGCTTGTCCCAAAGATAGGTTAAAAGCTGTTTGTGGTGACCAGCAGTAAAGAAAGCTGTCAAGGTGAAGAAGGTAACTTTCTGTGCAGCACTTGTGGAAAACTTTCCTGATTCAGCTGTGAAATATTGGAAGGGCATGAAGGTTGCAGCAATGGTGAGGAAAAGGTCTAAGATATTCTGTCAAATACATAACACCTCAGGACCTGCAGGAGAGAAGGAAGGTCACATTGTGCTGACCAAAGGTTGGAAACTGCTGATGTTTACCAAGGAAATTTTTAGAAGATAAGATGAAAATGCTGAGTAATGTCTTAACGTAGTAGATATGCTCTCCTGTCACGAGGCAGTCGTATTTTTTGGGTCAGAATCCATCACTGTAACTGAAGGCACTAGAGTATGCAGAAGCTTCTGTAAAGGCACTTGTGCATGTGTTGAAGAAATATGGGTAGAGATGTTGGAGACACTTGAAAAGGCTGGAGTACTACAGTTTTAGTGCCCCTAGAATGCATACTGTGGACACAGTGGTTTAGGCAATTTGGAGTTGTCTCTTCCAGGTTTAGGAAAGAAAACCAAAGGTATATTCGGAGCACTAGGCAAAGCATAGTCCTCAGTGTCAGTGAAAAAGCCTAAGACAGAATGCTGGAGAAGAAATTCCAGCCAATAATTGGATTCAAGAACACTTTGCTTCAAGCAGTGAAAGAGTGGACCAGCTCTTTGACCTTGCACAGTTATAGGAGAGTTTGCAAGAGTTCGTTAGCATGGTCTGTATTTGCTTTGTGAACTTGGAAATGACTTATGAAAGCTTTCCCTGGTATTTGTTGTTGGAGGTTCTGTACATGCTATCCAATAACAGTATGAATGTAGTTACAGATGTGCTTTTATTCCTGGCATTGTGAAATTTGTGTAAGATGGTTATTGAGATCTTCACGGTGTATCTTGTCACCATTTATGCTCATGAAAGTCATAGACAAGATATCAAGTAAATAATCAAGAAAATAAAACTGGCTTTAATCTAATGACTAATACAAACTAACAGAAAAGTGACTGCAGATAAATCCCATTTAGTGCCTTTGTGTTACATGGTTACTTTGTTCTGAAAAAGTCTCTGGATGAGAAGAAAACATTTAACATGACTAAAGCTAACTTTATATGCACTCCATTTTTGTTTTTTTATATTGGTTTATTTATTCATAGAGTAATTGACAGTTTTTTTTTTTTGGGGGGGGGGCTCATACTACTCTCTCTGGTATTTGTATATGATGCTGATATTTTGGTCTCATGTGATCTTGACCTTGGCAAACAGTGGAGCATCTCACTGCTGAATACAGAGCAACTTGCATAAGAGTTAGTACTTCAAAACCTGAGGCCATGATGTTCTCCAGGAAAAGAATGGATTGTTGTCTGCAGGTTGAGAGAATAGCTAGCTGCCCTTAATGAAGGAGTTTGCATGCATTGTGAGCTTGTTCACTAGTAATGGTAAAGGGGAACCTGAATCAAGGCAGTATTAGGCTGCAGCTACAGAGTAATGGTAAAGGGGAACCTGAATCAGGGGAGTATTAGGCTGCAGCTACAGAGTAATGGTAAAGAGGAACCTGAATCAGGGGAGTATTAGGTTGCAGCTACAGAGTAATGGTAAAGAGGAACCTGAATCAGGGGAGTGTTTGGCAGCAGCTACAGAGTAATGGTAAAGGGGAACCTGAATCAGGGGAGTGTTCGGCGGCAGCTACAGAGTAACGGTAAATGGGAACCTGAATCAGGAGAGTGTTCGGCAGCAGCTACAGAGTAATAGTAAAGGGGAACCTGAATCAGCGGAGTATTAGGCTGCAGGTACAGAGTAATGGTAAAGGGGAACCAGAATCAGGGGAGTGTTTGGCAGCAGCTACAGAGTAATTGTAAAGGGGAAGCTGAATCAAGGCAGTATTAGGCAACAGCTACAGAGTAATAGTAAAGGGGAACCTGAATCAGCGGAGTATTAGGCTGCAGGTACAGAGTAATGGTAAAGGGGAACCTGAATCAAGGCAGTATTAGGCAACAGCTACAGAGTAATGATAAAGGGGAACTTGAATCATGGGAGTATTAGGCTGCAGCTACAGAGTAATGGTAAAGTGGAACCTGAATCGAGGGAGCATTAGGCTGCAGCTACAGAGTAATGGTAAAGGGGAATCCAAATCAGGGAGTATTAGGCTGCAGCTACAGAGTAATGGTAAAGGGGAACCTGAATCAGGGGGGTATTATGCAGCAGATACAGAGTAATGGTAAAGGGGAACCTGAATCAGGGGAGCATTAGGCTGCAGCTACAGAGTAATGGTAAAGGGGAACCTGAATTGGGAGGTATTATCCAGCAGATACAGAGTAATGGTAAAGGAAAACATGAATCAGGGCAGTATTAGGCTGCAGCTACAGAGTAGCTCAGGGGAGTATTAGGCAGCAGCTGCATTATTTTTTATCTCATCATTTTGTCACTGAGGATCACTTGTCTGTGATGAATAAAGGCTTGTTGCTTTGGAACATGCCTAGGTTTCATGATTTTTGGAAATTATTGTGACTGAGCTCATTAATGAAGTTTTAAGTCTACTAGTTTTTCTGTTTTTTTATGATTTCACTTGTTGAAATATGATACAAGCAGCAAGGCTAAAATGTGATTTCAAGAAGCTTTAAGATAAAATAAAGGGCATGTAAAGAAATAAGAGGTGGAAGAAAGCTACAAAATGATATATCCTTGGTTGATTTGCAAGGTGAGCACTATTAAGTACTTGTAAAGAGTCATAAGGACTTTTAAGCATGTCTGCTTAAAGGTGTGAAGGGGGAGGCCTCTTATGGTCCCTGTGATCTCTTTCCTAGTCTTTTTTCTGTTCATGTGATTCATGAAGTGACCAAGGAACGGGCAATTTGTCAAGATAATCCTAGAGAAAAAAATAATACAGTAAGACAGGAGGATGAAAATATTTTCAGAAATGTAGGGAGTACAGGTAAACTGAGCATGAGATTTGTGTGCTAAAATGAGAGAAGTGGGAGAATAAGGATTCAGGACAGGAGACGTGCCTTTTATAGTCAATTAAATGATTTGAGTCAGATTCCAAAAGCTAAGTGCAGACAGTGCAGCACACCAAAGGAAGACTTCATTACATCAACTGCGAACGTGATGTCAGAAGACACACTGCAAGCAGTCAGAGTATTTAACTATTCACTGTAGGATAATTATCGATTCCGTGCTGCCCGTCAGATTACAAAACACATCCTGCATGCCCAATGCAACTTAAATGCAGCAAACTGTAATACAGACTCTGTTTCCAAAATCTGTGGCATATGCCATAGGAATAGTGGATGAGGCACCATAAATTCTTACCGGGGATAGCACCCACGACACTCCTGGACATGGCAGTCATCACTAAATTCAATCTTGGGTATTGACTAGCATTTCTATGGCATTATATCAGGATTAAATGGCTAGGCTGAAAATGACCTCTGGGTTAATAGCCTAGTAATTTTCTATGATCCTATTACTATGGAATACAATGGAATCTATCATAATACTGACCAAAAAAAAAGGCAACTTGCAGAGAATGAACTGCAACAGGCTATGGTACTGTAAGCCATGAAGGAGGATGTGGTTGTGTATTCTAGGAGGCAGCCAGCTGCAGTGAAAGCAAGGTTACAACTAAGGCAGCTGCCAGATCAACAAATCATTGACAGGTACTACCTAGACAAACAACTAATGCATGCTGTGTGCAATATGTTTGCCTCAGACATGTCTGTGTGGACATTGCAATGCAGCCACATTCCTCTTGAAACAAATGTGTGTGTCAGCTTGAGTGTACTGGCATCTGGGACATTTCAAAGACACATAGGGGATGCTGTAGGAGCATCAGAGACAGTTGCCAGTCATATACTGTTAAAGTATCTGGAAGCAATATACAAGGGGGATGAGTACATACACTTTCCATCTACCCGCATGGAGTGGAGAATTCTTATGCACCAGTTCTATAACCTTGCAAACCTCCCAACAGAATGACATGTATAAAAGAGAGGTAATTGCATACCAGTGACACCTTCCTGAAGTGGTGAGTTCATGGGAAATAATGTGGATCCTGCAGTGGTAAAGTAAAGACAAAGCCAACACAGTCATGTTTGCAGGCAGTGGAATAGTCACATGATGAGATATACAGCACAGTAACAACAGGGTCTGCTGATACTCACATGACGTACAGTTCACCTGTTGGCCAGATGTCCCTGTGTAGAAAAACAGTGACTTTAATTCCATGCAACACAGGTCTGCTACACATTGCTGCAAACTGTGGACATTTTGTGGTATCATACCTACTCTGAATGCAGGTGCACCTCCACGGCTTCTGCCCCCAGAGGATGTACCTGTAGACCACAATGTGGGGAAAATATCAGTATGACAGTAAACAGCACTGACATGACATGAGGCTGAGGCAGTAACAGCTAATGGTCACAGTAACGGTATATGGAGACCCTGACCTATCATTTCCTGCAGTTGTGTAGAAGTAGATGGAGCTGTGAAAATGAATGCAGACAACATTACACATGTTGTTTGCACTGTTATGTCTGTACTGCAGTTGTATGGCTACAAGTATGATGATCACCATCACCTTTGTGGACCCATGTGCATGATGCAGTTCTGCTGCTTCAACACAAAAATGAAAATACATGAATATGCATGCGACAGAAATATGTACTGATTTACTCTATATGCGGCAATGTTATGTAAAGTAACACATATATGTGGAGCCTGAAACACCACCCTGAGTATGCAGTACTCCTCACTCAATGTATGAAGGAATGCAAGAAACTTGTGTGATCTCATCACGGGGTGTCAATGGCAGGCTACCACTGGTGGTATCCAACAATCTGTCATACTGATGTACCCTGTTGGCTGCACAGAGGATCATGTTGGAACAGCATCTGTGACAGGCCTCACGGGATCTATTGTGACCACCCACAGCATTAATTAGGTTTGTAAGGTTGGTTCAGACCTCATTCCTCCATACTGTATTTCCTGCCCATCCAAGGAGTCTCCATCCATATTGTCACAGAGCATATATTATAATCTTGTTCTCCTGTGGGGAAAAAGTGTCGTCCTAGGTCTGTTTGCCATCTGAAAGACAGCTATATGCACATGTTTAGATTCATGTAAGGGCCCACATATTGAGATGATTATGTGGACAGCATAGGCCACTGTAAACACTATGCAGTCCTGAGCAAGGCAAATTTCTAGGAAATACTCCCTGTGCTATAAAATAATATGACATATAAAACCATGAAACAATGCCTGAGTACATAATACTTGGAACAGCAACATAAGTTGAGTCTGTGGGATTTGAACCCCTTATAGTGGATATCTGAGTAACAGAGGTCCAAACACAACAGCACTGTGTCACAGGACCCTCATAGTCATGTGCATTTCATATTAACACACTACACAAACATATGCATACAACAAAAATATGTGATGGCTGTAGCTGTAAATGCAATTGCAGCCTAAACAGACAACCATTGCAAAACACTCTGTCATATATTTTATACATGATGAGCTTATATCAGTACAATCATTACTGAGCAGAAAATGCCATCCACATTAACAGACAGTATCTGTAAATCATCAGTTGAACAACTTATGGGAAGCACTGGAAAGCCTCAGGATCCATAAGAAGGTCACAGACAGTACAGATCCTTTTCGTACTAAGTCAGTAGTTCTAATACTTGTTTTAAGAATGCTCATTGAATTAATAAATATCCATAACAGCAATGCAAATACATACTATATAGGAACATAGGGAAAATGTTGGAATCTGTAGTTTTCCTTACATACTCCACAGACTGTATGGGGTCACCCCCAAGATATATGGAAAATCCTTAAACCGATCTTTATGTATTGTTCATTTATGCTATTTACATCTGTCTGTACAACTGCATATGGGAAAGTACTGCATGTTATTGATACAGATGTCACAACCTGTATGCATGCAGGTAAATCCCACATTTGGTAAATAGTAATATAAACATGGGTCTATAAAGAGTTAAATATTTCACAAAACAGCAGTGCTAGCAGGTGCCAAGGTACCTTTGCAGCTACCTATGACTCAGTTATAGCTGAATGTAAGACCAGCTTTCTGCATACATCTTTTAGGTATTATTTGCGCCATGCATAATTAATGAATTTCATTAAAATTCAAGGTTTTGGAATCCCATTTGCACACACCCATGTAAGTTCTCAAAATTCAGCACATTAACCAATATCTCAGTGAAACAGGAAAGTGCTCTGCTCAAGTACCCAGTAGTCATCATTAAATGGGACCATGTGTAGCATGTCCCCATTATCTTCCAATGATCTGATAACATGACATAAGCACCACTTTTAAATATTGATTTTTATTCATTTACAAATCAGACCATTGCTACCTATGAACTGAGTGGGACCTCAGTGAGCAATTTTCTGAATTGTCTTTTTCAGCATTAGATTATTCACATTATCAACATGATCAAGATGGCTACTTACAGGAGATGATGTGTCTGGGCACCCAAATGGACCAAGGAGGAAACCATCCAGATGCTGACTATCTACTCTTTAGAAGAGCATTGCATGAGAGCCAGACCAACGGAACTTCATAATGATCGACATTTGGAACCAGATTGCAAAGGAGCATCGATGATGAACAGGGATCTACCAGACTGGAGTGCAAGTTTGCCACTGCTGCAATAACCTGCATTAGAGGGACAGAGATGAATTTCATTGGAGGGTCACTGAGGTGCGTCGACCACTGGTGGATGCCTGCCATAAATGTCACAATCCTAAATATACCTAAAAATTCCTATAGAATTTAGAGATGTAGCTGTGTTCCATATACATGCCTTTTAAAACCAGTAAGTAGCTGTTTTGACAATTGGCTCATCTGGACAATTAAGAAGACATGGTGACTGTTCTCCCTGTAAGTATGGGTCTATTCTCATGTTTTTTTTTATATTCAATAATGTTTGTAATGTATATAATATTGCACATTGCAGATGTATATCTGTTTTCCAACATATAAAGACATAATTCCACGTATCCACTATAGTTGTGTATCACTGATGCCTATAGTATCAAGGCTGCTGATGACTACAAATTTCTTGGATAGCGATAATACTTCGACAGTGTCTCCTAGTCTACCTGTGTATGTGTGAATAATAACTCATAAATAACTTCATTAGTCCATTCCGCTTAACAAAGTGAACATTCTTATTACAGTCTGATTTGTTTAACACAAGTGGAATGCCTGTCTGACTGGTTACACATATCTTTTCAGCTGTAATATTTGATGATAGCGTATTTGTGTAGCTCATGAAGGCCTATAGCTTTTGTGTGTCTGATGCTACAGTATTCATCCATTATCCACAGGAATATGGATACACACATACTGTACTAGTTTATTTAGATAAAATGCATGTTGGCTGTTAGCTCAGCCTGTAAACAAATAGGCCAGCATGCATATATCTTGGTGTGGGTTCAACTACACATAGGTAAATCGGTCATTATATTCTTATTAGATTAGTGGCTGCTTACCTGACAGCCTTAGTGACCATATGCCAACATATCTATTGAGAACAAACATCAGTACTGGCAAGGTCACCACCTTCCATTAAATCCACAGTAAAAAAAACTTTGACCCCCTCCCTCCACTTCCCGTCACCAGGAGTACCTCAAAGCTCAATTCTTGGGCCATTACTCTTCACTATTTTTACAAACAGCCTCCATAGTTCTACCCCATTGGCTTCAACTATCCAATATGCAGATGACACACCACTTATATGTGCGGCTAATAACCTGAAACACCTCCATGATATAACCCAAAAATCATTCTCAGATACTGAGCTATGGTTCTCTAAACATCAGCTCATACTCAACCCAAATAAAACAAAACTCATGATCTTCCAACCCACAAGATCCTCCCCCCAGCACCTTCTGTATTACAGCTAGGAATGCCAATTCACAAATAAAAATACTAGGTGTAATAATAGATAACACCTTAAGATATATAAGCATATATATAGCACAAACAATAAAGAAAGTTCACAAAAATGGATACTCTTTGCAAAAATAAAAATTATTCAACTATCACCTCTAGAGTTGCCATTGCTAGAACCCATCTTTAATCAAACATCTGTATGCTACTTCAAGTCTCACCAGCCATAAAAAGACAGATTTAATTAAACTTGAAGCATGCTACAATAAAATAGCTAAATGTACAACTGACTCCCACATCAAATCCACCACTGTCACTCCTTAAAATAACTTTCCTGGTTAGAACTCTCACAACTTCTGTCCTGTAACCAATTAACCTTAGCACACAAACTAGTATATCAACCTGAAAAAAATCCTGCCCTTCTAAATATTCTCCAGCCCCATGCCATAAATAGAAGTCTTCACTCAACATATAAATCTCTACTATGGCAGGGAACTTCCTATTTTCTCATGTAGCAACAAGGTGAAATTCAGTACCTCACAGCATCAGAACCAACACAAATACCAACCAATTCAAAAATATTCTTTAAAAATTATCTTAGTGACACCTGACTTTGCCCCTATACTACTCCAGGCTAACTAGTTTTAATAGTTCTGGTCATACCTTTCTTCTTCCCTGACCACCTCATACTCTATGAGAGAGAGCCTCTCATGTCTAGATAACCTCTAACCTCATCTTTTTCTATCCAATTTTCCCCCTAAAAACCCTTCCTCATCTTACTTTGAGAAACTACAGTACTGCACTATAATAAAGAATTAGATCACTGTATAATACAAATATCAGCTATAATAGCATAGAATGTTTGGTGTAC
This sequence comes from Protopterus annectens, assembly GCF_019279795.1. Taxonomy (NCBI): domain Eukaryota; kingdom Metazoa; phylum Chordata; order Ceratodontiformes; family Protopteridae; genus Protopterus; species Protopterus annectens. The sequence continues at coordinate 586,113,642 of NC_056730.1, read as the reverse complement.
TGTACGTCTTGTATTTTTTTTGTATAATTTCTTATATAAGTTTTGTATAATTTCTTGCATAAATTTTTGTATAACCTCTATATGTGTAGCTTTTCTCCCTGGGCCTCCGCTGAAAATGGGTCCTATCCCAGTCAGACTGACTTTCCCCGCAAACAAATGTAAAATAAAATAAATGAATAAAATTGTGTCTTTCACACATTGCCAGAAATGCTGCTCTACATATCTGCTTATTGATATTAATGGTTATTTTCTGTATGCTTATGAATAACTCAGTTCTTTGCCAGATTTCTACAAATATCTCCGTAATCTGTAATGTTCTGCCAACAGCACATCTTTAGGTATGGTTTCATGAGTAAAGTTTGGAACAGACTGGTATATTTCTACCATAAAGATTTGTGGAATATGATAACATTTGCAAAATTAAATTCATATATATTTGTCATTCTTTATTAAATTGACTTCAACATCCTTCTCATCCTTATATTTGGAGGGAGTCAGATGGTCAGACATACAGTTGGAATGTAGAACAGGGAGATACACTGGTATCATGTATGCATTTGATTTATGATATGTACTTTGCCGATGAATATCTGTACCTGTTTTATGTCCTCCCACATAAAATGCATTACTGTGTCCCTGATGTACAGCACATTGTAGTTGTCTGTTAACAGCAGCTATATGATACATACCAGTGTTCCACTCTCTGAGGTATGAAAGTTTTCATTTTCGGCTTTAGGTTGTTACTACTGTGCTGACATGCAGGGCAGTCTTTTAATTCGTGCTGCATACTTTTAGGAGTAGTACACACAGACTGGCCTATAGCTACAATGATCTTACATTACAACAGGCCTATGTGCCACACTATGTTGACCCAACTCACAAAGGGAAATTCACAGTTTCTGGCATTTAGTTGTAACAATGATACATTACAACAATTCTATGTATGGGGTGGAATTAGGTGAAATGGCGTCCTAGGCACTGTCTACTGTTTCAGCCCCCTCACGTACACACACAAATCCTTCAGTGCCCCCCATACCATGCACATTACTTTTTTCTTCCTTTTCTCATATTTTGCCTTATACTTCACCTTTTTCAAGAAGCCATAACTTTCTATATGCTCTGATGTGCATTTTAGAGTTCTTTTTTTTTCTTTTACACAACTTTTTCATGCAATGATGGCTTGAACAGAAATTATGATTTAGGAAAGAAAGTCAGTGCTGCTGTTCAACTTTAGTTTTCTTTGCATCCTTTCAACACACCTTTCCTGACCAAGACAGCACAGTGATAACCATTGAGGAAATAACTCAATTAAGCTGGAGCCCCCAGAAGCTGTTGGGGTTATAGATGTTCTGGGATGCATTTTAGAGCATTTTCCAACCTTTCAATCCAATGGTGGCCTAAACAAAAATCATGAGTAAGAAAAGAATTTCAATCTTATCTTTGTTTTCTCTTTCAAGGAAGAACTAAGGTGAATGTTCAAAGCTGTCAAAATAATAACTTATAATAACAAACAAGACAATTGCTGTGAGGATACGCAGGTCTTATCTAGTAATACTGCTTGCTTACTTAACCCCCTAAAAAAGTAAGTCACTGCCTGTGCATCCATCTGGTGTTAGATTGGTATGAAAACAGAGGTTCAAATTGCCACAGTCATTTATTCCAAATTACTGCTGACATAAATATACACAGCATGCCCCTTCACATCTCACCACTAAATCCCAAAGACAGCCACCTGTGTTCGTGCCTGATGTGTGATTGTTAGGAAAATGAAAAGTAATAATGACAGTAATGTATTCTACTTTGTTGCTCCTAGACACTACACTGCCCCTATACAAGCTATAGTAAACTTCTCTGTATACTTCTAAGGTCTGTGAGAAAAGTAAGAGAAATGATGATCACACTGTCCCCAACCCCAAAATGAGCTATAATGGCCTCCACTGCACACCTGTAAGATTTGACTGTGCTGAAAATTAAAGGTAGTAATAACCATATACTCGCCCAACCCCACACATAACCTGGAGCAATGTACTGCACACACACACACACACACACACACACACACACACACACACACACACACACACACACACACACACACACACACACACACACACACACACACACACACACACACACACACATCTCAGCAGGGCTGGTTTTAGAATGGGTGCAGCTGAGAGCAGTGGCCATTATCAGCTTTATCCTAACAGGGTCATATCACAGCTCTGTTCAGGTTAAAGAGTATAATCAGAAAATGAAAACATTTTTTCTCCTCATTTCTTACCAACCAGCAACAACTTTTGTGGGGCCCCACAGTGTCAAGGATGATTAAAGGGACAGACTTTGCTGTACCCATTTATACAGGCTGGGTAGTGGGGGCCATCAGACTCACATAAGATGTGAGTGTCTGAATATTCTGTAATACATTTTATGCCTTACTTTTGAAATGCAATACATTGTTAGAGCTGCATGTTTTACTGATACTCAAAAGAATAATGCATGTGTCTCAACATTACTGGGTGTGTGCTCAGATAAAAATCTGTGATATTTTTTACATACAAACACACACACACACACACACACACACACACACACACACACACACACACACACACACACACACACACACACACACACACACACACATACATGTAAGCCATAGCAATAGTAATTTTGCACTTATTTCAGCAAATAGCAAAACAGTGTGCAACACTGGTAATGCCACACCAGATCAGTGACTATTATGTAGCAGTCACCACACAGCAGCAAGGGTAAGTCACTAATTTACCTCATTGAGGAGTAATGCACATCTGTTATCATTTACCTCATTGTGGAGTAATGCACACCTGTCACTAGCCATGATTTCCGAGACCTTCCCTGATTTTGCCTCGCAGTTTTGCTCTGTATTTCATAAAAAGTTTCATTTACTGGTAAAACATTCAGGATTACAGATAGTCAATAAATCCAGACATCAGAGATTTATATTTCTTTTTATCCAAAAATGCATGTTGATGCAAACGGTGTTACTCTATTGACTTTTAAGTGAATTAGAGTAATATTTAAAATGGCTTCCTGATTTTGAGCCTTCATTCTGCTATTATTTTTGGCACTGAGTAGATCTCTTCAGCAATGAAGTTGAGAGTGATACTATTTGGTGTCCTGCCAGTATTTATAAAACTACCTGAAAGAGAAAAACATCCCTAAAGATTGGGAGTGTCAGCTCCTCTTAAAAATCCCAGGTAAGCACTGAGATTGGTCACCCTGGTCTGCTGATCTATAGGGCTTACCTTGCTCATGTAAATTATCAGCTTTATACTAACAGGGTTATATCTAAGTCCTATTAGGTTAATCAGCAAAATCAGAAAATTAGTAAATTCTTTCTCATTTTTCCACAATCAGCAGCAGCTTTTGTGGGGCCCTCACACAGTCAATGATGATTAAGAGGGCCCATGCAACCACGGGTATTGCAGGTACCTAAAGCTGGATATATTATTAGTTTTAGTGTAGAGAATGTCCATCCGCAGAGTTTAACTAAGGCAGGGGCACTGTGTCAGTGGTAAAATATTTAATGGCATTGTGAAGGCTCTTACTTGATAAAACACTGTTAAAATAACCAGAGATATATTTCTGAATTTTAAAGAAGATATAAATTAAAGTTATTATTACCCATTAAGTATACAAGGTTGCTGTACTAGCTTTTGTTGGTTTGACAGACATGGTACAAAATATCTAGATAAAATAACTTGATATGGTTGGGGGCCCCTCAGAAACAGAGGGGCCCCAGCAACCACAGGATGCTGACATATTCATTCTTGCAAATTATTTTCCTAAATGGATACCACGTTAAGCCTAAGCCGTGATACGTAATAGTACCTCATCCCTGCATATTCATAACTCCAAGTCTTTTCATTGCATTCCCACCATACATTCTCAAGCAAGATGGATTAGCTAGGCAGGTAGGTGTCAGGGTTAGAGCATGGGCATAGCTTAAAGTTGCAGGTTTGAATCTCAGGTCCTCCAATCTGTGTTCAATTCCATTCCAAGTTGTAATGAAATGTGTGTGCAACATTACAAAATGTGTATGGTGATACTGTGATGCTCTTCAAGAGAAACATTTTGAGAACCTGATCTGAGCAAAGTATATCACTGTTATTTTAGGATTTCATCATTCATAGTTGCTCTTTTCTTTTTGCTGGTGATGAGGACAGCACTCGTAACTGTGCCCTGTAGATCAAGTGAATGCACAGGCTGGAGAAGCAGCGGAGGAAGGGAGATATGTTGATTATCTGTTTTTGTAAATAAAATATATCTGATTCTTTTTGCAGGCTTGTATTTTTGACATTAGCATGTATGTTGGTTATAATGCAGGAATACCCATTAGGCATCAGTAAGGTTAGTGCAATACTCACACTATTACCTGTGCTTACAAGTCTAATTTAACTAAAAATATGTTTAAATATTATTTAGCAGGAAGCTATGTTTTCTGAAGATGGTTTTTGAAATGTAGGCCACAAACAAAATTACAGTCAGTTATGTGTAACTGTCATAGCGATTGCAATGTCACTGTTTGTTTCTAATGTATGTCTTGACACACATGTATGTGGGGATGTGGTTCTCAGTGACTGATATGTTGTGCATAGTCTACTTATTCACATACTGACTGTGTGTCTGCTGCATTAGTGTTCAGACTGCTGTTGGCAGACTGTGTGGTATGCCTTTCATTTCAACATGGGTATCACATCTGCCTGCAAAACCTTTGATAGGTTTGTTAAAGCATACTTGCATCCTGTGTTTGGGAATGCTTTTGCACATAGGCATTTCTTTGCAGCATTTCATAATCAGCGAACAGCATCAGGATGTTTGCCTTTTTCAGGGTAGTGATTGCTAATAAATGAATGTAGGGCATGCATACATTTGTAGACTGACAATGTTTGCACAGCATATCGTAGCTCCTCATGTGTCACAGGCTGTCACTGCATTTAGGAATGAACATTATTACTATTTTGTTGTGTTATATTCGTTAAACTGATGTGGGGTCAGCCAGTGACCATGTTGTTTGGCTCAGCTGTTTGTTATACGGCTTTTATATTTTACATAGTATTGTCATCTCACTCTGTCTTCATTATAACAATGTTAAACGGTGGCTGCTCATATGATTCATCAAATGCACAGACACATGGAATACATTTGACATTCAAACAAAAACATAACTGTTCAAGGACCATATGCAAGGGAAAAACATGGAAGTGGTGATATTCTGTCAGACACTCATTTGGACAATTTACTGAGGCATACATTACTATTAAACAGTGCAGGTCTCAATAATACTATTATGTTGTAATTTCCCCAGTATTATTTTGCAAATGAGAGTTATATGAATGTTGCATAAGGCATTGTCAGGGCATGCTTCCCTTCAAATATCAGGATATGTTATTTGTGCTTGATTTGCATATGCTTGCTATGCTTAATGTTGGCCAATAAACAATTGTTCAGGTCATGTCATGATTTACACTGGTAAGCTCTGCTAGGCATGCCATTGCACGGCCTTAAGTAAGTGGCTCACATTGTGTGATGGATACAGTGTCCCTGACATGTTCAATTATTGAAATGTCCATAAGTATAGATAATGGGGCATAGGGAAGGTGTTGTGTGCATGAGGAGCCAACTGCTAGCAGCAAATCTGTTAATCATAATTGTGTTACTTAATAATATTTGTGCTATTTCATATGAAATTGTGTATTAAATGAGACCTGCAATGTATGTAAGTTCATTCATATATTCTGATATGCAGAACACACATGTCAACGGGATGTTCTCTTAGATTGCAAATATACACATCAGTTTTAGTTTACTGTCAGCTGTGATTTTCAAAGGAATATGTGGCCTGATAGACATTTGTTTTCATTATTATGGTTTTCATTACTGCCATACATTGCATGTGGTGGTACAATCGACTATGGTCATAACGTATTATAAGGTTTCAATGAGGACTGTTTTCTGCTCTTCATTGTGTCACAGTGGGTATGTTATGCAGACAGATAGCATCAGGTATGCATATGTAATTTCTGTCCTGTGTTGTGAGTCATCCTGACAGAGCTTGGGACCCATGGACGATCACCCATTAGACGTCAGTGACGAGCAGATGCCAGGTCACTGCTGGAGCCCTCTAAGGATGAAGCTGGACCTGCATGCCATAGGAGACAATGCCAGGAACAACAGCAAGATAAAAAAAAAACAATGGTACAAATCCATTCAAATAATCCTAAAATAACAATGGTATAAATCCATTTAAATGGATTTGTACCATTGTTATTTTAACTCTGAAGAAACCTTGCTGTGACTAGGCAAAAAGCATTCAGTTTCATTAAAGTTGTTTTGGAATTATTTCAGCTGCCTGGTTCCTTTACTCGAGCTGGTTTTATTCTTTTTGGTTCAGAAACAGACCCATTTACTTAAGAGCTGTGACTAACTAACTTTTGCCATAAATGACTGCTTCCTCTGTGCAAATGAACTGATGCAGAATGTATATAGGGCAATTCAGTGTGATTTATCTTCACTGACAAATGAAATGATGCAGAATTAATTTAGGGATATACAGTGTGGATTAAATCATTTGCAGACATGCATCTTTACAGTATCTGCTGCTGACCTCAAATATGCTATAGATGATGCTGTCCTTGCAATTGCTAAAAATGATTTCAAGACTGTATTAAATCTCTTTGCAGAGACTTCCTAAACATGTGAGATTATTTACTCTGTCAATCTGATCCAAACCATACAAGCAATTTTCCAGAAACTTCCATGAGAAAAAAAAATATTGATAGGTGTACTATTCTTTTATCTTGGAAGTCAGCTCTCACTCATGGTGGACAATAATTTATTTATTTATTTATTTTATTTTACATTTGTTGACCGGGCTAGTCCAACTGGATATATGTCCATTTTCAGTAGAGGCCCGGGGAGAAAAGCTCCATATGTTGTACAAGTTCACAAAGAGGCATGAAAATATTACATGAGACACAAAGCAATTTAAACATATGATTTAAAAAGATAAAATAAGATACTAGAATTTAAAATTTTTTTTTTTTTTTATATAGTGAGCATTAGTCTGGATTAGTGCAGGAGCAGAGTGAGCATTAGTCTGGATTAGTGCAGGAGCAAAGCCAGTGTTTATTGAGATGAGTCTTTAGTTGATTTTTAAAAATTTGGAAAGAGGTTAAAGAAGTGATATGAGAGGGTAGATTATTCCATGTTTTTCCAACAGAGTTGGAGAATAAACAGTCACCTGCATGATTGTGAGATTTACTAATGTTTTTAGGCTTTGTCTAGAAAAATAAAGACAACACAGAGTTCACTGACTTTGGCTCATTTGTAGAAGTGTTCCAATACAGCTTCACTGATTGTGACTAGTGGAGACTGTGACACATGTATATGGTACAGATATTATATTCCACTCTTTATAGATGCAAACATTGGGTAACTTAGCAACACAGTCTCAAAATCTTGGAGTGGTATAATTTTTTAGAATATCTTGCATATTAACTGGGATAATGCTGTAATTACACTCATATGTACCTATGCCACTTGGACAAGACTAGTTCAAAAATTTCAGCTCTCTAGACAAAGCCTAAAAACTGCTCATTCATGTCTAGAAATTCTGCGTGTGTTAGAAAATGCTAGGACACATTAAAGGTGTGCACCATGTGATAGAAGAAACTAGTTACTAAATGATTTCAGAAAAGTAGTAGTCTCCATTAAGTGGTAGCTAATTTCAAGGAAAAGCAGTTTTCTTTACAAGACAAAGAGCACAGGAAGGCCAGGAAAGTATCAGCTAGCATATATGTTTCCCAGGTGTAAGCATGTGAGGCGTCTGCAACCAGCGTTGTGACTTTAGAACAAGATTATTGTGTCATTCCAAGACACATATGGGAGCTGTGATTGAATTATCAACATAGTCAGACAAAAGCATAATTTTCAAATTTATGAATATACAATTTGGAGATAAGAAAACAGCATACAGAGACAGGAAGAGTATGTATAATATTATGAAGTGGTGTATGATGCCAGGTGCATCAACTCATTATGACAAAATAAATTGCTGAGGTTGATATTTATTTAGGAGATTCCAGTCAAGAGCCATTCCAACAGACACATTGTACCTATGAGCTATCCACATATATGATGACAGTTGCATGGGGGCAAGTTCCACCATCCTGCATACCTTTATTAGCATATATCAGATTTTCCCCTCACATGCCTATATACAGTGGTAAACAGACTAAGTAATTCCTTGTAAAGCAATACATTCAAAGTTGTGATTTCATCCCACGATACTTAAGACCTTAAACAGTAGAACATTCCAATTACATTACATACCGAGAAAGCCCAAGATCCATATGCTTTGTCATATCAATATTTATTATTATTAGGTTAGTCATCTGTACCCATTTGCATAAATAGCCGTGACAATTTTGGAATATCAGCTGATCTTCCTTTGATGTCACATATTTTCCCGTCTAACTCATTGGCGTATAGTCAGTAAAATACATCAGCCATTGTCCTTCAAGAGTATTTACATACTGGCCAAAACCTTTTCTACATAATGCCTTTTGAGGCAAAATGAAACTACTAAACTTTCTAGACTGAGAAATTTCAATCTACTAGGTATCAGAGAAGCTCCATTGAATGCCTGAAGCCTAAGAGAAAAAATGTCTGAAATGAAACTTTCTTTTAGCTGGAAAACATGTACATCTGTGTAGCTAGTGAAACAGATTATGAAAGTTCTCGTTCTCTTCTGGGGTTCACCACCTATCACTCATGCAGTACCACTTGCAGCATCAGCAGTAGGATATTTTTATATTTATTAGATATGTCATACTTGTGTATCTCATCCTAAATTACGTCAGCCTTCATTTAGTATATGTCCAAATTGCTCACAATTTTTCCTTTATTTATAATTCTATTCCCATTGTCTGCCTCTGAAGTAACATGTTGAATACTTAAATGTTCTACCCATATGGAAGTAAAACCAAACACCTTTTATCAGATTTCAGTCAGTCAAATGTTATCTGGCCTAAAGTAACTTCTAAGACAGAACAAGAAGAATAGTGCTTCTAGTCTTTCTAGTAGCTTAGAAATTTGAGCTTGTGATCCTCTTTGTTGGGAATGCCTGGTATCTTTCCAGCTGTTTGATATTCCTTGGATGTACATCCCAAATGGAAGAGTATATTCTATAATTGCTTTTATCAGAGCTGAATGCATGGGGACAATAACCTCTTTAGATCTGGGTGACAGTCTCTTGGTTATCAGCTATGCTAAGTAGAAGGATTTCCTGATAACTATTGCTACATGGTGACCAAAGGAAGGAGGATTATCAACCCAGGTTTCCAGTCATTCTGTAAAATGACTCATGGATCCAACACCCAAAGACCCACTATCTTGGTAATATCCCATCCCATATCTTGGGTATTAAGATATAGTATTGTCATATACTGGGTATTATTGGCTAGGCTTGTAAAGGCTCTGATGCCATTAGCCTAGTAATCATCTGTGAACACTATCAGTGTACACAGGCACTGGCAATGAGGCATAGAATGCCGTTGGTACATCACTGATATGAAGGGTGAGGTGGTAGCAGTTATTAACACTATCAGTGAGGTTGTAGCAGTTATTAACACTATCAGTGTACACAGACACTGGCAATGGGGCACTGAATGCCATTGGTACATCACTGATATGAAGGGTGATGTGGTAGCAGCTACTATCAGTGTACACAGACACTGGCAATGGGGCACAGAATGCCATTGGTACATTATTGATATGAAGGGTGAGGTGGTAGCTACTATCAGTGTACACAGACACTGGCAATGGGGCACAGAATACCATTGGTACATCACTGATCTGAAGGGTGGGGTGGTAGCAGTTATTAACACTATCAGTGTATGCAGACACTGGCACTGAGGCACATAATCCAATTGTATGCCATCGATATGAAGGGTAGGGCTAAGTGGAATTGCTGCATAACAGAGGGTGACCCTGCCCCAGGATTAGAACTCACACAGGATAAATGTTGCTTGTAATCAAAGGAATATGATTGTAGCAGGCATCACTGGCATTAATGGTGTGGCTACACCACAATGAGATAAAAGTGTCTACTCTAAATAAGTTTAGATTTGTTACCGAGTAATCATTTATTTTACAAATCTCTGTTGTACAACATTTAGCAGACAGAAAAGAACAGCAGCCAGGGTCATCTAGGCAATTGTGCAGCATGGCAGCAGGTACACCTTAACTTCTGCATGTTGTACTGAAGTCTTGGGGTATGGAAGATATATGCATTATGCTTACTCTTGCATATTTCTATGCAGGTCTCTTGTACTTTTGGGGTTACCATTGAGGACTCTCTGCTGGACAAAAAGCCTGGGGTTGAGCAGCTGTAAGTTTTTTTTTTTTAGCTGCATATAGTGCTGATGTAATCACTGTTGCCAAACAGTAGGATATATCTGCTAGAGTCTCAAGCCTCAGATGCACAGTTGGAGAGTGGCACAATGGTTGCAGACAAATCTGCTGCTCAGCAGACATACACTGTTGGCGATGAAGGCGCATGAAGAAACCCAAGCTGCTCATTTGGGGGGTGTGACCATCTTCTATTTGTGATTCTACTCTTCCAGTCTTGGAAAGTCCTGCTGCAGTAGGTGAAGGGATGGGACACCCAGAATGCTAGCTGTCTTTGTGTAATTATTTCATCACCTGACTCTGATCATGGTAATTTCACTTGTGAAGTGTAGTCTTCATTTTTGCTGTGATCCTAAAAATGGTCCATTACCACAGGCATACTGCTACAACTGGTGTAGGTGGTGCAGGCAATGGTCTCAAACAACATGCTGTGGGAGAGCATAGAGTTACAGATATGGACAGTTATAGCACTGCATGCATTAGGCCACATCTGTCTCTCAACTATCATACGTGGGCACAACAGGAGGCATCAGATGGGGCATGCCATGACCACCAGTTGCCACAGATTGCAACTAACCTTTCAAGACTGTGCAGGTAAAGTCTTATTTGATCACTGTTCTCCATTAGCTGGTGCAGCTTAAGTCTATGATGCTGTGACAACAGCAGCTTCTGTTTCATACACTAGAGAGTAAACTTACTAGTGGAACATCTCAGGGTCCATTACAGGTATCCACTCTAGCCAGCATGTTCCACATACCCACACAACACCATAACCTGGGCATAGTCTATTACCTAGACTGCACAGTTACTTTTGATGACACTCCATCTGGGTCTTGTACAGGATGGCCCCATTTTTTCCATTATCAACCCAGAGGGGGGAAGTTAGAGCATGTGACTGTTGCACAGTACAGACAACTGAACAGCAAGCAGGTGCTGTCAGTGTGTTACACAGTATTTCACTGTGACACATGGGAAAGAGGGATACGAAGTATCAACTTTTGTGGTGCAACTCTATGATTAGCCTGTGGTGTGTGTCTGCCCATTGTTTGGGAGATGATGTATTGGTACTTCTCATGTACTTCATTCTGTTTAGAGTTAGACACAGACATGCTTCTGTAAGAATTCAGAGTTTTGTTGCAATGAATTGCTTAATGTTAGTTTATTGTACTGAGTAACATATAATATAATAGCAAATGTCACAGCAACATAATTAAATGGTATATTGCAGTATAATACATCAAATAACTGAAACCATGAACATAGTACAATAACTATATCTAAACAAGTCTTGTATCATTCTTCAACTGAACTCTCTGTCCTAAATATACACATTATATTACTTCCATCCAGTAATTTTCCTCTGAGAACCATATCCACTCCCCTTAACCTTGTTTCTCAGGCCTTGCAGATGTGTGGCATAGCCTATTTTTTATCTAGCATTCCATTACAAGTACACATCTTTCTCTTGAGAAAGGAACATTCCCTTGAGAACTGTTATTTCTGCACATCTCATGCTTAGCCAGCAAGATTATCTTTTCCCTTCTACTGAACTGTCTTTCCCTGAAGTGTTTGCATACATGAAACACAAATCTGACATAATATTTTTAGGCCTATTCTACCATTTACTCTACCTTATGCTTAATAGCTACTTTAAAGTAAAAACCCTCAGTCTAACAGATTCACCTTAGGTCTCTGACAAAAGTTTACAGGGACCTTTTTTGTTGCTACCTCACAAATGTATCATATCTATATTACTAACTACTGCAATCTGGTTTAAATATGTGGACTTTATGCCACCTTCCACTAAATTTTTTGTAATGCACAGTCTACTAATTGACACTATAAGAGTTAATGCTACCAAAATCACTATAACTACTAGAAGATATTTTAAAAATATCCCACCCCAACCCTGGAATAGATTTGTAATCCAGTCTGTCCATGAGGTGTCACCAATGTCTTGCACCTTGGCCATTACCTCACTCATAATCTGCAAATGTGTCCTGATAGATTTACTTTTATCTGGTATATAACTACAGCATTCCATTCCAATCAATCAGCAAGCCCCATGCTGGGAAGCCACCAGGTAATCAAGGGCCATACGATTCTAGAAGACCACAATACGCATCATGGTCATTTCTAAAGTGATGCACTTTATGGTCTCAAAGGTACTATTAGCTAATGCCTCCAATAACTTAGACAATTTATGCAATTTCCAGATAGCTTTAACAGCTCCATATGCAGGAAATATACCCGCTGCAGTGATTACCCCATCACCTAGATCCATAGCTTTTGATGTATGTGTGATATATTTAAAACCTGCACATAATCATGAAAGTCAGTGTTCAGGTCTCTTTTAATTCTGTGGTTTCTGAAACTTATTGGGCCAGGTATTTTTTTTAAATGTCTTATGGCTGGTAGTACATATTCTGCAGTCTAACAGCTTCACAGTTGACATTGCTGCTCACATTATCATTTGGTAATAGTATTTAAATGTATTCATATCATCCAAACACCTGCTGGATCAGTGAGTACATACCCAGTTGTAACATTGTTGTTGAGTAAGTCCTTGTAGTGGCAGAGTTGGTGAAACATCATCCTATCATCCCTGTAACTATGTCACATCATCAAGTAGGGAGTGGAGTGTGAATGTTTTGTGGGTGGCACTGTCCAGTGTACAACAGGTATTGAGGATCTGACAAAGCACTGTAGGTGTGTACTGCAGAATTCCTCCTAAAACTTCAAAATAACAAAACTCATCTGACTTCTGTGACAAATGTGCTCATTGATGTTCACTATGCTGAACACCACAGTATGCCACCTGCTCTTGTCTGCAGTGATCTGACTGATGTGAGCAGCCATTGTTCTATGAGGTATTCAACATTATCCAGGAGATGACCGGGTTGCATGAGCCCTCCTTTCAAATAATAGATCCAGAGTACTAGAGTTCCAAATTTTTATATTATGGTTTTCAGTGGAATTGTGGGAAAACCCACATCTATAATATTTCCATTGTGACTACAAGTCACCTGGCAGTTGAAGAAGTAGTAAATGGGACGGCTGTCACATATTTGCAACTGTATCATACAGGGCATATTTCTGGATCACGGTATGTGTGGGATTTACAGTGCAAAGTACACCTGCAAGATGACACATACTGTGGAATATCTGCATCACATGTGTCTGCTCAACCTGCATACATATCATGTGGATGCATGTCCCTGCATGGACAAGTAGACAGTGCAGAAAATGGGCAAGGATATGATTTGAGGATGCCTGCAAAAGTCCTGCAGTGTCCACAGTTGGCCACTTGAAGGCTTTAGTGGATAAAATTGCTATTGTAGCATTAGCTTTGAAGAAATATCTGTTGACCCCTGGCACCATTTGCATCTATTTTCCTGCCAAAAGTAGACATAATGTTTTACATTTGTCCAGCCATAGAGAAACACTCTAGGCCATTCCAACAGAAACGTGATGCATTGAGAATACTGGTCTTGAAGTGACACATTATGAATTGCTTCCTGTAACCTTGAGAATGCATCTACTCATGTACATAAGCAGATATTTGCTACTGTGGTGAGTGTGGACTACTGATTAATTTGGGTTATATGAATGTCTATGAATTGTGTAAGGCTTCATAGATATGCATTGAGCATTGTTTATGAATAAAACCCTCATATTTGAACTTGCTTAACTACATTTTATTATTAAGGTGTTTTGTGGTGTGTGGCTTTTGCCTTTATCAACATGCTGCTTCATCTTTTATCTCCAAAATAAGACAATAAGTGCAGGAATCAGTGACATGGTATGCAATGTACAGTGGTAGTGTATGATGAAAAAAATGAACATTTTCAACACGTGGTTCTAAAACAATGGAAAGAAAGTATAAACCTGCAGATATTATTCTCCTTACCATTGACAGCTTTGGTGCTCAAAACATATGCAATTAGCAAGATAACATGACTAAAGGCTGGACCACAAGTTGGCGAGTACAGCAGTGCACACCATCACATTACTACTAAAAGGCATAGGGTATTATTCATGCAGACATCCTTGATTTCAGTAGGTACAAGCCTTTGCATAGGCAGTTGTACCATACAAGTGTACCAACAAGTGATTGCAGTCACACACACATACACACACACACACACACACACACACACACACACACACACACACACACACATACCCGCACGCACTTGTCCACTGACATGTATATTCACACATGCATGTGTAAGTATACACATAGACACCCATACTCACACATGCATGCATACACATGTACACACAAGCACACACACACATACACATACAAGCATGTGCACATGTATGCGCAAATGCTTGTAAGCACATGTATGCACACATATACGCACACATACTCACGTGACAATCAATAAACATTTTTTTCTAACAACATTAGATGTTTGTACTGAAATCAGACATGTTTGCATAAGAAAACCTATATAATCATATGCATATACTGTGTATACTACAGGCATTACTGAGTTATCAGGCTTCCTTCCCAGCCATGTTCTGCTCTTTCACCACCAGTTTCTATTTCCCTTGCTTCTTTAAGCACATCCCAAAAACATTCAATAACTTAGTAAAATGATGCCATCAGTAATTGAGTACAAAGAAACCATGAGATGAAAATGAGAGAAATGTGTAGGATTGCTCTGTGAATCTTGTAAATGAGGATCATGCACTTTGGTGTAGCATTCATTGACACACTGACTACAGAGATAGTTTTGTGGGCAACAGTTTTTATGTTTCCACTGTATTGTGATACAGATGGTCACATATATATTGATACATGTGTATCTGGCTGTGTGTGAGATTACACAGGACACCCCCCACCCCCGTGACACATAAGTACCAAACATACAATATGAGGACATGCTGTGGTAGGCATACACACTCTGCTAGGTAGTACAGCTCTTCTTCATGTCATACTTATGCACGTCTATTATTCTGCTGATAAAAGAACTGGAAGCAAGCTTGACAGCCTAACTGTGCATTGTTGGCATCAGACAGTCTCTAAGACTGTACGTGGTACACACATCAAATGCTGCCACTATTGCAGTTCCATTGCAGTAAACACGCACAATGCACAAACTGTGACACAGTACACCACATGATGAATTCAGTGCATGCACACATGTTATGGGACTTTGCCACTCAGTGAACCCTGGTCCTGCCTTACTCCAGTTATCCACATACTACACTGAGCATGACAGGTGTCAGAGCAGCTCTGACTGGAAGTTAAGCTCCTGCCACTGTGAAGTTAGGGGGACTCCAAGCAGAATATGAAGACAATTACAACATACTACTCTGTGTCTTTGTTTAGCTGGGATTCAAAATCATTTACCTATGATGACGACGATGATGATGATGATGTGCATAGAGATACCTAGAGGTAAAATTAAGGCAGATTTATATTAGGGAAAGGTATCTGCTGTCTAACAAAAATAAATAAATAAATCTCAACAGCTTTAAATAAATAAATAAAACTCAACAGCTTATTTATCATCTGTTTATAAAGGACTTCAGCTGGGCTCTGCAGCAGTTGTTTTCTTCACAACTTTTTTTCCTTTAGAAATCAGTCTTCAATGCAGCAGGGAAAACACATAAGCAATTCCAGTTGTTTAATTTGGTCTTTTAATACAACCAGTTTCCAGATGGTTTACAAACATTGCAGATTGTTAGGCAGCTAGAAAAGCATGCAGAAATGATGGTCTGACACATTAAACACTGCCCTGTTTTTTTTCCTTTGCTTATATAAGCAGGAGAAGTACAATTTCTGGGAAAACAGTTTGTTACAGAAGAAGAAGAAAATAATTAAATTAAGAAAGGTCCTTTTGTAAAATATTAAAACATATAAATCAACTTCTTACAGCAATCAGTCACATACGCTAAAGTTAATAGCTCACTTATTTGCTAAACACAGCTAATTAGTGATATATAAAAGGTTTATTCTGACTAAATGATAACCTAGAGTGTTCATCCTAGAACTCATTTGCTTTACAGAAGTCACTTTTACATTGTAGTTGCAACAGAATTCTAGCAATTTATTACTATATGTTAAAGACTTATTTGCCTCCTAAATGATGCCCCTAATACAATAATTACCAAGCTCATTTAAGACAAAGCCTGGTGAAAATATATATTTTGACTTTTATCAATGCCATAAAGAGAAACATCCAGACTTCTAGAGTCTTTATTTCTCTTATATTCTAGAAAGAAGAACAAGTAACAGTTCCTTCATTGGCAAAATTACTTTAAGAGATATGATATACTCAGTAGAAATAAATATTCATAATTATCAAGTATGTTACTTTGCATGTAGTATATCAGAGTACAGCCAATACTATTTCCTTGTCATTAAAGCAACAAACAATGTTATAAAGGATGTGTGTGTGTGTGTGTGTGTGTGTGTGTGTGTGTGTGTGTGTGTGTGTGTGTGTGTGTGTGTGTGTGTGTTTGTGTATATATATGTATGCACTTTTATTTTCCTGGGTCCAAAAACATTGGTTTTGCAATTAATCTGTTATACTTGTTTGTACCATAATTTGAAGAGGGAACATTTTACACACTGCACCATCTAAAGCACCTGTCAATGGTTTCTGATTTCTGTCATGTCATTTTACACTTTTTACCTTCTGTATTATCACTTCACTATTCCTGAAAATCAATTGATAGCTCAGAGATGCACAGTACACCTGAAAATAGACTAAATTTTCTTTTTTTCTTTTTTTTTTTTTTTTTGTTAGCAGGTAAGTATGTTTGGCAAGTTGCTTATTTATAAACTGTTTTATGGGTGATTAGAAGTTGTAGATGAGAGAATACAATAAAAACATTGTACATATCACATATAATATATATTTTATATATAGATTGGTACAGGCAATCAGTAGATCAAGGGTTTAAGCAAAAATGAAAAAAAATAAACTTTCTATATTTTCTTTAGAACATTAATATTGTTATCTGTGTTTTAACAAAGCTATCACATGGCAGCCATAGAGTAATCCAAAATATTAATACAGCTAATCATTTTAAATGATAACTTTAAATAATTTAGGGCAGAGAAGAACCAAATTACAATGTTGTCAATTGTTGACGGGGGTCTGTTCTTTGTCTCTGATCCATTATGCTGTCAGTATGAAGGAGACCCAATTAGGCAGTACTAACGTACTAACTAAGCTAATGTAATCAAAGTCCACCTAAGAACCTCTAGAGATACCAAGTGCCCTGTAAAGAAAAATTCAGTGACAGAGAAGGCTATGGAACATGACAAAGTAGAACATGAGCCCTTACAGTACTAGAACATCTGGAAACCAGCAGATGGTTAAAATTATTTAAAGAAAGCATTGAGAAATGCTAACCTTTCTGAGAAAACGTCATTTACTTTAATGGGTAAACATGTGCCCAGTGTAATTTGATTTAGTTATTCATTGCACCAGACAATGACCCCTGCCATTGTAACCAAGCCGTACTGTCACAGTACAGCAAGAACTTTATCTCAAACGTGGGAGATAAAAAAAACATAGTCCAAAGTTTCATTAAAGAAAATAAATCACATTACCCTTTCTTAGCAATTAAATTTGATATTACATTATGGAGAATAAAGGTTGTGGTTATAAATAAACTTTATCCTGTAGGACTTTGATTCCTTCAGATTCTATGTCCATACTGTGAGATTTTCAGGAATTCATTTTACTAAACATTGTTTCGAATCCTGAGTCACTGCTGCAAATGTCTTTGTACTTCTTAGGCTTACCTAGCTAACTCGTAAATAAAATTTAAACAAGAATAAATAATTTAAATATGAAAAAAATGTCACCTGCCTTCTAAAGTTTTACATGCTTAGGCAGAAGAGACTACTTAGGGTTCTCATTGCCATTAGATGATATATAAAGTTGTTAATATTGTCCTCACACAAAATCCATGGGTTTATATTTCAGCAATGACGTTATTCAGCATGGAGAAGGAGGAGGCATTTTTTGAAGTGTTAATTTTTGGATGAGATGTTAAATTGCAATCATTTTCATTTGATCTAATGACAATTCAGGTAAGTGGCAAAGATCACATGGCATTTATTTGATGAACAAAAGGGGAATTTTATCAAATTAACACTGGTAGTATTAAGAAACAAAAATGCTTTCTCAAGCAACAGTGAAATTCATAAATAGCAACATAATAAGTAAAGTATAAAATAGAAGTAAAGAGAAAAAAAAACATCTTACATTATGTACTTTTAGTAGTAGACGCTCTTACCCTCTATGGTCTCTAAACTATAATCCAATAGTGTAGCATAACATTTTTAACATAAGCTATACATTCCCTCATCTTTTTTAATGTTTTGTTTGGTTTTAAAACAATAAATAAATCAGTTATAAAACAAACAAATAACTATTTACATAGGTCCACAGCTGATCAATACATCAAAATTATACATAAATAACAATTAATATTTTTCAAGAAAATCTTTATGTTTAAGCCAAGATTTACATGAATGTGCAATATTAGAAGTTGTCATTTTTACAGTATGCAGTTCATTACTACAAACAATTTTTGCCATACTAATAAATTCAACACCAAAGGGGGTAACTTTACTTTTCCAGTTTTTAATAATTACTTTTCTGGCTATAGCAAGAATAGACCAAAGGAGAGGCACTTGTTTTTTTAGAATTATCTCAAGAATCAGAGTATTAAATAAAACTAAAGATTCTGAAATATTACATCTATCTGATCATAGAGCATGAATAAAGTTATTCATTTTTTTCCGAAAAAGGGAGATGACTTTGCATACATATACCATTTGCATCCAATCACCTGTTATTTCAGAATCAAATCTTCAGCATTTAATTCTATTTGATTTATACATAATTGTAATTTTGTTAGGAGTGACAAAAGCTCTATGTAAAAATTTCAATCAATCAATCAATCAATCAAACTAACTTTATTGTCATTCAGGCCTTACATAACGCACAGCTGAATGAACTTTTGTTTCTCTGAGCACATGTACAAAAACATAAAAAACACAGCAACAGAGAAATGCAGAAACACAGATACACAACAACATCAGTTACAACATGCAAGTGACAACAGTGCAAGTGAAAGGCACAGAAAGTTCAAGCTCCATCAACCACGATTCCGCCATCTCCCTCTCCAACTCCGGATATCCCAAGTCCAGTCTGGTCCCCTTCCACACCACAGACCTACGTCCGATGCAAACTGAAACCCAACAGATAGAAAACGGACATTCGCTACTGTAATAATCCAACCATCCACACCACCACAGTCACCATTCCATCGCCAACAATCATCAAGCCTCCCAAACCAAAAATGGATCACTCAGACCAACGATTTAATCCAGTCCTTTTAAAAGCACACCTTGGCTGCCAAGTCTTGTCTTCACTTCTGCCTTCCATATTTAGCACTCACACAAATTCACCACTGAAGGCTGAAAGCTTCCTTGTCCAGTTCGGCGACACCCACAGCAAAAAAAAGCGACCCAACTAAACATGACACCATGGACATCACGGACACCATGGCACTCATCAGGTCAAGTGGACATCCATTGAATCACAAATCAAACTACAATTCACAAGAGTTACAAGAAAATCAGCATAAAAAACACAAAGGAACATTGAGAACCAGAGAGGCTGCTGCCATACAAAGCACTGTAATCTTAAGCGATAAAAGTTTCCAAATAAATTTTTTCCAGTATAATAAAGATATAGTTTTATCTGTAAATTTTAGTATTAATTTCTTGTATTATTCAAAGAAGTCTTCATTGTTAATTTTTTAGGAGTAGTTCCAATAGGAAGTATCTAAATATGTGAAATCTAAATTAATAATTTTATAAATTTAAAAGAAGAAAAAATAAAAATAAAAAATTGTATAAATTTGTGATAAATCTAATTTATTTTTCATTGTATTATTATCAATATTTGTTACGAATTTTAATCATTTGGGGAATGATTTCTTATCTAGATTAACTATCTTATTTACCTCTCTGTTCACAGAGTCTCTAAATATTTGTAAAATTAACCAATTCTCAGAATCTTGATTGTATTTGGACCTTAAATTTTCAACAGTATATATATATATATATATATATATATATATATATATATATATATATATATATATATATATATATATATATATATATATATATATATATATATATATATATATATATATATATATATCAGTACTATTTAAGAATTGATGCAAATTAATTACATTACGTTATTGTTTCAATACTAGCATTTTGTTGAAGTTATGAGTTTCTAAGCAGTCATTTATATATGCAATTGTAAACATACAAAATATTAAGTCTTTAATACAATGGTTAGAATATGTGAACTTTTGGAAAGAGAAAATAATGTTATTTAAACAGGGAATTTGAGAAAAGGATGTAATACCATTTATGCAAAAATATTTTAATAACTAGCTAAAACTTTAAGTCCTATTTACTTATGACTGGTTATGATATATTTATTATTTACTAATAATATTTCTTGATTAATTTGTTTCTGTTTTGAATCTTCTTCTTCTTTTGGCTATTCCCGGTTAGGGGTCACCACAGCAGATCACTTATCTGCTCATGATTGGCAGTAGAGTTTTACAGTGTCGAGTTGCCAGCCCGTCACCCAACCTTCCACAGAAGGCACACACACACACACTCATGCCTAGGGCCAATTTAGAGTGTCCAATCCACCTACAGCATGTCTTTGGGATGTGGGAGGAAACCGGAGCACCCAGAGGAAACCCACGTGACCACAGGGTGGACATGCAGACTCCACATAGAAGGGACCCCAGCCTATGATCGAACCAGAGAACCTCTTACTGTGAAGTGACAACGTTAACCGATGCACCACCATGGCCACCCTTGTTTCTGTTTTGAATAATAAGATGAATTTATCCACAATGCTATAACTTTTACAGTTGTTGAATACCATTGAATATCAGGGAATCTTATTCCACCATTATGCCAACTTTTTCTGTGCCAATCTAAGGAAACTCTTGGTTTATTAGCATGCCAAAAGAATTTAATTAGAATATGATTTATCTTCTTCATCAATTTTTTTTTTGGTGGGGATAATACTAAAGATTGTAAGACAAATTACATTTTATAGAGAATTCCCATCTTAATAAGCATTTATCATTCTTCCATGGTAAAGAAGAATTTGTTGTAATTTGTGACTAAATGTAACATTTTATCAACAATCTGTTGAAAGTTTGTTTGTATCATTTCTTTACTATTAGACATAATGTTTATACCAAGGTACTTCATATGATTGCTATTCCAACTGAAGTTAGAATATTTTTGTATGAATCTTTTAATTTTTTATTAATTATGCACTTGAATTATTATCAAGAGATATCTTCAAACTGACTCATAAACAAATTATATGGTCTAATGAATTTTCTATATTTCCTATAATTAGTAAAATATCATGAGCAAGGAGTTGAATCCTTAATTACAAATCTTCTTTTATTTTGATACCATTAATGCTCTTATTGGATCTAATACTATTAGCAAATGGTTCTATAGCTAATGCAAAATGTAAAGGTGATAATGGACAGCCTTGTTTTGTGCCTTTTTGTAATTTAAAGGAATTACAAAAAAGAAGCAATCTTAACATAAGCACAGTAATTATTGTATAACTTAGAAATTAATGCAATTAACTCAGGTGAGAAGTTATACACTTTAAGTGTTTTAAACAGGTATGACAAATTAACTGAGTCAAAAGTCTTATCTAAATTGAGACTAATGATAGAATGTTTTCATTACTTTACATTGTAGCTGGACAATCAGTGTATTCTTTAGAGATTAGAGAGTGTTTATACTGGTTTGATACTCCCCAGGTCATCTCAAATGCTTGGCTGCTTCTGGTCATAGCTATCATTTATTTTGATATTTATTTTTTAATAATTGATAACCCTTTGAACGGCATTTAGACCTGTCTGACTCTGGTGGCAGCATTTACCATTTGTATTGAGGAGGGGACTCAGCTGGAAATCTGTCAGACTTTCCATAAGTGTTTGGGTGTGTGAAATATGAATTTGAGTGTTAGTGAGCCAGAGGTCTTAAACTGGAACACATAGCGCTGAAGTATATAATAAGGGATTACATTTGGGGTGTACAGAGGTATATAGTCCAGTCCCAGAAAATAAAGCATGTCCCTGTTGTGCTCTTAAGGGAAGTAGTGGAATTTTACTCTGGAGTTTTCTGTGACACTATCACACTGGAGTCAGTACTGAGGACTGAATCTTCTTAATTACTGACCTGGGTTTTAAGTGATGGATGTCACTTATTTGTGGCAGCCTGGTTGAATATTAACCTGACATCACACAAACCACAAAAAAAAAAAAAATTTTTCAAAATATGTTATCCACTAAAAAGCTATTGCATTTAAAGAAATACTATTTAATGATTCATTAAGCACCATTTGTATAAGATGTTTAATATAAAGCAGACTGTAATTTTTATAAAGCAGACTGTCATTTTTTTAAAGGAGACATAGCATATAAACTTGCATTAAAAGAATGACAGTTATGTGTGATCCAGGTTTACTTTTTAAAAGTGTGAATGTTACTCTAGTTATTTGATAAGATAAAATTCCAATAATAACTTTTATATATGTAAAAAACTATATTTTTATACTTGGCTTATGGCATATTAAACAAAGTATTCAAGTGCAACTTGGATAATGGATGGGAAATCGGAAATATTGGTTCATCTCCCAAACCCCTGCTTACACTTATCAAGGGTATCAGAGCTTGTCAGAGATTTGGAATGCATGGCTAGGCTTAAAAAGGCCCTTGTGGTCTTTAGCCTAGTAAACACCTATGAACCTATGAACCTATGACTGGCCATTAACATTCAAAAACAAGCACACTGATTGGTCAGCGCAACCAGTGTGCCCGTTGTAAATCAAGCATATACCAATGGAAAAAAGTCCAGTTACTTGCACATTTTTCCATTACAATATGCTATAATGTTTTAAGTTTTCTTCACCATTAAAAAAAATAAAATAAAATTAGAAATCCGGACAGTCCAAAGGTATGAGAGAGACAGTATGGAGAAAATGCTAGGAAAATCAGGTACGTTATTCAAAACTAAATAAACATACCTGATTTTCCTTGCATTTTCTCCATCTTGCACCTCTAAACTGTAAGAATTTCAACCTTTATTTAAAAAAAAAGTAGCAACAGAGATCTTCCTTTCTCCATTGCTTCCTTTCCAAAGCACTGATGTACTGCATGTGTGGGAACGAAAGCTCCATACACATGTGCAGTACATCAAAAAAGCCTTCAGATATGTAAACAAAGTGGAATGACACCAGACTGCCATTATACTCACCCTCATGACCAAACCACAACAACTGTGGGTAAACCAGCCATGGGTTATTGCTATAGTATAACTTTCCTGGGTGTTATTGCATTCAAGCATACCATCAGTATCAAGCATTCAGAACTATGTTAGAATGCAGTTCACTGTATTTTGCTTATCTAACTTGTATTCTTTAGCATCTTAGTATATGATCTGAAATATTATGATTATTTGCTTTTAGACAGGAAGAAGTAACCTGGATCGTTCATAGAATTTTCAGAACTCCCACAACATCACAAAAGTGCTCATGACTCTAAGTTGTTTCAAGCTAGTTTTCATGATAAGAGCTTGAAAATGAACAATCCATTAGTTGCAATTCACACAAAAATGCCCACAAGTGAATCCAATCCACCTCCACACCACACACAAATTCCTCAAACCCCTCCAAACCACCAAAAAAATACAAAAAACATTTCAAAGTATCCCAACCACCAAAAGGCCATTGCACTCAGAAAATAACATTTAATGATTCAGCAAGCACTATTTGTATGAAATGTTTAATAAAAAAGCAGACTGTACTATTTTAAAGGAAGCATAGCATATAAACTTGCACTAAAAGAATATCAGTTATGTGTGATCCAGGTTTGACTTGTAAAAGTGTGAGTGTTACTCTAATTATTTGATATCATTCCAAAAGTAACTTTTATATATGTAAAATTTATATTTTTATACTTTGTTTATAATATAGCATGTCTTTCCTGGGTGCTATTGCATGTCAAGTATACTATCAAGAGGTTCATAGGTTCATAGGTAGGTACTAGGCTATCGGCCCAAGGGCCTAAGTAAGCATAGCCAACAAGGTTCCCTGGCTTACGTCATCCAAGAAAGTTAATTTCCTGTGCCCCTGTCGAGCAGAGCCACAGAAGTGATCCTCGGGGTGTATTTCCTATTTCCCATCCACTCATCAAGATTTTTCTTGAAGAGTGCAAATTAGGAACTTTGCTTGACATAGATGAGTAGCTTGTTCCAGAGTATAGGAAGTCTCTGGGACAGGAATCTATCCCTCCAGCATGTCCTGTTTATTGTGGTGACAAGGTTTAGGTCCCTAGACCATGTAGCTTGGATAGATTGGGATTTCTTTAGGTGTAGCATGTCCAACAGCTCTGGGTTTAATATAGCTTTATATGTTGGGCAGAGATCTCCTAGATGATATGCTACAGAGTAAAGCTGGAGTTTTTTGAGATGGTCAGTGTAGGGCATCTGTTTGAGGCCAGTAATCCTCTTTGTGAGGTACTTCTGTGGCCTTTTCAACTGCTGTAGATATCTTGTGAGGTACATTCCAAAAGGGGCATTGTACTCTATAATGGGTCTAATGAGTGCCGAGTAGAGAGGAACAATGACCTCTTTTTTCCTGGATAAGAACCCTTTTGTGATGAGGTGTGCCACACAAAAGTATTTCCTGACTATTATAGCTATGTGACTATCAAAGCAGAGACTACTGTCCACCTGAGTCCCAAGGTCTCTTATCATACATTCAGCATTAAGTAGACTGCCATTTATATGGTAGTTCATGAGTACAGAGTTTTTACCAAAGGGGATGACAATGCACTTTTTTGGCATTGAGCTTGAGGCCATGCCTCTGACACCAGGCATCTGTCTCAGTGAGGCCCTTCTGTAGGATGTCCACATCATTTGGGGACTCGACTATGGCTCCTAATTTGCAGTCATCTATGAACTTCATTAGCCAGAGGCCTTCTGTGTTAGCCTGTACTTCAGAGAAGTAGATACCAAACAGGAGAGGTCCCAGGACAGAACCCTGTGGTACTCCACTTGTCACTGGTTTGATGTCAGATCTGGAGTCTGAAACTTTTACAGTGTGGGTTCTGGCAGTGAGCTAGTTGGCAACTCATCTTGTGACATAGGGATTTATACCTAGTTTAGTGAGTTTAGCTATAATTCCAGAATGGGGGATGGTGTCAAAAGCCTTGGCGAGGACAAGATAGGCTGTGTGAACCGCCTTACCCTCATCTACAGCTTTGGTGACTGCCTCAAAGAAGTCGATTAGGTTCAGAAGGCATGATCTGCCTTTCACAAACCCGAACTGGGTGGGGTCCAGAGTTTGGAGGTTACCGATTTCTTTGTTTATGAATTCCATGAAGATACGTTCCATGGCCTTGCAGACCAGGCTCGTCAGGCTAATAGGGTGATAGTTCCCAGGATCAGTGGTGGTTCCCCCTTTGTGGAGTGGGATAACTGTTGCTGTGCACCATTCAGTGGGCACAAAGCCTGATGTGAGACTATGATTGAACATAGTGCTTAGGTGGGGAGCCAGTTCATTCTGAAGTTCATGTAAAACACAGCCTGGGATGTTGTCCAGTCCCATGGATGCTGTGTTTTTGGTTTTAGAGAATGCAGCTTTTACCTGAATAGATGTGATTACAGGGGCTCTGCATTCTTCCTGTTTAGATATGGGCCCTTTAGGGGGTGAGAGGGGAGTAAAGTTAGTACTGAACCTGTCTGCCAGGATGTTGGTAATATCAGTTGATTCTGTAATTTTCGTGCAGTTGTGGTGTAACTCAGAGCAGATCTGGGTGTTACCATTGAGATTCTTGACATAGCTATAGAAGTTTCTCCACTCATGGGATTTTACTCTCTTTTGCAACTGTTTCTTCCTTCTGTTGTAGAGTTTTTTGTGGCAGGGGACCACCAGATTGGTTTCCTTTTTTTGGAGGATAGCATCTTGGTTCTGTTTTGGATAGCACGATCCATGCACTTGTGTAAGTGCTTATAGAGTGCATTTGTGTAGGATTCAGCAGTCATAACTGTATTGTCCATCTGCATGGGTGTCATGAAGTTCACCAATTCTGTCTTAAGAAGCATGAAGTTGGCTTTGGAGAAATTTTTTACCATGGTTTCCATAATGGTGGGTGGGGGCGGGATGCAGATATCTATGGTGATTAGCTTATGGTTGGATCTGACAAACGAGGGGTTGAATTCAGGTGTGGAACACCGGTCACTCATGTTGGTAATGACTAGGTCTAGGATATTGTTGCCCCTGGTGAGGTTGTGGTTAAGTTGATCCAGGGCATTGGAATTTATGAATTCCAGAAAGTGTTGAGTGAAGGAGTTGGTACATGAGTAGTTTTCCCAGTTAATGATGGGGTAGTTGAAATCACCCATTATTAGGTTGTTTAGCTGAATATCAAGAAAAGAGGAGTGGGAATCCTGGGGCATGGTGGGGGATCTGTAGCAAGCTACAATTTGTATTGCAGTTTTGCCCAGAGTTAGTTGCACTTGGATAACCTCGGATGCATTATGCTGTGCAACTAGCCTGGAGGTGTGGATATCCTTAATGAATATGGACACACCTCCGCCTTTGGTGTTCTGGTCCAGGTTAGATGGCCGAAAAGTGTGGTATGAGTTCGCACACTACTATTCCATTTAAAGAACCCAGAATGTAACTTAACATGTCTCTTTAGTGTCATTTATTGCATCTTGCATTATATTTAATAATACATTACTCAGCTATGCCAAGATATCAGAAAGTGTGCCACCTAACATAAGTTTCATCATAATAATCATTAATGTTTAATAAGATGAATAGTTTAACCTTTTAAACTCTAAGTGAAAATAATTTAATTTCATATATAGCTAAAAGAATCAAACTCTAACATTTTAAAAGGGAACTAGTAACCATTTAAAGTAGGGAAATAAATAAATAAATGATTTACCTTGTAAAAAGTAATGTCCAGCACCTGTTCATAAGTATTCAAGCACTTATTTAAATTAATAAGAATTTATAACCATGAAATACATTGATTTTCATTTGTCCTTTAGTTTTTTAATGTTTTTGTCTTTTATTAGCCGACTATGTCTTGTTGCATTTCTCTTCAAAGAAATTGATAGATTCCAGTTCATTTCTTTGGCTTTCTAGGATTTTATTTTTTCTGTATAAATTCATTGCATCTTCTAAGGTATTAAAACTCTTCTTTCCTTCTGGAAGGTGAATCCTTATTTTAACTGGAAACAAGATCTTTGCTTTAATATTGTTTTTCAATAAGCTTTTAACAAGTGGCACACATGCTTTTTTCTTGGACATCACTAATGTGGAATAATCACTTTCAAATCTTATAGTATTGTCTTTAATTTCAACTGGATAATTAGTCCATGCAGCTTTTAAGACTAAATCCTTATCTTGATTTGATAAAAAATCTTATGATCACTGATCTTGGTGATGGTGGTTTTCTTTTTAAAGATAAGTTAGAAAGTGATCTATGTGCTCTTTCAATGTGAAAGTAAAAAGCTTCAGGCAGGTTCAAGGTTTTAGGCAGATGGGTATTAAAGAATTGAATTATACTGTCTCCCTCTTCTTTTTCAGGAATCCTATAAATACTGATGTTATTTCTTCTCGAAGTCTGATATTTTATCCAGGAATAGTATTGTTTCAGAAGAAATTCAGTGTTATTCTCATTTTCAAGCAATTTTCCAGCAAAATCAGATATTGCATGTTCCGTACTCGAGATTTCTGATGATTGTTGTTTAAGAGATTCACTCTGCAGTTCAAATTGTTTTTTATATTCCTGTTTGAAATTGTCCATTTTGCATTCTAATTTATCTGTCTTTACGGATAACTCACTTAGTATTGCCTTTATGATTTTTTTTCATAGTAATGTCCTGTGCACTGGGCTTAGAGAGGCTCATTCTACGACAATTAGTTCTTTCTAGTTTTATTGACAGGAAAATGCAATTAAACGAGTTTCTAGCTTGTTATTTTTTGTAGTAAATCTTTCAGCAGATGTTCAACTATAAATCTATCAGTTTTGAAATGTTCTATTTGAGTTTTTTAGTAAAAATCCTGTCAGAGATGTTAAAATGAAGCAGAGCTAAAACAACAGTGCTGATAACTGCTCACCATCTGGCCATGTCCCCTTCTATCTCATTATAAGCTGAGATTTGAAGAAGATAAAACAACCTTACCCTATCTGCCACATGGTATTCCTGTAGGTTTGGGACAGCAAAAACCCTTTCTTCCATGGGTGATATCTCCTTTTGCCAATGTATTCTATGGTGTTTTTTATTCCATATAAAGGACATAACTAACTTTATCATCCTGTTCCAATAATTTCTTCTTAGGCTATGTAACATCACCTGAGATACATATAATATCTGGGGAACAAAAAACATTTTAATAGCTTGAATTCTTTGATCCAAATTGAATTGAACCAAAGAATCGTTCCTTTAATTTCCCCTTATACAATCCTAGGATTCTTTTGTTGGATCTCTTACTGATCTCATCAACCATATCCCCAGGTACTTAACCCTATAATGACCATAGATATGGGTAAGCATGAATTAATGCCATAAAGGTGGTGTAGTTAATTACTAAAGCTTTTGTTTTTTCCTTGTTTATTTTAAAGCCTGACATTTTTCTAAGTCTCCTAAAATGTTATAGAGGTAGTTTATATCCCTTTGTGTCTCAGCCACATAAATGAGAATGTCATCAGCAAATAAGCAATCTTTTCCTCACCCCATGCCACTTCCATCCCATTATGTTAGATTGTCTAATTTCCTGCACAAAAAGATTCTAGGTATAGTCCAAAAGGAGCAGTGAATTCAAACACTCTGTGGGTTCACCTGCTTATAGTTTTCTGTTAGTCTAGCATTTATTTTTGTAGCTGAGCTTTATATATTGCTTAAACTAATTTAATAAAACCCTTGTTGAACCCAAATCTCCTCATTATTTTCCATAGGTACCTCCATATCCAAATTTAACAATACCATCTTACCCTAGTCATTTTCTGCTCTACTATTTCCTTTAAAGTTCCTTTAAAGTTATGGGTTGATATAGTAATCATTTTCCATCCCCGATACCTTGAGGAGATCCAACCCTTCAAGAAATTCCTCTACCTTGTTTTGCAAGTTCCTACTTTTCCCATCTGCTTTGTATAAATCAGTATAAAACTCACATAAAATGTCCCTAATACCTCAGGCTTCTTAGTTATCCTGCTTATTTTTGGACATCTTAATTTTAAAATAATTATCTCCACTTTCACCTTTCTTAGTTTAGCTGCTTATACTCTTTGGCATCTGTGGGAATTGTCAAAAAAAAGAGTTTTCAAAGCATCTCGATTCCTAAGAAGCTTGCCATCAATCTTATCCTTCCATAGATTCTTAAGTACCCTTACCTCTTGTGTAACTTCTTCATGCAAAATATGTTTACAGTCCTGCAGCTCTTTCATGTTTAATGTTAGTTTCTTGCCTACCCACTTCCTCACCCAGAGTTCTGTTTCCGTGTCTCATATCTTCTTCTGGAGTACCTGTTCAACCACTCCCATTCTTGAACATTCATTAACTATTAAACTTGCAATCCTACTTCCAATTATTCAAGAAACTTTTTTTTATTTAACTTTTCTTTCACCCATCTTCAACCAAGACATGTCTTGTCTTCAATGTCTGCCAACCTGATCATGTCAGGGATGAGCCACATCTAGTAATACATAAGCACGGGATGATACCAATAATGGGCATTTCATAGCTTTTCTAATATTCCTACATGGTCTTCTGTGATACACGACCTATCTAATCTAGCTTTACTGTCATACTGCTGTGACTTATAATTTATTTGTCTTGCACTTAATAATCTATCTTCTACATCTAGTAATCCATACATTTTAAGTCATTTCTTTAGCACTTTGCCGTCATTAGATAGTTTGACTCTCCTTGGCCTTCCCAAGACATCTAGTCTATCTGTACTCAGATTCCAGTCTCCCCTAAGAAGTGCTATACCTTCCATAAGTTCCACATTCTACTGCATTATCTGCTTAATTTCCCTTGTTTTGGCCTAGGTAGTAAATAGAAGTTCCCAGTGATTAATTATATGTCTCCACAGTCACCATGAATTAAAATAAACCTCCCCTGTTTTTTTAACTTCATCCACATGGAAAACTGAACCTTCTTTATTAATGTCGGAATTCCACTTTTCCTACCTTCCAGAGCTTCCACACAATGCCATTCTCCAATGCCCCTATTAGCCATTTCCTCAAACCCCTCCTTAAAGAGGTGAGTCTCTTGTAATCTTACTATATCAGCTTCTCTAGCATGCAACAATGGAATAATATTGGATCATTTCCCCTGTAAACCAAACCATTGCTTTTCCAGATCATTAGATGGCGATACTTATTCCCTAAATAATTTTATGTTATTTTAAATCCTTTTTATTGTGAGCCTCTGCCTGTCTCATAAAGAACATTTCCAGTTCCTTATACATCCTGTCTAATGCAACCCACAAACAATCTTCTTTCCCCAATGAAAAAGGTTTAATAACATATACATGTTTTTTTTATAGAAAAACACAGATTAACAAAACTATATACAAATCCTGCCATCCTCTTCCAAGAGATTAACTTCTTCGTTTACTTGAGATGAGCTTGCACTTGACCATAGTGTACCAACCTGCCATAAGCTGTGCAGCTTTTACTTCCTTCTTGCCCCCCTTTCCACACCATTACACTACCATGAAGTGCACAACCAGACATTTGCATTCATTATGTTATTTTTCTAAAAAATAGATTAAAAAATGATGTTCTGTGATTCAAATTTCTGACTTATCATAACTCTTTGCCTAGAAGACATAATTAACCACAGAAAAAAAAGAAAAATTACCTATTGTGAATAATCCCCATAAAAAAAGAAATGAAACTATTTGGACTTGTTTCAGAAAGAAACTTGCCATATAGAAGCATACAGAGTTTAACACATAGACTGTGAAAGTTAATAAGGGTAGCTCTCAGTCAAAGAGGTCCAAAAACCTGCTTCCAAAGTTAAGTTCTGTGTACTCATGCCTCGTGTCTTCTCATGTGAGCATGCAAGCATTAATTCTTCACCAATGGGTGATCTAACGGAGTATTTCAAGCAGTCCTTCCCCTAAGTACTTGTTTCCTTTTAACCAAATATCCTAGTATAGAATTCTTATGTTGTTGAGTCCAGAATATCCATCACAAACATATAACCACCTATCCTTTGTCTTATATATACCTCCACTGGTTGTCTTTCACAGATTATTCCAAGTTATTTATATCATTATTGACCATAGTGTACCAATCTGCCATAAGCTGTATGTTTTCCTTCTTGTTAGTTGTGAATCTCTGGCTAGAAGTATATACAGTCAATCTTCCTCTTCATTGCGAAGTGGTAAACATGCAGCTGGCTTGATCTCCTCTTCAGTGAGTCCTCACTCAGCTTTCTTCAGTTCCTTTAAAATGCACTGCTGCTTTCATACATCTGCAGTATAAAATGTAGAAAGGGCTTCACAGGCCATTTTTCCATGGCATTTTATTAGGTTGCTTTTGTGCCGGCAAGAAGAACAGTGTTCATGGCAAAGCATAATACTCATGGAGATATTGAGGTGTCAATATCAAGAGTAGGTGGACAGGATGAACA
The DNA here is from genome assembly GCF_019279795.1 of Protopterus annectens. NCBI lineage: Eukaryota > Metazoa > Chordata > Ceratodontiformes > Protopteridae > Protopterus > Protopterus annectens. Next base: position 586,081,403 of record NC_056730.1, on the reverse strand, counting down.
TGACAAACATCTTTGGTACATTTTCTGTCATTTGTATCATTTAGCCATGATTGAGTCAACTTATTCCCCATCACTAAGGTGAGAGCTGTTTGTGGTGCAACCGTCATCCTGACAGTCATGCTGGATATTTTTCTGTTTTCTCTCCATACCCCCCCACTGGCAGCTGGCATATGCACTTACAAACCTGATAGGATGATATGCTTTGTCTTATGAGAACAGTGAAGGCTATTCTGTAAACAAGATCGATGTCAGTTTATCAAATGACCAAATTGTCAAATCCTATATGGTTGACCGTTTGGTTCCTTGAACTATTCTAACTGAGATCGCTGTACAGTGGAGATTGGGGAATTTCCCTTTTCCCCACTATAGTGCAATCTCAGAGTTGGTATAAATAATTAGCAGTGGGTGTAGGAGGCACAACCCCCACACACATGGGGGAGTACAGGGAGACTTATTGTTGTTGTTGTTGTTATTGTTGTGTCTTTTGGCTTTTCCCGGTTAGGGGTCGCCACAGCGGAACTCCGGTCCGCTAATGATTGGCAGTAGATTTTTACGTGCCGAGTTGCCGGCTCTGACGCACAACCTTCAACAAAGGCACGCCCATTCATGCATGTCTCCACACTGTCAGAAAAATATGTATTAATGTGTGTATTAGTAATATGCTTAGTGCATTTAGAGCTTGAAAAGGGTTAACACATTTATTCTATTTCATACTGCATAAATCTGTACAAACTGCAGATGCTTTCTGACCTTGTATTGTCAGCTAAAATCTTTGCTTATGTATGGAAATTTACTGAGAAGCAGATGATTTCTGCCTGTGTTAGGAAAATAATGAATAGAACAATACTGAAAGTTTTGTTTGATTACGTCAGCCATAGAAGGCCATGTCTTGTAAAACAGTGTAAGAATAGCATGCTTCCTGTTAGTAGTTAGGCAAAATCCTGTATTTGCATGTTTTTGTCTCCTTGCAGCAAGTTATTAAATGTGCCTTAACTGAACCTTACATGTATTGGTCTTTGAAGTTATTTTCTTTGACAGATTGGTCCTTCAGACTGGAAAACCTCACTTCGCCTCGGATCAGACAGGCCAGGTGGCTTGAAACCGTACGGGGAAGAAACCACATTGGATCTTCTTATTTGAAAAGCCCTCCGACTGAATTGTCGTACAAAAGAGGCCAGCCACTTTCTGATCTGTGACTGAAGGATGGGTTTACTCGAACCAGGTGATCAATCACGAAGGCTCAGGTAAGGTGAATCTACCTTTTTTTTCTGTTTTAGATCAGGGACTAGATCTGTATTGTTTTAAGACTTTGTTTATACAAGTCAGGGACAAAAAGATTACTGTCTTGTCATAGATCAGGGAAACAGAGCAGGTAGGCAGTCATTCTGAAGAGACTATAACAAAATCCGTGGTACCACGTTAAAAAATAAGGAGTTACCTAACGATCAAAAGAGTAGAACAAAATGGGTAATAATTGCACAAAAAGGTCCCAAAATCCGCCTTTAACCGAAGACGCGAAATACATGCAGTCACAGCGTGCTGATAATATTAAATATTACTCAAAATGGGCTAATAAGTATGAATTTGATGGTAAATTAGAAAAATCCTCACTTGTCAAACAGCTTAATACTGATTCCAAAGGTCGGGTAAAAATGCAACGTCAATTAGGAATTCCTCAGGCACACAGGTGGATTGAGGAAGTAAACCGTAGGGAACAAAAGAATAATAATTCGAAACAATGTTTTTAGAAAAGGAGGACAATGACTTGGTAATAGCATCAGCCCCTCCACCTCCCTTACCAGAATATGAAGCAAGTGAACAAGTTAATCCACCCCCGCGATATCCTGCTGTTACCGTAAGTAGAGACACTACAAAATCAAAACCGTTTATTAGAGATCCCGTCGAGACCAGGTCTCGAACACGGGCAAGTAACTCAAAAGGGGACATTGAGTTATATCAAATGGGTAGGAATTCACGATCTATGAGTGAAGAAGAAATATGCCCACTTATAGAAGTGCCTAATCCTCAGGCAGGGCAAGAAGGTCAGGACCCAACTATCCTAGTGTATAGACCCTGGACTCCGGAAGACATCCGGAAAGCCACTGAGGGAATTCCCTATCCAAAAGTTAATTTTAGAAAGTTTTTAGAAGATTTGCAAGGAATGAGACTGAGTTATAATTTAAACGGAGAAGAGGTAGAAAAAGTAGTCAGACAAAATGTGGAACCAGATTGGCACATGATTAGTGGCGACTGGAATCCCCGTGGCACTGCGCTCAGGCCCCTCCCACATAACAGCGCAGAATTAGACAACAGAGTGAAAGGTCTTACAGACTGAATCTCTGAGAAATGGAAGCCTAGGGCAGACTGGACTTGCATTAATCAATGCATCCAACAAGAAGGCGAGACTGTTGACAAATATTATGCCAGACTGTTAGAATGTTTTAATAACCACTGTGGAATGCAGGTTCCTGAAGATCAGACACACGATTCCCCATATGAGCAGCAGTTAAAGAATGCATTTTTGAAAGGCAGTATTGCACCCATAAGCAGCTTTATCACAAAGCACATGGTAGATCATCGTACAAGCAGGTTACAGTCATTACTTGAATATGCTAGGCATGCCGAAAGGCATTTTAATAGCAAAAAGAAAAAGAAAGCCCAAGTATTTTCTGTAGAAGATGGAGCAGAAGTTTATGTAGTACAGTCCGGGAAAAAGGGCAAGAGAAATGCCCAGGGAAACAAACAATCTGATCAGCGATCAGAGGACTTTGAAGGGTGAAAGAAAAGGGGTGAATGTTTTAAATGCGCAAGGGATTGCAAGAAAAACAGGAAGGCAACCACGAAAGACAAGGAGGATGAGGACTGACTATATGATAGTCAGGAATCACTAGAAGGGGATAGCAGAGAAAGGACAAATGAGAATGTGATAGAAGGAGTAGAGGATGTGACAGAAGAAATAGAGGAAGTGCAGAAAGTCATGGATAGTGCAGAAAATGAAATATTGGATTTGGCTTTATTGATCTTAGAGCTCTATTTAGCAGACACGAAACCAGAAGTTACACTCCTGGTAGAAGGGAGGGAAGTCAGATTCTTGTGTGACTCAGGGGCATCACGGACTCTGATACATCCCTCCAAACTGCCAGAAAACTCAGAGTCACCTGATTACATAATAGTGAAAGCAGCTAATGGACAGCTGTATTGGGAGCCCCTCTCCCATAATATTGCAATAACTGATCCTGTTTCAGGATTGACCCAGAAAAGCAAAATTGTTGTTTCTGCACAATGCCCAGAAAACCTCTTGGGCAGAGACCTTATGCAGCTATTTGGTATAGCAGTAGTTCCGACTATGCAGGGTATGGAAGCACAGTGACAAATTGATACCTTTGCAGTGCAAACGGAGGGTAAAATGTTTTATTGGTACAGCCAGGACTTGGTTACGACTGGTCCAGGGGCAGTGACCGAAGAATTGATGAACGTAGCCATCAGCAAGTTCCCCTCCCTTGACATTAATAAACAACATTTGTTGCACTGTACTCTGTATTATTGTAACACACCAGGACCTGATAAGGAATATGAGCAAGAATTGTTTATAAATTGTGCTAACAGATTGATATTACGTAATCTGTACTGGGACACAGAAGGGAACAGTGTAGTCAGCTGTTCATTGCCCCAGGAGTTCTTTGCACTTTATAAATCTAATCGATTACCACATGTTAGCTTAACTAAGGACAAAAATGTAAAATGGGTAGACTTGGGAGAAAAAGTCAGGAGATGGGAAAAACAGGCAGAGTTAGAACTGTCAGAACAGGGAATACAAATGCAGAAGTTGAATTGGATAACTCAAACCCACTCAGCTGTACACTTGCAGTCTAGCAAGGACAGCTGATTAGCACTCCTATTGAAGGAGGAAAAGAATGCCTTACAGAAAATACCAGAAACTCTCTGGTCAATGGGAAAATCAGATGTAGGACTTATTTGTACAGCGGGACCAGTTACTATTACGCCAAAGTCAGCATTTAGACCACAAAAAAGACAGTATCCCTTAAGAAAAGATGCAGAGGTAGGAATCAAACCTATTATAGCAGCTTTACTTAAGGAAGGGGTGCTGGTGGAATCTCCTGATTCACCATGTAACACACCCTTATTTCCTGTTAAGAAAGTGAATGGAGAGTGGCATATGGTCCAAGATTTACAAGCTGTAAATGACGCAGTAATACCAAGGACACCTACGGCGCCAGACCCATACACCCTGTTGAATGATTTAAAACCTCAACAGAAATATTTTTCTGTGGTAGATATAAGCAATGCGTTCTTTTCAATACCAATACACCCTGACAGCCAGTATTGGTTTGCATTCACATTTCAGGGGAAAAGGTATACATATACATGACTACCACAGGGGTATTGTGAAAGTCCAACAATATTCTTACAAGAAATGGCAAGCAACTTGGCGGGATTTACCCCACCAAGAGGTAGTCAGATTTTGCTTTATGTTGATGATATCCTGCTGGCGGCCCCCACCCAGCAAGATTGTAAAGAAGATGCCATAGCACTATTACAATTTTTAGCCACTGAAGGACATAAAGTAAACAAAAATAAACTGCAGTTTTGGAAAAAACAAGTTAAATACCTAGAATATGTAATATCCAAGGAGGGTAGGACATTAGATGAGGACAGAAAAGTAGCGATTTTGCAAGCACCAAAACCCACTACCAAGAAGGAAATTATGTCCTTCCTAGGTATGACTAATTTTTGTTGGAGCTGGATTCCAAACTATGCCTTGGAATCTGCACCGCTGACTAACCTGATTTATAAAAAGCCTATGGCAGCACAGGAGTTGTTACAAGGGACACCAGAAGCAGAATCTGCTTTCTGCAAACTGAAACAGTTAATAGCGCCCTCATTAGTTTTAGGTTTACCAAACTATCATAAACGTTTTTTCCAAACTGTAGATTGTAAGCAAGGTTATATGACATCAGTGTTAACACAGCAGCATGGGGACAAGCAACACCCTATCACTTATTATTCATCACAATTGGGCCCAGTGGCACGGTCTTTACCTCACTGTGTACAAGCAGTAGTTGCAGCTGCAATGGCAGTACAGGCTTCGGCCTCAGTAGCTTTGTTCCACCCTCTCACATTGAGAGTGCCTCATGCAGTCACGATTATTTTATTGCAAGAGAAGGTAGCATATCTTTCCCCTGCTAGGCATCTTTCCTGTATGACTATATTGTTGAGCCAACCTCATATAACAATTGAACGATGTACGACTTTGAACCCTTCTACCTTGCTCCCAACCCCTGCAGATGGCACACCACACAGCTGCCTGCAGGTGATTGAGCAAAAGACACTGCCTAGAAAAGATCTCATGGATGTCCCCTTGGATGATGCCGAGGTGGCATACTACGTGGATGGCTCATGCAAAAGGGGTCCTGCAGGACAGAACCTAGTAGGATATGCAGTAGTTTCTGATACTGACATTATAGAAGCGAAATCTTTACCACACAATTTATCTGCACAGGCAGCAGAATTGATTGCCTTGACACGGGCATGTACCTTAGCAAAGGGTAAATGTGTGAACATTTTTACTGACAGCCAGTATGGTTTTTCTACTGTACATGTTTTTGCGCAACAGTGGAAAAATCGAGGAATGATAACATCTACTGGCAAACCAATCAATCATGCACAGTTTATTTTAGATCTTTTAGAATCTATTCAGTTACCACAGAAAGTAGCTATTTGTAAATGCACAGTTCATACCAAGCAACAGGACAGGATTTCAAAAGGTAATGCGAGAGCTGATACAGCTGCAAAGCAGGCAGCTTCAGAAGTATTTCTTTTGAATGAGGAATTACAACCCTCTGAGATTTTAGACTTAGAAATGTTAAAGACAATGCAGACACTTACTACGCAAGTTGAAAAACAAAGATGGGTAAAATGAGGAGCAATTCTCGAAAAAGGGCTGTACATCTCTAAAGAAGGAAAACCAATATTGCCATCTAATTTGTTTAGATATGCAGCTTTGTTGAGCCATGGGCAGTGCTATGTCTCAACAGGGGGGATGGTACAGCTGGTGAACCAAGTGTTCACAACATATGGATTCTTAAATTACTCTAAAGAATTCTGCTCGATGTGCCACGTTTGTAATAAAAATCATGCACAAGGGGCGTTAAAGCCCAAGCAAGGGAGTTTCCCTACACCACTGTATCCATTTCATACTATCTGTATGGATTTTATAGAATTGAACAAATGTGAAAATAAGAAGTATTGTCTTGTCATTGTAGATATGTTTTCCAGATGGGTGGAAGCCTTTCCGACTAAAAATCCAGATGCTGCAACCATGGCAAAAGTTCTTGTTAAAGAAATCATCCCTAGATTCGGCATTCCGGAAAGGATCTACATTGACAACGGCACACACTTCGTAAACCAGACCATACAACAGTTAAGTAAACATTTTGGTATTTCTTTAAAAAATCATTGTGGGTATCACCCACAATCTGCAGGGCTAGTAGAGAGGCATAATGGGATTTTAAAGAATAAGCTAAGGAAATTAATAGTAGAAACACAGAGAAATTGGGTGTACTGCCTGCCCCTGGCACTGTTGAGCATGAGAACTGTTCTGAATGCAAAAGGATTGACTCCTTTTGAAAAACTATTTGGAAGGGCTTATTATTTACCTCAGTGGAAATCTCTCATGCCCGCAGACCAGGAAGCTGACAGTACACTAGCTGAGTATATGAGAAACCTGTTAAATTCTAAACATTTGTTGCAGTCAAATTCTGTTTCAGATAAAGAACGAACCAGGCCGTCAGAAGTGGCAGTGCCCCCCGGGTACCTGGATCTGGATGAAGACAGTAAAGAAAAAGAACTGGGCATCACCAAAGTGGGAAGGTCCATATCAAGTGCTTCTGTCGACACCCACTGCAGTCAAGATAGTGGAGCGCGCCTCCTGGATCCACCTGATGCACTGCAAACTAGTGAAAAACTTTGAACTGGACAAAAATCTTGTCACATGCCAAGAGTAAAAATGATAGAGTCCAGAAGAAACAGGAATGCAGAACAACCCTTTCCTCAGAAGTATTGCATAATCATCCTGTTAACTGTACTAGTGACAATAATCTTTTTGTTGTGGCCTTTCCTTTTCCCAGCTCCACAGACTGAACTGAATAAACATGAAGCGTTACTCATAGACTGGCATCCAAACTTTAACACTTACCAGGCAATTAAATATGTGTATGCTGAGACTTTCAATGTTTCGAATTGCTGGATTTGCACAGCTTTGCCGACAGCATACGGGGAGTTATTAATGACTACAGTCCCCCTAGGGGTCAATGAGACCTGGGAAAACTTGATTTATGATACCTCAACCATTACATCACAAGATAAAATAGCATTGCACTTGTCTGTTCCACAAAAGGGAACTGTGTGTTTTTAGAAAAATGATACTGTTCAGGTGGGTTGGAGCAATTGCAATGTGACTGTTCCTTATAAATGTTACACTAAAGGTAACAATGTAGATTTTTATTGTAATACAAATTATGATTCATTTCTTGGATTGATGCACAAAACAATTGATGAAGTAAAACATAATTCTGTTCTTTATAAGCAACTGTCTATAATTGATAGAAAAATGTTTCATGCAGGGCAAGTGTATATTCATAGCAAGGTTACTACTAAAGCAGAGGCCTGTTATTTTGTGTGTGGCAGAAAGGCATACAATTTTTTTTTTTTTTTTTTATTTATTTAACATTTGTTAACCGGGAAAGTCCGACTTGGAACGAAGCCAATTTTCAGCGGAGGCCTGGGGAGAAAGGCTACCTGAGAATTGGTCCGGCAGTTGTTTTTTGGGTTACCTGGTTCCGGCCATACGACACACTGCAGTTTTGCCTCGAGGAAAAATTCTAAATGTCCGAGAGGTCATCAAGTAACCTGTAAATCCAGTAGGACAAATCGATGCACGTTGGAAAGACCATCATTCTATAGGCAAAGGACTGACACACATGGACTTGAGTGATAGCATTATATTGTGGGCAGGCATATTACCAGCATATGGTGCAGTGAAATTGATCTGGGAGCTGAGAAAACTGTCGAAACTTCTCGAAGTAATGAGCAACGCAACTTTTTCCGCTCTTGAATTGGTGACTGATGAACTGAATGCCATGAGAACTGTAGTGCTTCAAAACCGCATGGCTCTCGACTTCACCCTAGCGGCAAGAGGTGGTACTTGCGCTCTAATCCAAGAAGAATGCTGTTCATATATTCCTGACCATAAACACAAGATAGACAATCATCTTGAGGTAATTCAGCAAGTGTCAGCCATGACCAAACCAGGCCCAAACTGACGGACGTTTTCCAGAAATGGTTTGGGGGGAGTACCATCCTAATGAACATTCTGATTGCCATTTGTGTAGGACTTCTCCTATTGGGAGTATGTGTTTGTTGTGGTATCCCCTGCATGAAAAAACTGATTAAAGACTTTATAGACATGTCAGTTTCTGAAACCTTATATCAAAGTACTGAGTTTGAAGAACTGTTAAAAGATTGAAAATGTTTTCATAAGTTTAAACTGAATGACTCTCTTAACTGCAAGTCCTGAGTGGGAAGAGGGTAGGAGAAGAAAACAAACCATTTATGCTTATTTTGAAAGTAGAATAAAAGTATTAATAGCGGGGAAATGTCAGAAAAATATGTATTAATGTGTGTATTAGTAATATGCTTAGTGCATTTAGAGCTTGAAAAGGGTTAACACATTTATTCTATTTTATACTGCATAAATCTGTACAAACTGCAGATGCTTTCTGACCTTGTATTGTCAGCTAAAATCTTTGCTTATGTGTGGAAATTTACTGAGAAGCAGATGATTTCTGCCTGTGTTAGGAAAATAATGAATAGAACAATACTGAAAGTTGTGTTTAATTACGTCAGCCATACAAGGCCATGTCTTGTAAAACAGTATAAGAATAGCATGCTTCCTGTTAGTAGTTAGGCAAAATCCTGTATTTGCATGTTTTTGTCTCCTTGCAGCAAGTTATTAAATGTGCCTTAACTGAACCTTATGTGTATTGGTCTTTGAAGTTATTTCCTTTGACAACACAGAAGACGCTCTAGTTGAGAATCGAACAGGACAACGTCTTACTTTGAGGCGACAACGCGTACGCATGCAAAATATTGTTTGCGTTGCTGGCAGGTTTAAACAATGATGTTTTTCAAAAAACTGACATAGATCTGTGTAAATGTATTCTTGGGCCATACAGTGCATACTATACACCTCTCTCCCCAGGTGATGCTAATAAGGCAGTGGGTAGGAACACCTCCCTCCTCAGAATGATTGGGGTGGAATTGGTTGCTTATCCCCACCCTCTCTGTCAGGTCCCCTAGAGTACTAGAAGCTTTATTTGAAAGACAGTGAACTCTACAACCAAGAAAAAATATTGTTACAGAAAATAGTTTTAACCAACATAAATGGCTGACAGAGATTGAGAAGAGTCACAAGCCAACATCAGTAATACCACTTTGAGATTAGTCATCCTTAGAATAATGCCAGCCCATGCCTAAAAATCAAATATCTGTGATTACAAAGCATAGTCCAGTGTCTTGGAAAAATTAGTGGTGCAGAACATAAATGAGTTAAATGAACTGCAAGCAATGAAAGACTTCTAGATTACATTAAGGAAGGAGTAATTCTAGATTACATTAAGGAAGGAGTAATTCTAGATTACATTAAGGAAGGAGTAAGGAAGAAAAAGAACAGATTTATCTAGGAAAAAGGCATGTAGTCAAGTAGAAGAGATAGCCAACTTATGTAAGGACAGACAGAAGAAATACAGGGTATCACCAAAATGGCAAAGCCTGTGGAAGGATGAGAAAAAAGTGAAAGAAGATAACAAAAAAAAAACCCTCTTATGTCTTGACAAGGTTGCAAAGACAGTGTAGAATAGGCAACATATATTTTTTTCATATGCTTTGGGGAATGCATGATGAATCAGTAAATTACTTTATTGTCAGGAAAGGGAAGATAAGAAAATGTTGCAGTTCAGGCAGAAGAAGTGAAGAAGTTGGATGTTCACCTCTGTACTTACATTGTAGAGGCATAACAGAGTGCCAACATGGAAGGTGGACCAGGGAAAGATAGGAAGAAATAGGTAGATGGAAAAGCGACTGGGAAGAAGTCATGAATAAATTCTGTAATCATCATGATAGTAAGGTATAAGGTCTGAATAACCTACCTCCAAGGGTGCCAGAAGGATTAGCTGTCATAAATTGTGAACCCCAAGAAGTATACAGATTTTCATTATTAAGTGGAGTGGTGATACAACTTTAAAGACTGTTGACAATTTTTCTGTTCACATAAAGACATAGCTGCTAGGCGATTACAGGCCTATTATTCCATGGAATATCATTTAAAAAATGTGTAGATTCAAGCTAAATGCAAAAAAGAGCAGAGAAGTAGCATTCAGCAAAAAGATGCTCCCACCTCAAATGTTATAAATCTTACTTCTCTTCAGACAAAAACAGTTTAACAGACTTGAGTACTTATGTGGATAACTCTCTCTCTCATTTGATCATAGTGTCTCCATCACATTTAGGAAATCCTTGTATCTGGCCCAGTAAAATTTTAAAGGAATGTATTACAATTCCAAAAATGTTATTCTGCCACTGTACTCTTCTCTTATTGGGCTCACCATTGAACACAGTATCCCTCTGGCATGTACGAATGCAAGCATATTGCTCAAGTGGAAAGACCTTAAAGATTTTTAACCAAGAAAATAAGAGGCCTTAAGCCCTTTAACTATCACAACAGATTAGAACAACTCTCCTTATAATCAGTAGCCTATAGTCTGCTCTGAGTTGACCTGAGCCTCAATCTTCCAGCCATGAAAGACCTAAATCTATTTGACTTCTTGTTTCTTCACAAAGCCAGTGGCTCTACAAGCACCTGCACTAAGGACCTAAATCTACACCAACAAATAAAGAAGAAAATATCCCAAACAAGACAGCTCACGGATAAAGAGCCTCTGCAGAGCACAAAAATATATCCAAAACGAACTGAATGAGGCTCACCACAGCAATAAGAATAAAACCAATGATTTATTGATCTTACAAAGTCACAAACTGCAGTAATAAAATAAGTAAGCGCTTTCACGTTACTAGAACGCTTCTTCAGACTTAAAACCACTGCTAACTAAACTCTCATTTTATAATGCAATCCATTCAATTAATTACAAACCAATTAAATCATTAATCAATTTGTTAAAATTTTTTTTTAAAAAAAACTTAAAGCAACAAGTTCATTTATAACTTCATGTACATTGTAGATATATATATATATATATATATATATATATATATATATATATATATATATATTGCAATAAAAACATCAAAAGTCAAATAAATATATATACACATATATAACAACAATTGCTAATAAAAAATAATAATAATAAATAAAAAATAAAAAATGTAAAATATCTATATATATATATATATATATATATATATATATATATATGTATATAAATACTGACAAAATATAAATACTGACAAAATAAACATATGTCATAATCTAGTGTGCATAGGGGCGCGCTGCTAAAAATTGTTTAACCATGTCCCCTATGACTCTGCAACCTAATTATCCATCTGTTTTCACGTTCTTCAGTAAAATTCCTTATATTCCCCAATCTATTTGTTTCTTTTATCAACTCAATAACATTAAAATTGAATTTATGTGTTATACCCTTTTCTATTGTATGTCGTGCTAAAGCGTTATGTTCATCTTCCTTACTAATAGCATACAAATGTTCCCTAATACGTTTCTTGAGGCTCCTATTGGTTTTTCCTACATAAAAACTTGTACAAATTTGGCAGACAGCTAAATATATTAAATTCCTAGACTTGCAATCAGCATAAAAATCAAATTTATATTCATGTCCTGTATCAGGATGTATGAAAAACTTTTTTCCTGACAAATGTATGCAATAGTTACAAATTCTGCATGGAAGTGTGCCCTGTCTATTAGTCTCCAAATCCCTTCTATCACTGTTATTTTCATAACACAATAACCTCTTTAAAGATTTCATATTCTTATAAGAAAAACTGGGTTTATCACCCACTACTTGAGCTATTATTTCATCAGTAGTGAGTATACCCCAGTTCTTCTCTATAACACTTCTAATTCTTTTATTCATATTTGAATGTTGAATGGTTACCCTATGTTTATTAACATTTCTATTGTCATTCTTCACCATATTCTCACTATTCCTATATAGGTATGGTTTACCTTTACCTCTTCTTACTACTTCATTAATTCCATAGACAGTATCAGCTTCATAATTACTATATCCCCTTGCTAAAAAATCATTCTTCAACATATCCTGTTTCTTGTTATAGTTGTCACTATCCGTGGTCAGACGTGACACTCTTAAAGACTGTCCTTTTACAATATTATCATATATATGTTGAGGGTGCATACTACTTCTATGGAACATGTTGTTCCTCCAACACGGTTTCCTATATATTTCAGTATGAATTTCACCATCTATCTTAATTATTTTTACATCTAAAAATTCTATTGCCTCATAGGAATACTTCTGTTCAAATTTCAAAAATTCAGTTGTCTCATTAATGTATCTAATAAATTCATTAAATTCCATTTCAGTACCTCTCCACGTTAAAAACACATCATCTACAAAACGCTTATAAAACTGAATGTGTTTACTAAAATTAACATTTGGTAGAACAAAGGTACTCTCCCAATAAACCCATCGCTACACCTTTTCTCTGTAGATAATAAATATCATGATATGAGAACACAATTCAAGTAAGGCCAGGATCCTAATAATGGTACCCCTCACTACTCCTTTATCTAGTAAAAATAATCTCAAATAATCCATCCCTATATCATTCGGAATGGAAGTAAAAAGTGACACGACATCCAAAGTGACTAACAACTCACCATATGCCTCATTATTATTCATGATATATGTACCATAACTTTCCAAAAAATCCTGTGTGTCCCTTAATATAGAATCTGTGTTATTAACAATAGGACGAAGTTGTTTCTCAATAAATATCGAGGCTGGTTCCATCAACCACCCACCACCCGACACTATCAGTCTCAATGGTGGATCTATACTAGTCTTGTGTATCTTCGGCAAGCCCCGTATGACAGGAACAAGAGGATGCTCAACTAATAGATACTTATACAAATTATTATCAATAGTATTACATAGTAACATGTCATACAATTCTGAATGTACATTCCTAATCAAATTATTGAGTATTGCTTTATTCAATATACGGTATGTCCCATCATTATTCAACATATTATTCATACTGGTGGCATATGCTTTGATATCTAAAATAACTACAGCGCCACCTTTATCTGCCTGACGAATGATTATTTCCTTATTTTCTTGCAATGTTCTTATTGAGCACAACTCATCATAAGTTAAATTAAAAAATTCTGGTTTACTTCTCAACTTATACATTTCAAACAAGTCACGTTCACAAACTTTCTCAAAAGTCTCTAAAATGGGATGTACCTGTGGAACAAAAACAGAAGGTTTCAAAAAGACATTTCTTTTTCCCATTTCATTTGTGCCAAACAACAAATTTAAACCAACATTTCTTATAAACATCTTTAAATCTAATATTATGTCCATAATATCTATAGATTTCAATGGTATGAATGAAAGACCATGACTTAACAATGATCTTTCATCATCAGTCAGACAATAATTCGATAAATTGACTACTAAGTCTTGGTAACAGGTCTCAGTATCTTTTTTTGAAATTCGTACCTGTCCTCTGTTGATTTCCTTTTGGCTGGATGCCCCCATGGCGTCCAATTCGCCTCTAGCAATTGTCGAATCGGTAACGGAAAAGAAGGAAAAGAATAGTCATTAACAGTGAATACATCCAAAGTATCCAAACCACGAACAGAATCAACATGGCAATCCTTCCTTCTTGCCCCATTCAAAACACCATTGGCCATGTTCCCAACTGAGGAACATTCTCCTGTGGTAGCAGTTCCATTAACAATCAGGCCTGCAGCTCCTGTAGATGAAACTTCCATCGAGGGTGCAACTTCCACTGTAGGCGGAACTTCCACCATGGGCGGGACCTCCAATGACGTCACTGATGGTTGTATTAATGTAGAACGAACAGTTGAATTGTTATTACCAATATTCCCAGAATTCTTCTGGTGAAAAGCATTCACTCCTTTACTATCTGATACTGACATCCTTCCACTCTCCCTGGGCCAAGAGAAGACATGTCCCCCTTGGAAATCCCGTAAATCTCGTTCAAGTTTCTTCTTCTTATCAGATAATTGTCTCTGATCTAGGGCTGTGAGTCTCAATAAAGTATCAGAAATAAAGGATTGTCTATCTTCCACATTAATTCTTTCAGACAAATCATTCTCAGCTGTCATTATGTCTTGTAACAAAACAGTTTCTATATCTTGATATTGTTCTATTAGCAATCTCATATAGCTGTTGCTCATATCAATGTTTAGCTTCTGCCATTTACTTAATAAATCTAGGTAAGTGGTGCCAAAAGTCGGCATCTTTAGCACCCTCAAACCCCTAGGTATTACTTTAAAGGATAAGCAGACTTCCATATGTAGCCTTTGCCACTGAGTTACACGCACTTTTTGTAGTGTATTCTCTATCTTCCTAGTCAATTGTAATACCTCTATACTCCTCTGCGTTAGTCACTGCTGCCGGTGTTGTGGTCCACGTAGGTACTGTGTTCAACTGTGTTTGTGAGTGCCGTAGTCTGTGTAAGTGTGCGTTGAGGGTGCCATGTGCATCTCTGTGTGACTGTAATGTGTGTGTGTGTCCGCAACATGTGTTTGTTAGTGCCAAGTCAGAGGCAGATCAGTACGGTAGGTGTGGGTATAGCTAGCTGTAGGCATACGGTTACCACCTGTCCCACAGTAGGAGGGACAGCTCCACCCTGGGCAGGTGTGTCCTGACATAAAACAGTACAAAGGGCAAATGTCCGAGATGGTAGGACATTAATATGTCCCATATATAATGTAATAGTCGTATTTAATAGTTATGCCTGTATGTAAGAAACGTAAATGTTACATGCAATATCATAAGTAGCCAAAGTCCCACAACAATAGGTATGTATTGAGGATAAAAGTATGTGCTAACCTGTGTACTGACCATGGCTACGTGTTGGCCTGTAAACACCGCTGTGTGTCCCGCAAGTGTCCAACAATGACCATATGAAAAGGTGGCAACCCATGGCAAACAGGCTCTTCTAACAACACAACCGCAATGACTGCAAATATCTGGGACAGAAATACAAGGGATAGCTGTCACTTACACATATCCCTTGATATATCGCTGCAATTCCGGAGGTATACAAGTAGCAAGCTCACCTGCAGACGTTATAGAAACCAATTAACAACGGCCCAATGTACAATCCCGTAACATAAGTCTACTAACTGTTAGCTCTCTAATTATGGACGGAGCCCACACACATATATATGGATTATGTAGAAATGCAAGGCCCACAAACCTGTATATGCTACGTACACCCACCGACATCCCCCACACTAGAAACTAAAGCAATACAGACTGTAATAGCAGCACAAACATCCAGTCAGTCAATTACATCTGCAGAACCCCCAACATACCGTGTGAGAGACACAATTAAAGGCGTCATGCAAAATTGCAGGCGTTGTATAATGGAACAAACAACCATATTACAGGTTTTGTTTGCAATACTCCGTTATCAGACGTTGGGATGACAGGTACACCCACATGTTGAACCAAATACTCTATCTGTCACACACAATCCACAGGGGACATGAATCCAAAGTATACTTGTCTCCATGCATAGCAGTTGCAATTACACATAACAAAACACAGTACAGACCGTCTCCCCGAAGGTAGGGCAAATAGGCAACGTCCAAGTGGAGGATTCAATTATACCCCACTGTTGCCGTGTAATTGGCGAATGGAGTAGCTGCACAGCTGATATGCAAGTAATTAGTCACTCAGGAACACCAATTGGCGGGATGAATCTACATGTTACAGGTATCGACGTATATAAGGATGACTTGCCAGACATTCCAACCGTATGCTCATACCGAATACCAGTTGAAACACTGTCAGAGAGATAGAAACAAAATGCCGTAACGATAACAAGGTATGTAGAACACCCGATATGTAAGGTTATGTATAGCATGATCTGTATTAATTAGTTTTACTGTATGTATAGCCTGGTTTACATTAATTAAACGTGTCCGTAATGCATAAAGTGGGGAAAGGTATTTATGTAGTGATGTCTTGCTGAGCATACTAACGCTTGTAGAAACTGTGCGTCCAGCAGTGGGACACAAGGTAAACAGCACAGACACCACAATGGATGCTACATGAGGGCGTTAAACAGAACAATTCCATACAACCCGCCGTCAGTGGTAGGGTATGTCCAACAAGGACGTGCCATAGCAGGGGATAGTATATGTTGATATACTGTCACAGCACACATGTGTATGGGCATATAACGTTAATGACATATCTAAGGTGGTCCCACTGTGCAAGTATGCTTTGCATTATGGGATACTATGTGAAATATGTGTAATGTATAGTATTGTAGGTAGATATGACAGATATTCTACACAGCATAACAGGCATATCATGCATACCACAGGTATCGTCTATTGGCATGTACAATAACAGGATACATATGGCTTGTAGGCATGGGACATTGTAATAGCATGATAGCTAATCTAAATGGAAGGGCTACCAAGTAACCATGCACAAAGGACATGTAATAGCTTCACAGGTGCATAGTGGGGTACTATGCAGTCTAGCAAGTCCATGTGTAAGCACAACTACAGTGTTCACACTAGTGGCACCTCTCTAGGGTAGTGTCCTGTGAACAGCAGAGCCATGTGTCACCTGCACCCCTGCACAGTACAGCCACTGCAGTGATCCCAGGCCTACATGTGTCTCCCAACCACCAAGGGAGGTATCACATGAACAGTGCTACTGAGTGTCCCTGCGTGATGTACATAGAACTTATGTTCCAAAGCATGGTGAGTGTCTGGTTTGGGAATGTAACCCTCAAGCACATCCCACTCATTGCGGCATGTGTGCACATATCCATGAGCATGTTGCTCACAGTGGCTTCTGCTTATGTCGCGTATGAGGAGTATATCCATTAATAATGTTGTGGACATGGGCCCTGTCTGATTAGCAGAGGTCACCCCTGAGTATGTAGTATGCAAATGTGTACAGATGTGGTGTCCGTAGTGTAGCCGCATACT
This sequence comes from Protopterus annectens, assembly GCF_019279795.1. Lineage (NCBI taxonomy): Eukaryota > Metazoa > Chordata > Ceratodontiformes > Protopteridae > Protopterus > Protopterus annectens. The sequence continues at coordinate 586,064,113 of NC_056730.1, read as the reverse complement.
TAAACTGTCGGAGCTCAGTAAACATCATGGCGTGTTAATGTTGTGGTATGTAAAGCTGTAGCTGTTGTGTAAGGTACACCCTAAATGGGGTGGTGTACCCTTGAATGTGTGTAGATGTCTTGAGTTCAGAGGTACAATGGGTGCCTATGTACCAGCTACACACCCAGTACAGATAGGTGTGGCCATGTAGAAGGATAGCCACGCCACAGTGGCAATACGGTAACCACAGGAGTGGGTGCGACATATGTGTGTACTGCAAACATGTACAATGTGATATGTATGTAGGGGACTACCACCCATGTGATAGTCAGTGGGTGAATGGTGTAATGCAAAGGTGATGTTCATGCACCTTGTGTCATGCAGCTTGATGCCATGATAGTCATATCATTTATCTGTCACAGCAACACCCGTATGGATGGAGTCAGTATCAGCTGGTGGAGCAATCATGGCGCTTTGTATGCAGGGGTTTGAAAGCTAGGCAGGGAAAGTCCCCTGTGCTAGCCTGTACCGCAGGGAAGCATATACTGAACATGAGGGGCCCTACGACTGAGAACTGTGGTATGCCAAATGTACCTGACATGTAGTAGATACTATGGTATGCTGGCCTCACTGTGTGTGTCCTGTCCATGAGCCACATTGCATAACATCTTGAGACATAGGGTACGATGTGCAGGTGGATGTGTATGTTGTCAATACCAGAATGGAGAATGGTGCTGAAAGGCAATGAGAGGACAATGTAGGATGTGTGGACTCCCATACCATCAGCAACTGCCCTGGTAACTGTATGAAAGGAGTCCACCATGTGTAGGGGCCATGCTCTGGCCCTAACAAGCCCAACCCGGGTGGCAGCAAAGGACGGGAGCCCAACAATGTCTCTGTGAATGACGTCCTTGATGATGTGCCCCATAGCCATGCAGAACAGTCCAGACAGGTGTGTAGGACTATAGTCCCACTCGTGCATTGTGGTGCCACCTGTGTGTAGTGTGATAAATGCTGCTGTGTGCCATTCAGGGGCTACAATGTCTGAAACAAGGCTATTACTGAATATGGTGGCCTAGTGGGGAGACATGTCAGTCAGAGGTTGGTGGACATCACAGCCTGGGACGTTGGAAGGTGACATGGGGCCAGTGTCACAGGACATTTAGAGTGCAGGTCAGTACTGTGTAGGTGTGATCACAGGGACACCACAATGTTCCTGTATGGATTGTGGCCCTGTAGTGAGTGAGAGGGTGTAATGTTAGCATTGAATCCATCCTCCAGCATGTTGCCAACATCACCTGGGTCTGTAATGTTCCTAAGTGACTGTTGTATGTGACAGCAGATGTGGGTGTTACCATCGACTACTGACATACCACCATAATGCCTGGTGGTACACCCCGGAATGTGTCGCAGTCATGTTTACATAGCTAGTCTTGGAGTATGTGATGAGGGACCCTGTGGCCCTACCATGGCTGACCAGTGTGCCACCCCACTCTTGGGAATGTACACCACTGTGCAACAGCCTACACCTGTTGTTGTACATCATATGTCCATGGAACATGACCACCAGAGTGGCGTCTGTTATCTGGTGTGTACCATCATGGCTCTGTGTGGAATAGCATGATCCATGCAGTTGTGTACATGCTAATGAAGTGCACTGGGGTATGTGTCAGCATATGTATGTGCATTGTCTATCTGCACGGGTGTCATGACGTTAACAACCGCTGTCAGCAGACGTCTGTAGTAGGTGTTGTAGTACTCATGTACTGTGTATGCTGTGATGGGTGTGGTGCTGGGATGTGGCTAACAAGGTTGAGTAGCATATGTTCGGAATCCACCAATGAGGGGATAACCCCAGGTGTGTAACACCAGTCACATGGTGGTAGTGTTCATGTCAAGGTTAATGTAGGTCTTGGAGGTGGTGTGTATGGGTTGATCCAGCAGAGCGGAGGTTGTGACTCATGGATGTGTCGGTACATGAGTGGCTATCCCAGTTAAGTGTGGGGTAGTGTCGGTCACACATCAGTAGTAGCTGTCTGAGGCCCACTGTCCAATATACCAACAAATAAGGTATGTTAATCGTGGGGTATGATGTTGACTCTGTAGCTTGTTACAATGTGTATAGTGGTCCCAGACACAGTTAGTTGCACGTGGAGTACCTCTGATGCATTGTGCTAAGTAACTAGCCAGGATGTGTGCACAACATAGTGGGATATGGGAACCCCTCAGCTGTGGGTGTGCCAGTCCAGGTATGTGCCTGAAAGGTATGGTCTGTCTATAACCTGTCATTGCAGGTGAGCTCTGCAGAGCCTAGAGGCAGGTCCTAGTCACTGCAGAGATGTTTGAGTGGTGCATTATAAGGTGTGCCTTGCCTGCGTGCGTCACAGAGGAAGATGCAAGCATTGTGTCACATGATCCCATGTCATGCTTGCCAGTTCCTGTTCTGCCGGTGACAGTTATTGGAAACTGTGCAAGACAGGCAGTATAGAAGCAGCAAGAGCCTTACATGTGAGCTGTACTCCCACGGCTGACAGGTGCAAGTCATCTGTGCCACAGCATTGTGTTTGACCAAGTCAGTCAAAGCGGACAGATACCAGATGCCTGTGTAATGACAATAGGAGCATAGGCAACTGTTGAAGTGACACAGTCGGTCATTGTACAGTGGTATCGTGTCCGGACGAATGAAAAATGCTCCCCAGGGCACGGCCCACACCCTCAGGGCTATAAGACTGGTGAGCTATTGCATGTCCCTGCACACATAGTCTGTGAAGTGCCATCACAGGGCAGTCACACTAACATGGAGAATGACAGTCACATCGTACCTGGTGAGGTGTGGCATGGGTGCATAGGTTATGTTGCAGAAGCAGTTACCCGACAGCAAGATGTAAGCGACTATCGCATTGTGTAGCCTGCTGTGTGGAACTGCAGTGTGACTCCCTACAGAGTCACCTATGACTGGTGTGTTGTGAATGTTATAACTCCCATTGGCTGTATGTGATAGGCACACATGAGTCTGTGGGCTATACGTTGGTGAAGTTGTCTGCCATGATGGGGGCTACCTCTGGTGCCTACACTGAGTATGGAGATGTACTGCACAAGTTGTCCTCGTAGGTGTGGCCAGTGGTGTAGATCATGTGAGACTATGTGATGGGTGGTGTGTGTTGCGAATGTTACACATCCCCAAATGACTGTCAGGTGCAGTCAGCGTTGGTGACAGCATTAACCCCAGCCATAGCTGTCATCCTCCTGTCCCCAAAATGAGGAACATTAGCCCTCATAATGTGTGACAAATGGGCAAAACGTGGAACACTTACAACTGGCTTACTAACAGCTTCAACTAGGAAGGGCATATGATGGCTAAAATAGGCTGGTTGTACATATAAAAAGGATATTCTAATGAATTAATATGATTCCCATCTATTTAGCCATGGCTAGCAGGTAAACAATTTCCAACAATGAATGTGTGACAGACCCTTCCAATGTGGAACCTTGAGGAACATGCACCTTTTAAGACCCCAAATGAGGTACGTTCCTCGTAATGAGGTACACTTGAGAGCTATGCCCCCAGCACGGCTGCAGAAGTGCATCCCCCACAGGCTGTAGTGTTGTATGTTGGAAGGTGAGCATTGAATGTGTACATGAGACAATTGCTCTATTGCCACATGTACGACATATCCCTCATATAGACAGGCAGTAGCACTGGTATGTGACAGTTGGACATGCCTGTATATACAACCATGTCCCACAGGATATGCATGCGTGTGTACAACAGCTGTTGTACCATAAGCAAGCTGGGAAGTGTAGGACAGCCAGTGTACCTGTGGGAAATGGTGTGGAATGGGTGCTATACTAATCAGTAGCTCATGACATGCTCACAAGTTCTGAACAAGTGCCTAGCATGACCATACAATACAGATAGGGTGTTGGATAATATCAACCCACAAGTGGTGATGACAGTCATTTTGGGTGGCACCGCACTATAACCCTGCTGAGTATGGTGTGCATGTCCATGAACCATTATCACTGTAGATGTTAGCAGTACAGATGTACAACACAGCACGGATGTTTGATTACAAATACCTCTGTATGTCACAGGAGTGTTCCACCAGTGGCCTGTTGACAGACTCACAACTACAAAAGGTGCAAGAGTGACATGTGCACATCACACCAGTGCCAGCTACAGTAGAACAGGGTTAATGTGTTGTACCCCACCCTCATTGTAGCCCATACCACACAGACAAATGTTAGGCATCTGTGTATGTAAGGCTGTGAATGGCCATGACCTATCAGTATAGCTGTGTCAGTGTTGTGAACAATATACAGAATGGGCTGTGTGGGTGAGGTGTGTGACATATGTGCACAGTCTGATGGATGATACCAGCATTGTCACCACTAGGTGAACATCCCTGTACCCATAAACTACTACCTAGGCTGTGGTCAACATTATGGACACTGTGTAAGGGATGGTGCTGTGCAGTGCACCCCCCAATTTGGTGACGTCTCCAGGCCCCTTAGGTAGTCATATGAGGTACCAATGTCATGTCAAGGTGCCATCCATGAGCACGGAGATCAGTGGACAGGTATAAACAGCACTGTGGTGACCAATATTGGATCACATACCACCTTTAAGGGGTAATGGCTATGCATGGATGTGCGATACCAGCCTTCACAATCCTCACCTCCACTATGCAGCATGCTGTCTACCTTGCAGAAAGACATTTGCTACACCATGATGATGGACATGCTACATGTCCATATCCTGATCTATAAGACATATCTCATGGACAGCCACCGTCCTAATACTAGGATCACCACAGGCTGGACAGATCCCTGTGCCATATATGTGACATACTCCTGCCATACCATGCAACCCTCTCCATCAAAGCTGCACATGTCATCCCAGTCATACATGGTGTGATGGCCGCATGGTAGATGTACTATCAACTGACTGGATCAGTAATGTGGCACTGATGCACCTTGCGGTGGCATAATGGCTGTCTGTTACAACATGGAAACTGTGCCCGCACATGCTATGGTTGATAACCATCCCTGCGAATGTCATCTGACTAGCCATTGTCCCATGTCTATCACATGTGCAATACAGGCGATCCGTGGCAGGATGTTGAACAGTTGTACAGTGCTGTGTAGATGTATATGGCAAAACACATGCATGTACAGGTGTCCATGCGTATGTGTGCATTGTCACTGCTCAAGTCCATTACGGCTGTGTCTGTGTTGATATGTGACATATACACAGCATCCAGGTCAACAGCATTACCGTGGACACATCCAGGCATGTGCAGATAGGTAAGAACACAAGTGCAGGCAAATAGACATGCCCACAGCAAGACAGCATTTACATGGAGTATGAACACTGTAATGAGGTGACACACATATATGGTGACGATCTCCAATACATAATGGGTGTGAGATGTGTGTGACACAAACACATCAGTCGTGTCAGTGTCATGATGCTTTGCAAAGATAACTGTGCAGATGTAGTAGATGTCATAGAAATGTATGTGCAGCAGTATCTCTGTACATCTGTGAAACTGTGACCTGTCACCATCATTATGTCTTACAGATAATGCCCCGTACATGCCTCCCAGCATACAGCCGCCAGGAGGATGATGTCCTCATCCCACAGCGCCATGACAACTATGACTTGTTGTTCAGCCATGTGCCACAGCATGCCCAGCAGCGGGATGACCTGTGGCAGGATCTAAGCAGGAGGGTGAACGATGTGGGTGGCCATAACCGCACCTACCAGCAGGTGCGCAGACACTGCACGGACTTGATATGACATGCAAAACAGCGTGCCACTGCAATCACCAGGGAACAAGGTGAAACAGGTGGTGGGCCACCAACCTAGCTCCCACTCACACACACCGAGGAGCTACTGGCCAGTCTGGGGACACCCAGGGAACAGCATCCACAAACACTAGCTGCCATTGTGGAGGTGGGTGTCTCCCAACCAATGAGCCTGGAGTTGCCTGGTAAGTCAGTACTGCACATATGGCTATTATATCCCATTTAGTTGCATGTGTCACTGTATATTATGTAAAGTAACAACATATGCAAAGTATGTGGACACACATGCTGCATACTACAGTATGCTATGCTGTGTATGCACACATGTGCATACTATATGCTATTACATAGGTGAATGTGTTCACATGCACAGTGCAACCTGTGGCTGTCATACAGTCATGGATAATGTTCATACTGCTGTGTCACCCCTATACAGGTACCTCTGGCGTGCCGCACAGACATGAGTCCGTTGCAGGTGAGACTGTCATCAGTATCAGGCATGTTACAGTGTAGATCTATTTGCCATGTGGCCAGTTAACACTTGCACACCTGATGTTTGTTCCAGTCACGATATGCAGGTCGCATCACCCATCATTCACACAGGCCACCCATGTGCAATATATACAAATGAAATGATACACCGACTTGAAACCACAGTACTTGTCATTGCGACATGTGTGGTCAGCTGTGCATACAACGGTGGAGGTGTTCAACAATGGAGGCATATGTAGTATGCACTGGAACAACATGTGTGAATGCACACAGTACCACACAGTGAGCTGTGATATGGGCAGCCCACAGGTGTCACCATTGTGTCATATGTCCCTGCATTGGGTGCACACATTGTGATGTGCCACCTGACATGTCCCAGACATGTAGTGTTCTGTCTGCAATATTGTCACACTATCGCATGACCTATACCCCACATACCAAACATACAACCCGTTGTCTGCATAGTCCTGTGGATTGTGACATATCTGACATCTATGGGTGTATGTCATATGGGACACCACAGACATGTGAGATAGATGGCCATCACACACATTTGGCCAACACATGTGCACACATGGCCATAGGGGATGGCCAGACATGTAGCCACACAGTACATGGGATGTGTATACACCCTGTTGCACATTGTCAACACATGGTCCAATTATAGCCGTAGTTGACCGATTATACAGTTGATGTGGTACACTGGACATCCTAAAAGCCTGTGCACAGCTACTGGAGGTGTCACTGGAGTCTACCATATACCATCTGTTGAACATCATGACTGTGTTGCAGTTATGGCTATGCAATGTGTACATATTATGCATTCTACAGCAACATAGATGCCTCATGATGCCATGCAATGGCACAGTGTCTGTACTTCACACTGTATAGCAATGTAGACGGCTCTCACTACCCTCCCATGCTCATGCACATTTGCTAAACATGCATTCTATCTGTAGGGCATACACACAAAACTGCAATGTGAAGCCCATTATGATGCTGTACATGTGTCAGGACACCATTGTGTCAGACATGTATGCATGTTATTGCACATGTCAGCACATTACATGTCAAGGTCACGTCAGCCATGTGTATTGTTATCCTGTTCTGGACCACATGGTGTATCACGGGGATGCATGCATACTACCATGATTGTGTGAACTGCATGGCTACTGATATGACACCTGCTTGCTGTAGTGTGCACCCCAGGGAGGTATGCTAACTAACACTAATAATGTCTGAGCTGCATGCCCTCTGCTGTATCACAGGCATGCTGCATGCCATCTGACAAATCACATGCATGATGTGTGTGTGTGTGTGTGTGTGTGTGTGTGTGTGTGTGTGTGTGTGTGTGTGTGTGTGTGTGTGTGTGTGTGTGTGTCTGCAGATGTGCCACACAGGCATGTGGCCGGTGCTGCTCGTAGGAGAACCTCTGGCAGACATGCACCTGCAGGACAGAGCGCAGCAGCTGGTATCACCAGACGCATGTTCCAGACTGTAATGGCGGCACAGGCATGTGCTGAATGGTAGAACAGAGAAGGGCAGAGGCTGCAGAGGGCTGCTATCCATACCCTAAATGGCAACATCCAGGCATTGGCAAATGCTCAACAGCAGATTGCTGATGTTCTGGATAGGCGATTGGGTGAAATGGTCGGAATCCTTGACCAAGGCATGGCAATACACGAGCAGGAGCTGTCTGTGCTGGAACATCTGGTAGGAGTGAGGTGTAGGCCACGTGGACATAGGCCAGCAACACCACCTAGTGTAGGGCGACGTGAGCGTGCCACCTCACATGCCCGCTCCCATAGTGCTGGTAGCAGTAGCAGTGCAGCTAGTGCTGTGCTGTCAACACCAGGACACAGCAGGCCATGTGGACATGGCCCTGGACGTTCCCAGCAGGGACACGGTTCCAGTGGACATGTGTCTTCGGACAGTGGCCACTCTGTACCTCCACCTGGTAGTGCCCATGCAACCCCAGGCAGGCACAGGTCACGTGGCCATGGACGGACACAGTGAGCTGTACAACCTGGTCTGTACAATCTGGGGCTGTCAATTATACCCCGTGTAGGCCTCACAAATGACAGAAGTGTGTACACACATACACACACACAGCAAACACAACTGTAGGGCTCCACAACATCCACATGCATTCTGAACAGACATGTCCAATCAACTCACCAGCCCTTACACACACACATGATGTTATCCATTGGTGCAGCCTATACCCCTGGCAAACATATCACCCTGTGCATATGATGAAGCCTGTGCCGCATCCCTGTCATCCACACCATCAGTGCAGGGTTATGCACAAATATTCTGATGCACAGGGTGAACAGAATAGTGAGAGGTGTATGTAATATTACCTGTGTATGCATAGTGAGGGATGTGTATGTTGCAGTGGTTGTGTGTGAATACAGAGAGATGTGTATGTGACATAGGTTGTGTACTGTCGACATGCACCGGTCATACCATGTAGTGCAGGTGCAGCATGCATTGTGATGTGTTCACGGTATGTGTCTCGGTTACATCTGTAGCACCATGTTGGTTGTGATACCCTGGTTCCCTCCTATGGTGTACTTGCATGTGCCTACAGGTAGCAGTGTTTGCATTCCCCCACGTGTAACTGTGGATTACTCACAGGCATGTCTGGCAATATCAGCATGCTACATGTACCCTCAACCTGACTGTTGGAAACACCAACATGACACAGATGTCCGCACTTATACTGCACCTGACGCATGTGGTCAGTGCCACAGGCTACAACGGACAGAGACATGACATACATAGCAGGATACATTACAGGTATGATGACATGGTGCAGGGGTTGTACACAGCAGTCTGGCCAATGATGATGTGAGGTGTCACTTGGTAGCTGGAGGCCACACTGTGCAGCAGTAGGACCCTGTAACAGTACGGGAACATGGCCACATTCACGGGGTGTATACCACTATAACGCACACCCCATAGTGTGCAGGTGGGGACCCTTGCCTATGTGGTCATCACCCTCACAGTAATATGCACCCACACGACGTGTCACAGAGAAGGAACATGCACAGGTAGCCAGTATGGCTGGGACCTATGGCATCAACAGGGTAGTGCACTGCATCACTATTATGGGTTAGTCACCACGTGGGGTTAGTGATCATTTCTCACTGTATATTAGCATACACCCTCACACCAAGCACCAGACATACATACAGACACACACACACTGTGGTGACCACACATGTGTATACGGACAGCCGACGTGTGTGATGCACCACACCGGCCGACATCATGTTTCCCACACTGACGTATGTACAGATCTCTACAACGGTGTACAGGGATGTGTAACAACTGGGACATATTTTCCGTGATATGTGGCATCTCTGGTCACACATTCGGACACACATGGCAGTGCTGGGAATGATACACCTGCCATATGATGACACGTTTAATAGACATGCAGCGGTAATGATTGCATTATGTGTACCAACGCTATATCTGGCAAATGTGCTGCTATATGCACATGGGAGGTTGTAGGTGTTACAGGTGCCATGTGACATATAGTTGGTAACACCTGACCGCTGTGCATGCATTATGTCAGCACCGTCACGTAACAGCGACATAGCGTACTGTTTGCACATGGCATGATAGGATGGTGTGTGACACAACTGTGAGCCACCCCCTGCACACATACATCTACACAGGTGGTTCACTACTGTATGTACACACATCCCTCCATACGTGCTGTTTGTATGTCACCGTATACAGGTGTCAATGATGGGTCTGCATTGAGACTGCATGTCGTAGTTAGGTGCAACTATGTTACGGACATCGGGCACTGCACATGCATGGTTGCTGCATGCACAGTACAGATGTCACATGTGTCTCCTGTTGCCATGTTTGTATGCATTGCTATTGTTGGACATGTGTGTTGACATACATAACACATGGACTGTGGTATGATATCACGGGTGTCACAGGCAACCAGTACAAGGGTATGTGTCCCGGTCAACATTGCTACCCCCTGTAGTGTGTGCATTCAACAGACATGGACCCACCTTCCATTTGCGTGTGTAGCATTGATTAGGCTACTGTTATGCACGAGGTACATCAAAGGCTATGTATGTATGTGTTGTGTGTGCAGTCCATGCACACATCCACACAATCACATGTATGACATATCCAGACGTGTGTTTATTGGTGTACAGCAACAGTCATGTGTCACAGGGGCTGTGGTATGGCGTAAGGGCCATGGTATGTCTTGAGCTGACCTGTTCATGTATACTGGTATCATTGCAATGCATAACACCTGTTGGTTACATGTGTACTCTGCACAGCTGGTGTACACCTCTGTACAGCCCAGTGGTCATGTGTCACATGGTGTTGTGGTACTGTAAGGCTGTATAGTGCTGCACCAACGACATGGTGATGACTTGACAGTTACAGTGTACACTGCAGTGTGTATGTGTGTGACCTGCACCTGTGACAGCTGTGATGGCAGCTGTGTGTGTACAGGTCACTGCATGTGTGACCGCCCTGTGCGTGAGGACAGTTATACCTTACTGTGCCCTTCTGTACTGTGCCCTTCTGTGTGTACACTCCATCTGCATGCACGACAGGCCTTTGCAACAGCTAAGTGTGTGAGCATGCCCAGTATGCTGTTGTGTAGATGGACACACAGTACAGTCCATGTACGCAGTTGTGTAGATGGACACACGGTACAGTCCAAACAGAGACCTTCCGTGTTTACACTCCATCTGCATGCAAGACGGCCCTTTGCGACAGCTAAGTGTGTGAGCATGCCCAGTACGCCGTTGTGTAGTTCGACACACAGTACAGTCCGAACTGACGTATATTACCAGGTGTGTGGCCATGGCCAGTGACACCTTGCGTCGGTGATGTCCCTCTGTGTATGGGCATGGCCGTTGACATCCTGTATTGCCATGGTGGTCATCCAGGCAAAGGATTTCCGTCTTCAACGTCAGGATGGATGCCTACTGAGTACACACTGGGTGACTATCTGGAAGGGTGTACTGTCTGTGGTGCGTACTGTATCTATGTATTGTTGTTGTAGTGCTCCATACATGTATAGTTGCCCCGAGTACACCACTGCCGTGTGGTTGTATACATCTACCGTGGGACAGTACTATGTCTGATCGTACACTCTCTATACAATCCCTGCCGGCGTCCTGGCATTTGCGGATGTTGACACGTGCCTAGAAGAATGACTGTGGGACTGCTGTGTTTAGTAATCTCGGTAGAGCATTCTGTAAATGCGTCATGCTGTAGTGTGATAGGGTAGTTAGGTGTAGGTTCGATTCCCAGCCCTGCCAAGTGTGTGTGTGTGTGTGTGTGTGTGTGTGTGTGTGTGTGTGTGTGTGTGTGTGTGTGTGTGTGTGTGTGTGTGCGCATGCTCCCATCCGCCTGGGGACTCAGGTTATGCTTTTAGATGCTTTGCACCACAGATATATCCTGCTGACGTCTTTGCCTTTGTGGATGTTGACACACACCTAGAAGAATGCCTGTGGGTCTGCTGTGTTTTGTAATCTCGGTAGCGCATTCTGTAAATGTGTTATGCTGTAGTGTGTTAGGGTAGTTAGGTGTACGTTCGATTCCCAGCCCTGCCAAGCATGTGTGTGTGTGTGCGCATGCTCCCGTCTGCCTGGGGACTCAGGTTATGCTTTTAGACGCTTCACACTACAGATATATCCTGCTGACGTCTTTGCCTTTGCGGATGTTGACACGCACCTAGAAGGATGCCTGTGGGACTGCTGTGTTTAGTAATCTCGGTAGCGCATTCTGTAAATGCGTCATGCTGTAGTGTGATAGGGTAGTTAGGTGTAAGTTCGATTCCCAGCCCTGCCAAGTGTGTGTGTGTGTGTGTGTGTGTGTGTGTGTGTGTGTGTGTGCGCATGCTCCCATCCGCCTGGGGACTCAGGTTATGCTTTCAGATGCTTCGCACCACAGATATATCCTGCTGACATCTTTGCCTTTGCGGATGTTGACACGCACCTAGAAGAATGCCTGTGGGTCTGCTGTGTTTAGTAATCTCGGTAGCGCGTTCTGTAAATGCGTCATGCTGTAGTGTGTTAGGGTAGTTAGGTGTACGTTCGATTCCCAGCCCTGCCAAGCGTGTGTGTGTTTGTGTGTGTGCGCATGCTACCGTCCGCCTGGGGACTCAGGTTATGCATTTAGATGCTTCACACCACAGATATATCCTGCTGACGTCTTTGCCTTTGCGGATGTTGACACGCACCTAGAAGGATGCCTGTGGGACTGCTGTGTTTAGTAATCTCGGTAGAGCGTTCTGTAAATGCGTCATGCTGTAGTGTGATAGGGTAGTTAGGTGTAAGTTCGATTCCCAGCCCTGCCAAGTGTGTGTGTGTGTGTGTGTGTGTGTGTGTGTGTGTGTGTGTGTGCGCATGCTCCCGTCCGCCTGGGGACTCAGGTTATGCTTTTAGATGCTTCGCACCACAGATATATCCTGCTGACATCTTTGCCTTTGTGGATGCTGACACGCACCTAGAAGAATGCCTGTGGGTCTGCTGTGTTTAGTAATCTCGGTAGCGCGTTCTGTAAATGCATCATGCTGTAGTGTGTTAGGGTAGTTAGGTGTACGTTCGATTCCCAGCCTTGCCAATTGTGTGTGAGTGTGTGTGTGTGTGTGTGTGTGTGTGTGTGTGTGTGTGTGTGCGCATGCTCCCGTCTGCCTGGGGACTCAGGTTATGCTTTTAGATGCTTCACACCACAGATATATCCTGCTGACGTCTTTGCCTTTGCGGATGTTGACACGCACCTAGAAGGATGCCTGTGGGACTGCTGTGTTTAGTAATCTCGGTAGCGCATTCTGTAAATGCGTCATGCTGTAGTGTGATAGGGTAGTTAGGTGTAAGTTCGATTCCCAGCCCTGCCAAGTGTGTGCGTGTGTGTGTGTGTGCACGCATGCTCCCGTCCGCCTGGGGACTCAGGTTATGCTTTTAGACGCTTCACACTACAGATATATCCTGCTGACATCTTTGCCTTTGCGGATGTCGACACGCACCTAGAAGGATGCCTGTGGGACTGCTGTGTTTAGTAATCTCAGTAGCGCATTTTGTAAATGCGTCATGCTGTAGTGTGATAGGGTAGTTAGGTGTAAGTTTGATTCCCAGCCCTGCCAAGTGTGTGTGTGCGTTTCCAGCTGCATGACAACAGTACATTGCTTTTACAGTATTCACTCGCCATAACATCTGTGCGGCATCTTTGCCTTTGATGCCGCTGTCTACAGGCTAGACGTATGCCTGTGTGATTTCCATGATCTACTACTCACGGTTGCACGTTCTGTCACTGCGTAAGGCTGTTGTGTTGTACAGTGGTTATGTTCGTGTTCTGCTCACAACCCTGCCACGTGTGTGTGTGTGTGTGTGTGTGTGTGTGTGTGTGTGTGTGTGTCTGTGTGTGTCTGTGTGTGTCTGTGTGTGTATCTCTGTATCTATATATATATATATATATATATATATATATATATATATATATATATATATATATATATATATATTCTGCCCATAACTCTGCTCTTGCATGGACAGCTGACTGTTTCATGTATTGCATATTTGCATAGCTTTCACATACCAATGGGGTATGTTGCAAATCTCAACATTGTCCGTGCAACGTTCGTGTTACGGGCGGTGTTACACTCCCTTACAGGCGTTTGCTTTATAGCTTGGCAGACATCTATCCTTGCTGTACTCTCACTCTACTCGTACACGCCGGAGGCTTCATGTATCATGGCCTAGCTTTGCTGTGTGTATGTCTATTTGTGCTGTGTGCATGGCTGTGGGTATGTCCCACTATCATCATTTGTAAAGGTGACAGCCCTATAGGTACTTCATGTAGACTGCTGTGTCATTTGACATGTCAGCACATACCTGCGGACAGTACTGAACGTCCTACTGCAGCGCTTTTCATACCTTCTGCATTATCTTGCAGTCAATAATGCTGTTTGCTCACACATGTATCAGTTTCTGATCATACCACTCCACCTCCTAGAGCAAACATCTGGACAAAGCCTTAACTGATAGTGGGACACATAGGGGCAGTATTTACATATTGCTCTTACAAACGTAGATAGTTGACACAATAATAGGTTTTGCATTAGTATGACTTTTCTGACGGATTTGGTGTCTTAAACTCACATGTTTGCCATTATTTCATGACTTCAGTTCTCAGGAATTTGGCAGAATGGTACTGATTTTACGTGGAACACACCAAACATATGAGGCAGAACTCTGCACATTCTGCGTAATTCTGTACAGTTGCGGAGTATGTGTCTGATGCAAGATATCAACTTTCTGACACCAATACACACACTGTATGGCGGCATCACAGGCCACATGCCATTACATTTATATTGCAGGACACACCCACCCAGAGGGTTGTATTCCTCACACAGGCCAACAGCTGCTTATCCACACTAATTAGTCTATCATGTACCTTATGTGTACGCCAGTATTTGAGCTTTCCGTCAGTGGCAGAGCTCACATACGAGTATGGGGGACTGGACATTGTAACGGTGACACTGCATGACACCCTGAGGGACACATTTCTTTTGAGTCTATTAACCTTCCACATTGACTTTCACAGGGCATACGTTGTCATTCACATTTGTCGGAGTACATGCGTATGACTTGTACATGTTTTGTCATTTGTCCTGACGTCTTTCTTCTCACCTGTCCACCTAGTATCACTAGTTCTGTACATGTATTTTGGACAGGTTACCTTCATACCCCTAACCTGTACACATTATGGGTAATCGCCCTGACATTTGACCTTTGCTCTTGTTACATTTGTCATAGTAATGTGCCTTTCTGATAAATTACTGGCAAGGCATTACGAACTGTGCGGTTAGATAATAGTGACTGACATTTCTATGTCATGATTAGTAACACTCATAACATTCATATTCCTGGCTACGCCAGTATTCTATCAATGTTCTGACTTTGTCTGGGGTATATCTAATATAGTCCCTATTTGTATTTCATGTACTATGCCTTAGTGCAGCTGTCTTATTCTGACAGTTTGCCAGGTATAGTTACCATCTTGGTCGTACGCATGTCCATCCATGATAATCGCCTACATGACACTGATATGGGGCCCTATATATTCCCACAATGGTTTACGCAATATCCAGTTGATGGTTTGCCCCATTATTGAGAATATAGGCGTGTGCTATACCCACATCACTCCCACGGGGCGGACCTAATAAATCTCTGCCAAACAACACCTAGGCCCATTTCTGCATACCCATGATTCCCATACCTGACACCCCTCCACAGTACCCATTACACATGTTTAATGTGAGTGGTACTAAAGTGTGGAGACACTTATATGCACTCCCCACTCTCCGGATATCAGTTCATACGTCATACATTCTATCGACACATGTGTCATTACCCTTGCACCTGCTACTGTTGCATGTACAGCTATATCGTACTTGCTGAGGTCACTTATTTTGCGTCAATGACTGTTGACACTACGTATGGATCAATTTTTGGGGTCCTGCAATGGACACCTATATGCATGTTTAAAGTGTAGAACTTGCTGGACTGTCACTTTCTGGCCAATGGTTTGGAAAGCAGCGGTTTATTCACCTTTCGTGCATGTCTGTTTGTCTACCCATATTAGCTATGCCGTGGCCTATTTATGTACATATGTCATATCTACAGGACATATGTTTGTTGTGTATACATATATACATGTACAGTCCTCATTTCATAATTTGCTTTGGTTTACGTCTGTGGATTATGTGTATACACATATATCTATATCCATACCATACCGTTCCACTGTACAGATTGTCGCAGAGTGTACAGCTGGTTGCCTCTTTATCTTCGGTGTGTTTTTCATAACCTTGTGTCTATCTGGCAATGTAGTGGCATTTCATTAAAAACTTACGTTGGGAAATACTGGCAAGCAGTTCAGGTTACGACTGCATACCCTTCAGAGAATCCATGCTACTAACACACCCATTATTCTATCCACTTTCTATGTTTGTTCTGGCACATATCTGGGGTTTGTCCCTATTTGTACCGGTAGTTTGCATGCCTTTGTCCGGTTTCATACTTTATGGGGTTAACAGGTTTGAGCCATGTATATCTAACGTGGGGGAAACAGCATTCATTTACTATGCTGTGAGCGGATCACACACGCACAGGCACACTTGCATTTACATGTTGTGGGTTACATCTGTTTAATAAATGTGTGCTTGCGCGGCCTTTCATACGTCTGACCATAACACTTACTTATCTGTAGTCCGGTTTACGGACTGGTGTGAAACACACGGTTCACCTTTACATATTTAAGTGTGTGTACAGCACAAACACATTCATTACACTTTACAGGGATATCTGCAGTGGTCGTAGGTCAACCGGGACTGCATTCACGTTGGACGGATGCCGGAAACAGTATTCTGTTGCTGTTCTGCCTCATTGATATGCATACCCATAGTACTTAGCTACATCAACATACGCCTCACCGCTTCACTTACAACACAGGCATCCATTCCCCTGCTGTGGGAAACACGGTACTACATATTACACATTCCGTATTGAATAATGCTGTGGACCCCAGCTGCATTGTTAATCACTCCGAGGATATGCAGAACACCAGGGCATATAGTCGTATCACATACACGTTTCTGATTGTCAGGGTGTTCATGTAGTGATCTGGGTATGGGCTTGTCCGCCTGGTGAACGGAA
The DNA here is from genome assembly GCF_019279795.1 of Protopterus annectens. NCBI lineage: Eukaryota > Metazoa > Chordata > Ceratodontiformes > Protopteridae > Protopterus > Protopterus annectens. The sequence goes on along the minus strand of NC_056730.1, from coordinate 586,047,110 downwards.
CTTCCCTGGCCGAGTATCAAATGTCAGATGAAGCATGTGGACAGGGAGCATCTCCCTATTATGAACATTTTACCTGTATTTATAGACACATGTGTTTGGGCACCTATCAGGAGCTTATTCTGTTGGCTGTACATATTATGGGTGGAGTTGTTACGGTCCATACTCCACGGTGAGGGGGGGGTTCCCATTCACATTTGACTATTACATGTATTCATTCATACGGGGATTATTTGCTTGGACATGTTGTGACTACAGTTATGCAGTTGTACATTACACAAATGTCATGGCTTGTTACTGTACATATGTACGGACCATACCTCTTGACCTCTTTGAGCAACAAATCTGCACAAACCCTACATGATGGGGAGAGTAAGAGGGACACATTTTAACTAGTTTCCTTACAAGTTTATAACGTTGATAGAATACTATAGGTTTTGCATTGTCATGACCCTTCTGCGGGATGTGGAGTGCTATACTTAATGCTCATTATTTCGTGACGTCAATCCACACCTATTTACCGGATAGACGCAGGTTGTCGGAGGCACACAACACTATGAGCCAACACTGGTCATTCTGCAAATATCTGGAGAGTTGAGTGATATGGTACGAACCTCTGTAATATGCTGTTGTGTTCTGGCACAGCAGTAGCTCGGCATTAGGGACAGATGTCGGGACGTGCTGGCAGACAGTTGAGTTCAGACTTCATACTCCGGACATTAATGCCATTGTGCAAACTGTCATTCTATGATATATCTATGTTTATCCATCCACATGGATATATTCCTGCTTGCACCTGTTATACATTCTACGGATCTCACTCCTCTGAGCTCTCCATACTCCTGCTCCTCTCTACCCTTCAGCTTAACCAGACTTAGCTGACACTCACTTGACTCCCAGTATGTCATTGTTGTACATTTCTGTATTACCACTACAAACTCTTATTATGCACATGTTATGCATGTGTATTTCTTGACTGTATGCCTTTTACTCTTGTATTTTACCTTTAACATTATATAGCCTTTATTTCCTTGTATTGCTTGTGGAGCTTTTCTACCCAGGCCTCCGCTGTTACTGGGCACTTCTTCGCCCAGTGGACTTCCCGGGTACTCAGACTGCACATACATGAATAACTTCTAACAGCTATCTTTGCATATTGTACCTGCTGTTGTACCTTTGTCTCACTTGTAGTCACGGCTCTGTCCAGATATCTAGCTCACACAGGTTGTCAGGTATGGTCGGTCACGCCGGCACAGACTAGGTATCCCTCACACTTCATCAGGGTTCTCCTGTTAATGTCGGGTGTCTTCCTCACCCTTCTGCCATTTGCCACTATGCGAGTGTGCGATATATTCTCCCGCATATTTGTGTGGGGACACGTGCGTCACGGGAAGGTGTTTTATCCTGGGTACTGGGTTATGCATGACCACTCAGGTCTGGACAGTGTCTTGGACCTGTACTTCACGTTCTGACTTGTGTCCAGATATGTACAGGATTGGACATCTTGTCGTCATACACATTCTACTATTTACACAGGTTACTTATCCCGTAAGGGATATTCCAGAAATTGGACCATTCCACACAGAAACAATATCGAAATGTATTTTGGCTTTATGAAAATGTGCAGGGTGTTTAACATGCAGGGAATACATGGTTTGCTATCCTGACACTGCCTAGGGTGACAATACCTACTACATATGCGTAGGGGTTGGTATGTGTAGCTGTGTCTGCAACGGACCAGTGGGCCACGTACGGGTGGATTTGGTGGACGTTCTGTTACGGGGCTGGGTTGTGTGATGTGGAGGGTATGCTGGGTAGCCCATTATGCAGCCAGGTGTGTTGCATTTGTTATGGCCAGTTCCATCAGGACCAACCTGTGGGTATGTGACGGTGACATATCTATACATTTTGATCACACATTTACATGATACATATGTTTGTGGGATTGTGTTCTACACTATGGCCTGTCTGCTTGTCTTGCAGCTGTTTCTTCATGTGTTTGTGTTTATGTCCACTTCACCCGCTGCCCCCTCCTATACCTCTGGTTCACCTTTTCTGCATACGACACAGTATCGCCTTTGCGGGTTTTACTATTACCCATCCACCCCTCACATGCAAATTACTCACATCCAATAGCTCACTACTTTTGTTGTTGGGCCATGTCACGGCCAGAGTAGCACATTGACTGCCCTACAGGTGTCGGGTACCTTTATGGTTGTGTGGACTACCCTGCCATGTTTGCTTCCCACGTGCTATACCTCACACACATAGGTACACACCCATACTTCACTTTCGTTACTTAGTTGGTATACCCGGGTACTACCCGTTCGGCTGTGTCACATACTAGTTTGGCTTCTACCGATGACTCCCAGGAATTGCAGACCTGTTGTGCTCATTGGGGGGATGGCACCTTTTCCGATGTCCATGCTATTCCTTCCATATATCCGACTGTTGTGGACAATGCCTCCCCACAGTCTACGGTACTGTTTCCACCTTTTCATTTGGCCACGATGTAACATTTGCGGTCAGTTCGGCAGATAGAACTTACAACTCTTGCCTATATCTAAGCTTTAGTCTTGTAGCATTTCAGTAGCTTATTCTTTTTGTTATGACATTTATGTCATATACGTGTGGAGAACAACTGTTTATTGCCACTATTACATGATGTCTGAGGGATAATTATGTCCTATGATCTCTGCACATTTGCCATGTTTACATGCTTGTGTCAGGACACATCTGGCCGCAGCAGTACTGTCGCTCACAAAGTGGGACAGGTGGTATTCTTAGCCGATGGTATGGGTCATACTGTTCCTTTCGGCCTACATGTGTCCTTATTGTTGTAGCTGTTTCTATGCTCCTGATTCATTTACATGTGTATTCTATTCCCTATCACATTTGTTATGTGGGATACAGACATACCTTTTGTATGTGACTATTACATCCCTTGTGGGATATGATTCGGACATACAGTCACTACATATATCTACATTTCTCCTCATGTATTTTGTTATGGACACATCTGCACATCTCTGTGCCCTCCCTCACATTATGGGTCAGCTGGTGACCCTCTCCATTGGGCTGGACGTACCTCCTGGCGGCACCCTAGCATATGATATGTTTCACTTCCACATGGTATAACTATAAACACTATGTTGGACCATGGGCTCGCGGTTTTTCTGTCATTTGTTCAAGGGTAGGGACCTGTTATTCCCTATTGTGCATTTGTGTTTGCTTCTTCATTTTCTGTTCGCAGGGACTATCTTGCATGCTTTGTATATGTTTCAGTCTCCACGGACACTGATAGATGCGAGTATTACTGCAGGCGGACTATACTATTCAGCAGTTTAGGTTGCTCATCGACAACCGACATTGACACGCCTCCCTCCGCAACTTCGGTACGCCCAATGCACTCACGCACGTTTCCTATGCACGTGACTGTGGCGGCTGCACGCCTTCATTAATATGCATATGGCGCTACTACTCCATATATACGCCGCACAGCCGGCGCAAGCCTTACACCGGCCTTTGCGCCGAGCTTCATGAATCCGGGGGTACGTGTTGTTAAGCAACTCATTTTCAGTAGCTTGCTCATCCATGCTAGGAGCTTCAGCAATAAGCAGAGGAAACTTTATTTCATGCTGTTTGTAGAAGTTTGCATTACATTACATTTGCTTCATTGCAGAAGGAGACAATTAGCCTGTCTAGACTGACTTTACATGTTTTTAACGTTTTTGCTTTCCTTCAACCCTGCCTTCAGCTTCAGCATTTTTGTCGCAGTAGATTTTCAATCTATCATCCATTCTAGTAGTTTATTCCTTTAAATTTATAGCATGCTATACAAAGAAATACATTTGTGGCTGAAGAGAATAGTTGCTTCCTACAAACTGTTGTCTGTGTTTCTTCCTCTCTCTTCATTCTCTGTCATATCTTCCCAAAATCGATCTTGTACCGTCAAGTCATGCCTCCACATCTTTGCTGACCTGTAGTGAAAAGAGTTCCATGTTCTCTAATGTCTGATCATGTCCTTGTACCTTTATCTCACATACTCTGCTAATGACTTTCTTCTGGATTCCTTTGAGGATCTTGCTGTCTATCTTCCTGCATGGCCTCTTGAACTATAAACAGCATTTAAAGTTTGGCCTGGTCATGGCCCATTACTACAGAAGCATTACCACTTTGATCTAGTTGCCTGTTCCCCTACAGATGTATCCTAGTATACATTCTGCTCTGCTTCTGCTCTGTCTAGCCAACCTAGTGGACTGGTCCAGTCTATGTGTGATCAATATCCTCGTCATGCTCTTTTGTCATCAGTTCAATTCCCATAATTTATAGTTTATTAGTGTTGTCATGGCCCGAGTTAAGTACTTTTTAAACACCAGAAATATTAAGTAGGTAAAGTAATATAAAGTAATTAAGCAAAAAGGACACATAAGCAAAGGTGCACAAAATCACTACTGTTCAATGAAATTTAAATTGCTGAATGTCAACTCAATTATCAATTGACTTGTCAGTTCTATATGTATGTCCCTGCTCCATTACAAAGTATTGTCAGTGATTTGTGCAGACGCTAAGTGTCATTTTCGGGTGTTTTTCTACCCTTTTCCCTCATAGTATGACCATGGTGTTGATTGTATTATATAGTGGTGGGGGGGGGGTTGACACCCTGCAAAAACACTGAAAAATAGGGGTTTAGGGTAGTTTTTCTTTTTGGGGGAATCAAGTTCAGGGACTTTTGGGAATTGATGTTCAAGTGAAAAACATAGGTGACAAGCAATATAAGTAAAATGCAAATGCATTATTTATTAATGAGCCATTTATTTGTCTATGACTCAAGAGAATTGTAATCATAGGCGCCGGAAGCTGTTAAAGACTGGGGGGGGGGGTGACAGGGGCACTTAGTGAACTAAAAAGGGTAATTATTTTATAACTATTTGCTACCCCAACATAGGTTTACTTGGAGGACATTTTAAGCTTAGCCAATTCCTTTTGGTGCTTGAATTAACATTTTCTGATTGGTCTTAGCTATCCCCATGGCTGATAATTGTATATTAGCCCTAGTGAGAACAACTGTGATCATACTATATATAATTTAATGGGGCCATTTAAGGGAGGCAGTGTTTAGGAACTGCCTCTATCCATTAGTGGCATGAGGGGAAATCCTGGAGTCCATTTTCTATTACCCATCCTTAATTTCTGGGGGCCATGTAAGGGATGCAGCATTTAGGAACTGCCTCTATCCATTAGTGGCATGAAGGAAAATCCTGGAGTGCATTTTCTATTACCCATCCTTAGATCCAAGTTGCATTTGAATATGGATGGATGAGCTTTGCTTTATTTTTATGGATAGTCTGTTCCAGAACAGTGGTAGCCTCTGTGATATATATCCATCTCTCCACAACATTCAGTTTAGATACCCGGACTGAGTATTTCTGATGCCATTTGACTTGCTGATGTTCAGTAGGTACATCTGTATTATGTCGGAGGATGCTTTGTATGCAGGACATGTCACCTCTAAGCACTCTGTAGGATACTGAGTATAGTAATAAATCTTTGAGGTGGTCCATGCAAGACCTATTGTTTAGGACTTGTATCCTTTTAGTAAGGTATCTCTGAAGGTATTCCAGTTGTTGCATGGGTCTGGACAGATACATGCCAAAGTGGGCATTATACAAAATGATTGACATAATGAGAGCTTTGTAAAGGGGGACAACAACATCTCTAGATCTAGTCACAATCAATTTGTTTATAAGCTGTGCAATATATATATATATATATATATATATATATATATATATATATATATATATATATATATAGTTGGGGGATGTTAGGGGCACAGCCCCACACATTTGAGGGGTGGGTGGCGTAGCCCCCCACTAAGTTTGAGTATATATTGTCTTCTGGAGAGAGTTAGTCATTAGTGTTGCAACTATGCATGTCTATTGTTTAAAATGCAATGTTTAAAATGCATTGTTTTGATGTTTTTCATAAAATACAATACAAAACAAACAAGGTGAGGGGCTACACCCCCCCCCAACTATATATACTGACTCCAGGATCACACTGCAGTGGGGAAAAGGGCATATACCTTTTACTTGCCTTACAGTATTCTACACAGTACCATATATACTAAGTTCAGTTCAGTGAAATGAGACTCAGTGAAATGAGTTTTCAGTAATTTGTGTTTTCAGCGAAGTGGTTGGGTTGAAATGAAATTCAGTGAAATAAGATTCAATGAAACAAAGTAGACTCATATATATATATGAGTCTATATTAGAACATCAACTTTTTAAAACGTCGAATGTTATAATATCGACCCCTATTCAGCGAACGCTGACAACATCGAACATGCAGAATAGAGATTTTTTTCCCAGGGAAAATATTCACTCTTCCGACACACAATCACACAACATAAACACACCAAACAAACAGCAATGCACACACATACACCTAAAATCCTACATCTAACCCTACACTAAACTGTACACACACCACTAGCTATCCACTTACCTTAACCCAAACCCTAACCCTAAGGTCCTTCACTATCGCACACTTACCTCACCCACGCCCTAACCCTAACTCACCTACCCCGCCTTAACCCTCATGTCCACACAATCACACACTTACCTGATCCGCGCCCTAACCCTAACTCACCTACCCTGCGCCCTAACCCTCACGTCCACACTATCGCACACTTACCTGATCCCCACCCGTAACTTTCCACCACAGTGCTAAACATAGCAAAGCCACAGGAATGGCCAACCAAAGTCCTTCCCTAGGAAGAAATTTGGTGTTCTGCAGCTTCACTATTTTCAGTGTTCGCTGAACAGGGGTCGATATTAGAGCATTCGAAGTTGTGAAACTTCGATGTTCTAATATAGACCCATATATATATATATATATATATATATATATATATATATATATATATATATCAAGAGAGAGATTACAGATTCATGAATAAAATGATTTATGAAAGGTTTTACACTTTACTTATTCAAGAATAAAATGATTTATGAATGGTTTCACACTTTTCTTATGTTGTATTGGGTGCCCAGCATGATGTACCATCCCAATCATCCACTTGTATGTTACCTCATGCAAGATCCTTTATACCTCCTCTGACATAGTCTGCTCAGTCACCTTTTGCCTGGCCTTCAGTTACACAGTCTACCCTACAATACTAGCTGTAGTTCCTACATGAACCTTATCTATAGTCCTTTGCTATGGAACCAAAAATGAGAACCATTCCTTTGTCCACTACATTTCAGTGGCTGCTTAGCTTCAATCAAAACTTGCTTTTGGAAAAGGGCCATGGTAATAGGAAGACCCATCCATTCCATACTCATGAGGGAACTGTGATGGCTCAGATATATCCATCTTAAGGCACAGATATGCAGAATGTGGTTAGAAATTCATTTTTTAAAACGCATCAGCTTTTAACTTGATTATTTAGTCATTCTTACTGTGCCTTGTATAATCCCTATTATACAAAAGCACTAAAATTGCAACAGGTGTTCTTGTCTCTTTACATTAGCCTCAGACACAAAAGCATACAGACAAATCAGTGTGTGTGTGTGTGTGTGTGTGTGTGTGTGTGTGTGTGTGTGTGTGTGTATGCACGCGTGCACGTGTGTGTGTCTGGTGCAAGTAATGCATGCACAGGTGCATGTGTGTGTGTGTGTGTGTGTGTGTGTGTGTGTGTGTGTGTGTGTGTGTGTGTGTGTGTGTGTGTGTGTGTACTTCTGCTTGTGTCGTGTGTGCATTTGTGTGTCGATTTTTGCATGCATCTATGTGTACACATGTCTATTGAGGGAAGTACATCTCTGTTTGCCTCGGCTATATTGGGATGAACTATTTAACACCAAGTTTCTCTAGTAGTAATATTATTCTGTTTAACTTTCTATGTGATTTAATGCTCGTAGACAAGATTGTGAAAACAACCCTTATATAGACAACACATCAATTTACAATGCTCATATTATGCATCCAACTTTTCTCTTACAATTCCATTGGGCACTATATCTGCACTACCAATATTGGAGACACTGCTGCATGCTCATAACTAACACTATAAATCTATCTAGGCTAGTCTCATAAGTTTCCCATTATCTTCTTGTCTAAGCTGATGTACATGCTGGTATACTGAGCAGAAGTCTACAGGCACTGGCCTTGTGCTATAAATAATTAACAAAAAAAGCAAATCAGAAAGCTACCCATGGCCTGTCTATAGCACTGAATGAAAAATTAAAACTGCAAACCTTTTCCAATTCTGTCAGGCAAAGGCTTTCTGGTGAGAACAGTTTTACGGAAAACCTGGAAATATCTTCACTATTTAAGAATGGTGGTTCAACTACCCAACTATTCTACAAAGAATGCGCAGAAAACAAATGTTAAAAGCAGCTTGTTTCTGTTTAGCAGCACATCCTGTCGCAAAGCACACAGGTATGCAAAAGTTTGTAATTTCACCTGTTAAACACTTTCCAAGTAAATCATTCAAGCATTGTTTTGCAAACTGACAATGCTTTATTAAATTGAGTAAGCCTACACAGAAAGACCAAAAACAATAGAATTGTCTTGCCAAAAAAGAAAATGTAATCCTTATTCAAACTTTAAGAGACTATCCCTTTTCACATATAGCCCTGTTTCAGTCACTTACTCTGTCCAGAAGACGTGATTACTACGAGATCATCTGACCTCAGAATGACAGTTAAGGTCATGGTACACTGAACAAAAACTCTCTTCTCACTCATCCCTTGAATGCTGGTTAATGAGTCAGTCACAGCCTCCACAGTGACAGAAAGAATAATCCAATTAAAAGGACATTGGTCTCTACAGGCACCTCAGACCTCCAGCCTAATTCTTTTGAAGTGACCCAGAAGAAAAACAACAACTGGCTCCAGGCCACTGAGCCAGGACTGGACTTAAATCCTGGGAAAAGACAGTGGAGTGACTTTCTGTAGCATGGGTGAGAGTATGTTTTAGTTTAGGCAGGAATCAGTGCTTGAGGTAGGTTAATAGCTGACTAGGAGTCAAGTTAATGTTGGCAAATAAGAAAGTAGTGGTAATGATTTTAAGACAGTGTAATTTAACCTTTGATTGCCTTGTGTGTGTGGTGTGTGTCTGTGTGTGTGTGTGTGTGTGCGTGTGTGTGTGTGTGTGTGTGTGTGTGCGTGTGTGTGCGTGTGTGTGTGTGTGTGTGTGTGTGTGTGTGTGTGTGTGTGTGTGTGTGTGTGTGTGTGTGTCCGTCCCTGTCTGTTTCCTGAATACCTGGTCAAGTCCATTCTAGTTATGTCTATGTGAAGACTAAGCAAGACAAATCCTGTTTAATGCTATAGTCGAGGTGACCAGAAGACACAAATCAGTACAAAGCCAAGAAAATCCAGTGAAAATCTGGGAATTAGAAATATGCAGTTAAAGTATAGTATGTTTTGAATTCAATAAAAAAAAATGTTTGCTTTATATTGTCATACGGTGGCTTCTTTTTTTACTATAAATTGAAAACATATCACAAAATTTAAATACACTGTACAACATTTTTAAAGCATAATTGTTTCCCCCTTATTCCTGACTGCCATCATAAACATGGATGCAGCAGTAATGTACATAATCACCTTCAACCAGCCCGTCTAAATAAAGCCACTAAAAAAGTTAAGCTTATATTTGTCTTTAGAATTACTTGCAGACAGGACAGCGGCACATTGGTTACTGCTGCAGCCTCATGCCACCTCCTGGCTGGAGTGCCCTATAACTGGAGTCATCATGCCTACTTTGTGACCATCTCAGATGTTGCCAAGGTCAGTAGTTTCCTCCTACATGCCAAAGATCCTAAATGGTAAGTACATGTTCCTAAAAATCCAGTAATCTGCCTGATGTATATGAATGTGTGTGGTAATCCTGTGATGTACTCACATCCCACTTAGGATTCATACTCTGCCTTATGACATTGATTGCTGGAATAGGCTCCCCATCACAATGACTACAATAAAGATAGGATCAATTATTTCCTGTTCAGCGGACACACCATTATAAATACATGTGGCACCACCGTAATTGCTGTCAGTTTTTATGCTGTACCCAGTGCTGCCAGACTTCAGCAGAAGGTTAGTATCATAAACAGGGGGTATGCCACTCAACAGCTTCTGCTTGCTGATGGGGTCGGAATGTGAAGGTCTGGTGCAGACTGCTGCAATAAGCTACTACACAGGGTGCTGTTTTTTTCTAAAATGGCATTTTCGTAAAATCAGTTAGTAGAAGAGAAATTAGACTAAAAGACTATGTTGCAGTTATGATCAATAGGAAGTGGTAGCGAGGTCAGCAGTAAACTGCAAGTTATGTAGTTATACAGGAAGTACTTCCATGAATGTAGCAGGTTTTGCATGTAGACGTTACAGATGACACTCAGTGAACACTTGGTTACTTGGAAAAAAAGCAATGAAAGGGAGTAGGATGGACAAAGGACTACCAGGCAAGATTTTCTGTCAAAACATGAAAACCGGGTGTGAACCTGTACTACAACACTAGACTACACACAATCAAACCTCTTAACTGTACTGATTTTCCCAGATTGTCAAAATTTTTGCCATATATTTTTGGTCCATTCCTCATGAAATTGTGTTTTTCTGGCAAATTATTGAAGACTGAAGTCAGAAAATAATGACAGATATTTGAGTTTTAGACTTCATACCTTTAAGAAAATTTATGTTAATGCAAAACCTGTTATTCTAGCAATGTTCTAAGTTTGTAAGAATAATATTTAAAAATTGTCCTTATTTTTGGGTGTTTGTCCCCCTATTATTTATGGCTTTTTGCAGACTTCTTGTTCTAAGATGTTAAGAGCTATACACACAATGTAACTGAAAAGTACAGAATAAACCAGTATATTCTAGAGTCATACATGTGGAGACATGCCTCTCAACTGTCCCTGATTTTCAGGGACGTCCCTGATTTTGACTCAAATCTTAGCTCTGTCCCTCTTAATCCCTCCTAAAACTAGTGACTTTTGGAGGAAAGGTGGTGAATTACACTTAATGAATAATGACAATAATTAAGAGTTATAGACTTCTTTTACTTTCGTAAATGTGTATTAATTCATATGCTCTGATTCTGTCAATGTTTCAAGTTAATAGCATTAATATTTTAAAAAGTGTCCCTGATTGTCCCTGATTGTTTTGTGACTTGTCCCTGTTTCTGTTGAAATTTGTCCCTGATTGGTTGAGCGGTCTGTGTGTATTAGAATCTACAAATACTTCAGCAGGTAAATGAGTATGTGCTATTCTGATACATGATTCTGTATTGGACTTACAGGATGTCTTTTGGATGTAATGTACATAACACTGTGGATGTTAGGAAAGACATCCAGTTACTAAATTAGCAAATACAAAAAATGCCAGTTTTGTAGGGAGAACTCCCAATGTACCCCCATTTAGTACTATATTCCATCTCTGAGGTTGCATTACTTGAGAGAATAGCTATGCATATATGTCTCTTTCCTTGAGACAATTCAGCCTTGGAGTTAGAGTATAATAGCAGGGGGGTATGCAGGATGCTCCCCATTAAACTGGGGTATAGGTAGTCATGCCTCATACAAAAATATGAAGCCTTTCTCTCCTTTAAGTATCAGATTATTGTATTGTTTGGTAATTCAGCGGGTTGTCAGCTTTATCTTGTCATCCTTAAGCATAAAGTATAGACATACTTATCTAAATATATACATACATACACACACACTCACACACACACACACATATATATATATATATATATATATATATATATATATACATATATATCTAAATATATATATATATATATATATATATATATATATATATATATATATATCAGGGTATAGTATATTTGGTCACAAGTACTTTTTGTCACAAAGATTTTACGGGGTGAAAATGGTTGAATGTTTGCATCTGGAGAGTGGTGAACTAATCAAATTATGTCTTAATGAATATATGGTAACTGGGAGTGGGCATTAATGCCAAGACTTTAATTTCTAATAAAATATTTGTTTTTTGGGGTGAGAATGTATGTGTGTGTGCATGAGAGCATGCAGGTATTTGTGAGTTAGGATTAGAGTAAGAGCTATGGTAGAAGATAATATGTATTCTGCATTTATGTAGTGGTGTGTTTGAAGTATCCATTTATGTGTCTGCATTTGACTTGTATAGTGGTACTACTCTGGGAAGAGTATTTGCATGAAAGCATGTTGAGTGGTTGCACCATCTTATTCATATACTAACCCTAAACCTACACCCACTCCTGCCCCTAACCTCAACCTTACACATTAGGATACTAAACACCCTTTCTCTAACAGTACCAGTATTCAAACAAATTATGTCTGCAACTTAAATGTTTTTCTTCTTTAACTGATCAGAAAATGAAACTATTTTCTTTCTTTAATTGGTATATTTCTTTGATAGAACAGACTTTTTATCTAAAGGTAAGTTAGATTTTTTTAAATTAAACATAAGTAATTTTTGCATACAGTAATTAGTAATATGTATATTAGAATTTTTGTCTTTTTATTTTCAGCTAGTGATGAAATAGGAATCAGTGTCAAATGTTGATTAAAATTTCAACAAACAATTTGAAAACCTCAAATGAACTCATACACAAATATGTATATGTGTACATATATATGTATACCCCATATAAATATATGTATATATATATATATAGGGTCTATATTATATAATCGTATGCGAACAATGTCGAACACTCTAATGAGCAAAAATACAGAAACTCAAAATCCTTATTGTGGGGGGCTGTGCCCTCCCACCCGCTAAATATATACTCCAACTCTGAGATCGTACTACAGTGAGGAAAGGGCAAATATCCCACTCTTCAATGCACTGCAATCTCAATAACAGAACTTCGAATTCTGGCATTTTCACTTATTAGAGCATTCGACATTGTTCGCATGCGATTATATAATATAGACCCTATATATATATATATATATATATATATATATATATATATATATATATATATATATATATATATCCACATGCATGCACATACATACATACATATTAATAAAACATGGTTTAAACAAGCAATTACAGCTTGAATCAATTTTTTTCTTATTTTTTCTTATTTTTAATAAGAAAGCAAAGTGATTTTTTTCACCAGTCTTAAATAAGAAGTGACAATGGCCCATGTGAGTAAGTCATATGCCATTTTCTAGAGAAGTCATTCCTATACAACCAATTTTCACTTTATGTTGTACACCCTTAAGGCTGAAAAACTGAACTTCCTCAATACTAGATTTTATACACACACACACACACACACACACACACACACACACACACACACAAACAAAAAGAAAATATTTATATATATATATATATATATATATATATATATATATACATACATATATAAAGGAAATTAACAACCATACCACACATTCATCACAAATTTACATGAATAGTTGTGGGTTAATGTGAACAATTAGCATTAAGGGAAGCAGCATGTTCAGGGTTAGCATGCACTCACCATGCACACTTGTACATAGGTATACACACACACACACACACACACACACACACACACACACACACACACACACACACACACACACACACACACACACACACACACACACTAACCCTGTGCAAAATTAAATCTATTCCCTTATCTCAACCTAACCATAATGCACATGCACTCACACACAGACGTGTAGCTGGTTCAACCAGTACAATGTTCCAGCCATGAACTAGCATCCCATCCCCTCAGCTCTTCAAGTCCATCCATCCATGCACAACCCCTTTTTCCCATTTTTGTACATGGGGTCAGGGTGTCACTTCAACAATGACAATCACCTAGAGCCAAAGTTTACACAACTGGGTGGCTAGCCCTGCCACTATGTTCAGGACTCCTGAGCAAAAAATAAAGAAAAACACAAAAGATGACCATTCCTTCTTCTGGCACAACATCCAGGTGGCCAGATGCATGACATTCCCCAAACACTCAGGGTCCATTTCTATGCTCAGCCCACAACCCTCCTTTCCACATGTTATTAAACCAAAGCAAAAATAAAACAATCATTTCTTTTAAACTGTAGCAAACTGTTTGATGGCCATTGGAAATGATGTTTACTAACAGTGGAACATTTACTAAGTTGTTGTACTACACTAATGACTGCTCCTATTAACTGAACATTTTAAACATAAATAGTAGCTGGTTTAATTACTATTTGAATGTTTTATTGGGATTTAATCTTATTTAGAGAATATAAATGTGCTTATACAATTTTTGAGTAGCTATGAATTAGTCTGTATTGAAAACATTAAAAACAACTTTTTTCTTTGAACTGCTGCTCGCCTGATGCTGTCGCAAGCTTCCCGGACTTGAAATGTGAAATTATCTGTGGTATTTCCCACTTGCAGCATTGTAGTGTTAAAACAAGCTTTTATAACCTGTCACACGCCTTTTTTTACTCACATTAGCTGCTTGCTTCTGTTTTAAAACTGTTCCTTCAGATGGAAGTTTTTCCTGACTTTTGACACCATTGGTAACAGGAAGTGCTTAGCTTAGAACGTTGGCGTGAACAGAGAAGATGGCTAAACAAGATGAAGTGAGGATTTGTCTTTGTATTTGAAAAGGGTATTAAAGAAAAACAACTCATTTTAATGAAATTTAACCTTTACATTATTTAAGAAGGTAATAATTATACTAAATCGACATTGAGAAGATAATAAGTGATGGGAAGGTTAAAAATAATAGATAATAGGTACATCAAGTGGTAAAGTATCAGATGAGTGCTTTGCTTTAAAAAATATCTAAAATACACCTCTACATATTTGTTAGTTTCCTATTTAAGTATATTATTTTGATTTTCTCATTATTTAAAGGAATTAGGTATAATGCAAAAAAGATTATGGTTTGAGATGTTCAAACTCTGTATTAATAAAGGTTCATAATGATGTAAAATGAATCAATAAGCTGTTTATTTTAATTGCTGTTTAGTGAGAGTTTTTACCATCTGTGTTTTTGTGTCTCTTTGATAACTTTTGCATTCATTTGTATGTCAACTTCTGGATTAATATAAAATATTTAATGAGTGGTATTTTTCAGCTGGAAAAACAATGCTATAGTACTTATAGAATGTTTTTGTGTGTGTGTGTGTGTGTGTGTGTGTGTGTGTGTGTGTGTGTGTGTGTATGTGTGTATGTGTTCCTTTGTCAGATGTAGTCTATCTAGAGATTATTTTGTTGCATGTGGTTCTAATACTGGATGGATGCCAAATGAAAGATTTATAAGTCAAACCTATAGGTTTACAATTTATTTCCCTTTCTCTTTATTATTTGAACATATGGTATAGTATGTCTACTCAGTAATTCATTTATTCGTTTAAGTTATTGGTCTTTGAAATATGTATTAAGAAATAGAATCTCATTGTAATATTTATTTTAGATTACATTTAATGATACCTCTAATGCATAATTTTGAAGAATATACAGAGATATAATTAAGTTACAGCTTTCTAATGTTATTATATAAAATTATTTATTGAATATGAATTTGATTAAAGCTATGTGATTGCTCTTAATACCTACCATAGTTTATAAGTTTTAGTAATTTATAGTTATTAGGATATATTATATGGTATGGATATATGCATATTACATTGGCTGTTAAAAAAACTATGATAAGAATAAAGTTTACACTTTAACTTGGTGTTTAAATTACTGATGATATATAATGTAATACACTAATCTGAGTTGAAATATAAGATTTATTGGGAAAATATTGATATAATTTAGTAGTTTATGGATTTATGATTATGTAAGTTGTTATATCAAAGTTTATATAGCTATAAAAATAAGAAAAACATGTACATTTACATCTTGGGATGCATGGTGTCTCAAGATATTAAGAAATGAGTTCCTTATGGTTATAAAAAAAGTAAAATGTTTTGAGATTTATACTGATTACACTAATACATGCTATTAATTTCACTCTGTATATGTAATAAGATAGCATGTATAAATAGAATTTAGTATGTGGTATAAATACTTTAAATGTATATGATTTAACATATGATAGTTTTTAATTTCAATTTCAATATTGTTTATAATGTCCGTGAATAATTGTTGTTTAGTTAATATATAGTAGTGAAAAGATAAAAGTTAATAATTTCATGTTGTGTTATATTTAGACAGTAAAATGTTAGATATACAGTGTTCATTAAATATGTATAATATAATATAATATATGGGGAAATATAATGTGGATCTGCTTTATTTCTATTTAAAATGTTATTAGTTTATTATTGAGATATAGCAGCAATAAACTAACATTATATTGTTTAATGGAGTTGTTACAGAGTGGGTTATATGATTATATCGGCAAACCAGAAATTTGTTATTCTATGTTAAGGTATTTAAATGTTTTGGTTGTTTTCTATTTGTCCACAACAAGCTGTATTGAAATTTGCTTTTTATTAATTGCATTAAACAATTATATTTTAATGTTAGTGTTATTTGATTTTAAAGATGTCAGTCCATAAAAACATTAAAATGAATATTAATGGTCTAAATTATCCATTAAAAAGGGGTAGTTCAATTAAAAATCTGAAAGTTCACAAAGCTCATGCAGTTTTTTTGCACACTTACTGACTAATGATTTAAATAGACTGCTTTTAAAAGATTATACCATTCTAGCTGGCTCTTATTTTAGAACAAAATGTTTTATGAAAAAATTCATTGATAGTGCCAAAAGTATTGATATTTATTCTGAAAAGAATGGCATGTTAGGATCGGGTGTAGTAGAAATAAATAACAAATATTACACTTTTGTAAGTACCTACTTGATACCTGGGATTGGAGCAAAGTTTTCAAAAAATATTTGGATATTATAACTTATTATATGAAATTATATGAAAGGAGAGATGGTTATAGCTGTAGATTTTAATTATATTTTTTCTAATAAAGATACTACTAATAAGAAGAAATCTAGATTTTCTTCTGTAGCTAAGCATTTGGAATACTTCATTAAACCTATGCAGATGAGAGGTATTTATGATTTAAGATCACCAAATCTCTTAATTCTACTCATTATTCATTTAAATTTGGTATGCAAACCAATATTAATAAAGTTTTACTTCTAGTAGCTTATATTGTAAAACTGAGGATGTGTTGGTAGTTCCTTGTCTCTTAACTAACTATAATGCAATTATTTTTAATCTTGCTTTAAAACCTAATAACTTAATTCATTGTCAAAGACTGGCAGTTTACATAATTAAAATTAATGGATGATCAACTTGCGGGCAGATCATCCTCCAGGTCTGAATGCGGAAATCCCCTTGAAACCTGTATTGAAGGCAAAGAGATTAACGACTGGATAGCGAAGAGACATGTTCGTGATTGCTTCATCTGGTTGGTGTTAGTATTATGAATGGAAATAAGAGGAGTTGTCCCTTCATCATGTTTTCATTGGTTGTTATCTTTTTTTAATGAAAGAGGGAGTCCCTGCCTAATCACAATCTGAAAAAGGTTTACGGAAAGCACTTATCGTACTACAAACTTCAAGGGACTTTTTACCAGCTTTTTATTTCTCATTGGAGAGAACAGTTTTTAAAGTATATTGATTCAAATGTTATGGTTTTAATGTGTTAACATATTGAACGGCTTTTGCTATTCTATTTTTTGTGGACATTTAAATTTAGCCATGGAGGGGTTGTTTGATTAATTTCTATATAATTAAAACTAATGGTTTTAGTGAATGGATGTCATTTTGCAGGATATATTAAAAGCTTATTTGAATGGCAAAAATAAAAACTGGCATATTTGTAATAAAAAAAGAAATGGGGTAGAAATTTAAATGTTTTACAATCTAATACAGATGAATTAAAGTTAAATATAAAACTTAATAATAAGTCTGCAAATTGAGAGTTGAAAGTATTGAATCAGAAATATGTTGAAATATTAAGTCATAAGATTTCAATAAACTTAGAAAACCTAAAATTACAATTCTATTCTATAAACCCTAAAAGTCTTCATAAGATTAGGTATTAGATCGAAAAAAGTGAAAAATACAAATCAAATTGAAGAAATCTCATATAAAATTAGAGATAAAGATAAAACAGTGACAGATGTAAAAGATATATTACAGTGTTTTAGGAATCATTATGAACAAATTAATAGCAATAATAGTACCCTAGAGAATAGTAGTTTAGTTGTAAGCTTTTTAAAAGACAATATATATTTTAAGTTAACCAAACAGCAAAGAATTATAATTGATGAATAATATTCTTTTAAAGAATTAAAAGGACAAATTAAAAAAAATTAACACAAACAAGACTTCGGGATTAGCTGGTATAATACCAAAGCTATTCAACTAATTCCAGATAAAGTTTTTAAAATTTTGCTAAAAGCTTTTGAAGAAATTAAATCTACTTCCAAAGCACCCCCATCTTGGAGATTTTCTCTTGTCTCACCTATATTGAAACAATGCAAGGATCCAAAATTATGTTCTTCATATTGTCCTATTTCACTTTTAAATGCTGATTATAAGGTATTATGTCTATTCTAGTGAAAATAATTAATTCTATCTTGCCAGGAATAGTAAATGATGATCAGACTGGATTTATATTAATAGAAGGGTTAAATATGATATAAGGCTGTATACATTGATTGATTTTGCTAATAAGAATAACAAATAACTTTCCATCATAAGATTAGATATAGATAATGCTTTTGACTCAGTGAATTGGCTTTACTTATATAAAGTGCCTAAAGAATATAATTTTTTCTCAGGAGTTTATCCATTTAATAGCAAAGCTGTATAATAACCCATTTCATGTAAAAAGATAGGCTCCTACTTTCTAGATAATTTTAAATTATAAAAGGTGCTAAGTAAGGGTATCCACAGTACCATCTGTTATTTGCTTTGATTATAGAACCTTTTGCAAACTATATTAGATTGAATAAAAATATAAAGGGTTTTCAGAAGATGAGAATTATAACTCTAAAAATAACTTTTTTGCAGATGATAGTTTCTAACCATAGGTGATATAGAAACATTGGTAAAACATATAGTCAGTTCCATACATTGTTTTGACTAGATTTCAAATCTGACCTTTAATCACAATAAAGCAAACACTTTACTAATTAATAAATAAACAAATTATTGGTTAAAAAGATATGGTAATTTTAAGTGGGATAATACACAAATTAAATATCTTGGAATTACTGTAACATCTAATTGCAAGGATTTAATGCTAATAAATTATAAAAAATATAATTAATATAGTTAACCAATTAATCACAAACTGGAATGAGTTATTATTCACTAGGGAAGATTGTTTTACATTAATAAAATTTGTAATTCTGCCTAAAATCTTATTTTACACTCAGTTGCTAATTATAATCCCTTTTAAAATAATTTTAAAGAAAATAAACTCTATTCTTCTTAAATATTTATGGTGCCCTAACAAACTAAGGATTTCTTTTGAATGACATGAAAAAGTTGGGAAGAAAGTGGTATAGGTTTCCCAAATCTTGAATTATATGCTAAGTTTGTCATTATTAAAATAATAGCTCAATGGCTAAACTCTTCACATGAATCAAAACAGGAGTTAATTCATGAAAAATTTTACTTGCTAATAATACATTTTTGATAGAATCACATACACAACTTGTGTTAAATAAATTGCATTGAATATTAAAAGAATTTGTATGAAAGATGGGGATAACTTTATTGTTATTCCTTTTGTCAATTATATCCTTCTTTGAAAAATATATTAATTCTAATTATATAGTTAAAGAGCTTTTATTTTTAATGTTTCCTACAGCATATACAAAGGTATGTTTAGAAAGATGTAATATGAGTAAAATGTTAGATCTTAAAAAGTGGTTTAATCTTTTGGTATCAATTCTTAAATGCAAAAATATATATTTGGCAGATTATCTTTTAGCTAGATAGAGTTTATGGAAAAATAATTGGTTGTGTTTACAAATTTGTAAGGCATTTGTTAGTAATAAAAGAAAAGTATTGTTTGATTTACTTATGAAATATTTCCCCACCAAACTTATAATTTTTAATTAGTATTAACAGTAATTCAATAAATAATAAGGTATCATATATAAACTTGTAACAACAGA
The DNA here is from genome assembly GCF_019279795.1 of Protopterus annectens. Taxonomy (NCBI): domain Eukaryota; kingdom Metazoa; phylum Chordata; order Ceratodontiformes; family Protopteridae; genus Protopterus; species Protopterus annectens. The sequence goes on along the minus strand of NC_056730.1, from coordinate 586,026,987 downwards.
TTTTACTCTTCCTGATTTGGCTTTTTGGAATTTTCTACAAATTTTAATAATAAAGTTTTTTTTCTGATGTAAACAAAATTAATTTTAAAATCTTCTAGAAAATCAACTTCGTCACTTTATTAGAAAACCTTTACTTGGAAATATTTGCATAGAGCATTTTTTAACTCCTCATAAAGTTATATTAGTATATAAATCAGAAAATGTTAATTGCTGGAGATAAGGTGAAGCTTTAGATGTTGGATGGATTCATATGGTATTAGAGTGTAAAATAATATCTCCTTTTTGGTTAGAGTTTAAAAATTTTACTCAAGCGTTGTGGTCTGATAGATGCATTATCACTGATTCTTCATTTTATTTAATACTCCAGTTCTAGATTTTAGCCCAACATTGCAAGTGCTGTTTCTTTGGTCTATTTTAGCTATAGCTATGAAAGTTATTACAAAAAGTTGGAAAACTAAAACTATCCCACCATTCATAGAATTTGCATATGTGGCCAACAGTCTATCTAAAATGAGCTGTCAACTATAAAAATGAGAACTCCTAATGTTATTTATCAATATATATGTTGGCAGAAATTAAGTGATTTACTTGAAATGTTTTAATGGTTTGTTTTTTTTATAAGGAAATCTTCTGAGTTTTTGTAAGTAGTTACAGAGTTGTTTTTGTTTAAATAATTTTTCATTCTATGTATTGTTATTGTTAAAATGTAATAAAAAGATTTAAAAAAAAAAAAGTGAGGAAAAAGTAGAAAAAGTAATGTATGTCATAAATAACAAAGATTTGAAGGTATTTCAGTCACTACTAAGACAGATAGGTATAAAGACAGACAGATAGACAAAGAGATTGGTGGGATTGGTTCACCAATTCAGTCTTTAAATGTGATATATGCTGCAGGTTTCATCAGCACATATAATTTCGTTTTCTTTTTAACAAAACAAACTTAAATGTGCTCAATTCAGCTAAGATAAAATGCAGTTTGTACACAATGCAGCTGTAAGGAAATTAAACAAGAGCTCAACTGCTCCGCATTCTACATAGGTAAGGCAGAAAGAGCATTGAAAGAAAGAATGTACGAACATTTTAATGACATTAAAAATAAAAAAGATAAAAGTGCATTGTACAAACATACTCTAGAATGTACCACCCCTCCGAGTGAAGGCTTTAAATTTGGGATTATAGACGTTGTCAAGTTTAACCCTAGGGGTGGAGATTTTAAGAATATATTACTTAACAGGGAATTGAAATGGCAATTGAGGCTTAGATCTCATGTTTTCCCTGGTTTAAATGAGTACATAACAATAAAGCCGGTGCTAACAGCAAAGGCATTTGAAGCATAAACAGAAAATATTAAGTATGTATTGTACTTGAATTTTTAATACAGTTTTAATAACAGTATTTATAATACATTTAACATTATACATAAGGATGGTATTTTTAACATTGTAAGTAGTTTATATGTATGTTTTATGAAATTTCTATTTATTAAGGACTTCTGTACCTTTAAAAATTAATTGCAATTGTATAATGATTTAATATAAAAGCAATGACATGAATTTTTTGTTTCATCTGATGAAGTCTTGCTTCCAAGACGAAAGCGCTTATTTTAATTTCATTAAAGTGTTTGCACCTGGTGACAGTGGATTTCCATTTGTGACAGTTTGCTGAGTTACTACAGTTATCTGCAATTTTTTGCCTTTTGTTTTATTGGTACTGTGAGTTTCCTTGGGGTCCATTCGTTTTCTTCTGGTGCTGGCATTATTTTTACTCCAGGCTGTGGTATGGAGAACAAATCCGATGACTCTACCCTTATTGAGGGGGATGATTTTTCCGGTCCTGACTGTTTAGCTAAGACTCAACAAGAAATTACAAAAGTTCATGAAGAAGTGTCTGCACTAAAAGGTGATCTTACTAGGCTTATCGAATTACTTAGTCAAACTGAGAGGGTGGAAAATACTGTGCAACCTATGCCATCAAGGGTGGTTTCACCCGGTTATCAGCACATCACAGAATTGCTGATCATGTCATCTCCACACTCTCTATTGCGGAGCCATGGTGGGGAAAAAGTTTCTGCTTCTTCTTGTTTTGGTGTGCAACGGACAGCATTGAGCGACTATTCCAATGGATGTCAAGTGAATCGAGCAGGCATTTCTGGACATTTGTCGGCTAAAGGAGTTTGTGGGCAAGCTTATGGCCAAAGATATGGTCCTACATATAAAAATGCCAAAGGTACTGTTCAATTAATTGACTGTGACTGTATTGAAAGCAACAGCACACCGGAGGTCAAGATTGACCATAGTGAAGCCATTTGTTTTAATGCTATTTTTGACAAAAAGTTTGATTTTGACCTTGTGACTGCCGTGGACACCAACTCTGATATGCAAGGGTCTTCTTACACAGAAGCACCTACTTTAAAAGTTATGATACATACGTTTGAAAAAAAGCTTTTTAAGCTTAAGTCTTTACAGATTGATAATAATTATTTACAATGTTGTGTTAAATGTAAAATGGTACCTCAGGGACTAAGAATGTTTAAATACCCTTTTGGTATTACTTATAATGGGGAAGTTTTGAAAGAGTTTCATGCCTATTTTGATGAATGTGGGATGGGGTTGTTAAACAAATTAATTAAATACAATGACACAGCGCTGGTAGCCCTGTTTAAACAAGTTGAAAAATTGAATGCAGATATTTTGAATGATTTGCTCTTCCCTGAATATGAACAGTTATACAAAAGGATTCTTTATAGAATTAATAAAATAATAGATAATATATTTCTTAGAAAGCAAAAAAAGTTTATGACGGATAGACAACAGTATGCTGGGTTTGTAGCATACCCCAGACCATATAAAAATAACATACAAAACAAAAATAAAGTTAATTATGATTTGGTAGGAAGCCCTAGATTTTTAAGGGACCAACAGCTTGACTGAGGGGAAAGGGTACACTCTACTCCAAATAGATGTATTGATGAATTAGACACTTTTTCTAAACAGAATGGTCATTTTTTGGCAGTAAGAAGGTTGGAGAGGCTGGCGAGCAAAGGCAGACACCATTCAGAACTAGATTACCATCAGGCACACACCAGTATGGGGGACAATCAGGGGTGGAAAAAAGTAGGGAAGAAAGTGAAATAATTATATTACCTGACACTGAAGGTATAGTCAGTGAATACAAGGGATTTAAGATTTACAATTACACCACTATAACGTTAAATAAGGAGTATTTTAATTTATTTTCAAAAGGATTTAAGTTTGTGTCTACTAGCTCTGGTGATATAGCAAACATATTAGTTGATTTCAAACTTTACCTTAGAAGATTTAATTTACGTATGTTTTTTAATAAACCAGAACATCCTACATGTCATGAACATCTAGGACCAATTAGGAACAGCACTGCTAATCCCCCCCTACATCCAGCTTTGTTGATGTTCAAAAAGTGTGTTACTGAAGAAATATATGAAGCTAGAAAAGAAAGTTCTTCTGAGCCCCACAATTTGAACTTTAGGGAAAAGAAGTTACTTAATGAGTTGAAATCTCAGACTAAAATTAACAAGTGGGGGGGGTGTTGTGTGGTGTGAACTGAAGAAGAAATGCTAGAACACAAATTCTACTATACACTAACACTTAATCTACTAACACTAAGAATGAAATTACTATTATTGCATATATAGAATAGATTCCTTTGTTGAGGGAATGGTACTTGAAATAAAATTGAAAATAAAACATATGGTCTATCACCACTATCTAAAGCAATTATTCCCCATTTATCCAACATGCCAAAAAAAGGTGCACAAATGTATTAAGAACCCCCTTTAGACCCCCTTTATTGTCAGCAAGAATTCAAAACTCCCCCTAGCAGTTTACCCACTGGACTAAAGAGAGAGAGAGATTCTCAGAACAAAAACCAATTAAAGACTCATGGATTTTTTTTTAAAAAATTTAATAATGATGGGGATAATATATCAATTTTTTTTACTATAGATGATGATCTTTTTTTTTTCACCAGTATTCCGAGATATAAGGGACATGAATTTTTTAGTGAAAGGATTTATAAATATTCCAGCATGTCCTTAGATCAAATTCTCTTGACTCTTGAACTGATGGAAGTGGTTCTGGATAACAACTACATTAGTTTCCAGGGTGAATATTATCAACAAACTAGTGGGGTAGTGATGGGGGCAGCTTGTGCCTCCATTTACGCAAATTTGGTGATGCTGGAATGGGAGCACAAGTATGTATTCAACAGCCCCTTTTACCACAATAATATACGTCTGTATTTGAGATTTTTGGACAACATTTTTATATTGTGGGAAGGGACTCAAGATACTGTTGAATTATTCATGCAATACATTAATGGGTGCACCCCATTTTTCAAATTTACATATACATGGACTAGAGATAATATTAATTTTCTTGACACTACTATTTTTCAAACTCACGAGGGGTTTAAATCTAAAATATTCAGAAAAAACACATGGTGCAATAGTTATTTACACTACACCAGCAATCACCCCACCTTTCAGAAAAAAAGTCTTGTCAAAGGTCAAGCAGTACGTATTGCTAGAATGACTTCAGAGAAGACTGAATTAAAGGGGGAATTTGATGTTCTTAATAAAATGTTTGAAGAGAGGGGGTACCCTAAGGAGTTTGTGCAGTATATATTAGATGAAGTACGTAAGGAGTGGGGTACTATATATAAGCCCCTTTTAGGTGTTCCATTAAACACAATGGTTAAAATGAAGGATGATTATAAATTCCAAAGGGCTTGTGTTATGGAATTTAATAGTTTCTCTGACACAGTCACTAATATTGAACTAGGTATGAGCAAACCTAATATTATAAGAACTAACAGGAGTATGTTAAAAACTAATGATGAATTGTATAAAGTAGTAGGGAAAGAACCTATTTTTTCATTTAAAACAGGAAGGAATTTCAAAAGAATATTCGAACAGACAGGGTCAGTAGAGAATTATATAAGAAAGGCTATTAGTTCATGTGGGAATTGCAAACAATGCTGCCACATTATTAAGGAAGATAATATATGTTTAACCAATAGTATGAATAGTAAAGTTTGGTTTTGTAAGGGCAACTGTAACACTAAAATGGTTGTTTATTTGGCCACATGTGTAGAATGCTCTGCATTCTACATAGGTAAGATGGAAAGAGCATTGAAAGAAAGAATGTATGAACATTTTAATGACATTAAAAATAAAAAAGATAAAAGTGCATTGTACAAACATACTCTAGAATGTACCACCCCTCCAAGTGATGGCTTTAAATTTGGGATTATAGACATTGTCAAGTTTAACCCTAGGGGTGGCGATTTTAAGAATATATTACTTAACAGGGAATTGAAATGGCAATTGAAGCTTAGATCTGATGTTTTCCCTGGTTTAAATGAATACATAACAATAAAGCCTGTGCTAACAGCAAAGGCATTTGAAGCATAAACTGTAAATATTATGTATGCATTGTACTTGATTTTTTAACACAGTTTTAATAAATAGTATTTATAATACATTTAACATTATACATAAGGATGGTACTTTTAACATTGTAAGTAGTTTATATGTATGTTTTATGAAATTTATATTTATTAAGGACTTCTGTACCTTTAAAAATTAATTGCAATTGTATAATGATTTAATATAAAAGCAATGACATGAATTTTTTGTTTCATCTGATGAAGTCTTGCTTACAAGACGAAAGCGCTTATTTTAATTTCATTAACGTGTTTGCACCTGGTGACAGTGGATTTCCGTTTGTGACAGTTTGCTCCTTTTTGGTTAGAGTTTAAAAATTTTATTCAAGCTTTGTGGTCTGATAGATGCATTATCACTGATTCTTCATTTTATTTAATACTCCAGTTCTAGATTTTAGCCCAACATTGCAAGTGCTGTTTCTTTGGTCTATTTTAGCTATAGCTATGAAAGTTATTACAAAAAGTTGGAAAACTAAAACTATCCCACCATTCATAGAATTTGCATATGTGGCCAAAAGTGTATCTAAAAATGAGCTGTCAACTATAAAAATGAGAACTAATGTTATTTATCAATATATATGTTGGCAGAAATTAAGTGATTTACTTGAAATGTTTTAATGGTTTGTTTATTTATAAGGAAATCTTGTGAGTTTTTGTAAGTAGTTACATAGTTGTTTTTGTTTAAATAATTTTTCATTCTATGTATTGTTATTGTTAAAATGTAATAAAAAGATTAAAAAAAAGAAAAAAGTGAGGAAAAAGTAGAAAAAGTAATATATGTCATAAATAAAGATTTGAAGGTATTTCAGTCACTACTAAGATAGATAGGTATAAAGACAAACAGATAGACAAAGAGATTGGTGGGATTGGTTCACCAATTCAGTCTTTAAATGTGATATATGCTGCAGGTTTCATCAGCACATATAATTTCATTTTCTTTTTAGCAAAACAAACTTAAATGTGTTCAATTCAGCTAAGATAAAATGCAGTTTGTACACAATGCAGCTGTAAGGAAATTAAACAGGAGCTCAACTTAAGTCTTTAGTCCAAGGATAAAGCAATTTTTAAATCAAATGATACTTTATTCAGCAGTTAATTCAGAAGGTAATTCTGTTTGATTGTCTCATATCTGTATTTGCCCCTGCATTATAATAAATCCCAGCAATATTTCTGAGTATCTGCAGTATTCACTTACACTAGGTACTTCTCTTTCACTGCAGAACTCTCACAAACAATAGGGGCATCAGTTCAACTTCAGAGACAGGCACTCTCACTACCGCTTTTCAGTCTGTTTTCCTCCTGTCTATAAAGCATTCTAATCCTAAAATATAGGAAATCTACTTCTTCAAAAAATAGCTATTGCCTATTAATTTCTGAGACAAGAGTTTGCCTGCCTGAGTCATACTGTCTGACACACCCTGTTTTGCAGTTAGCAGTATGCTTGCATAGCTCAGCCACAATGCCATATGATTTTCAGAACCCCACTCCCCAGTAAAGAACAACTAGTTACAGCCTCAGTGGTTGGAATCAAAACCCAACAAAGTTCATGCACATTTAAGTGGCTATGGCCAAGGTTCCTATTTATAGGATCATAAGTATATACTGGGCTGATACTACTAAACAGTATAAACCGAACTAACTCACATAACAAAATAATAAAAAGCCAGTAAAAAAACAAACCAAAAACTTTATTATAAAATGAACACTTCAATAAGCATATATCAATCTCACCAGCATGTTTCATTTATGTCACAGGCAAAGTTTAAATCCTTGTATCTACTGTTTCTGGTGTTATTTGACTTGTGGATGTGTAAAAGATCCATCAGTGCTAGATCTATGGATGCCTTGGATGCCAGGCATAGACTGCATCTTAATAACCTGTAGGAGACTGAGTATAGGATCGGTGTTTAAGGCAATCTGTGTAGGACAAGATGTTAATATCCTGGATTTTCCAGGTAAGGAACCTCTGAGGGAGTACCAACTACCAACTATTGCAAATGCCTGGTCAAGTACATGCTGAAGGGGCATCATACTCAGTGATGGGTCTGATAAGGGCAGAGTAAAATGGTACTATTACTTACTTGGACTTTATGCCATACCTTTACTTATAAGTTGGGTGACATAGAATGATTTTCTTGCAATCTTGGTTACATGTTGGTCAAAGGCCAGATTACTGTCTACATATGTTCCCAGATCCCTAACTATTGGATCACCTCTTAGGGTGTTTTACTGATGGAGTAATTAGCTTGGGTGGATGTTTTCCCTAAAGGCAGTATAATGAACTTCTTGGCATTGAGTTTTAAACTGTGACTTTAGCACCAGTCATTTGTCTTTGTTAGACCATCTTGCAGGATGTTAATATTGTGGGGGTGATCTATGATAACTTCCAGTTTACAGTCATCTGTAAATTTGGTGAGCCAGATCCCCTTGATATTAGCTTTGACCTCATAGAAGTAGGTGCCAAACAGGAGCAGGCCCAGCATGGTGCCCTGAGGCACTCCACCGGTGACCGGTCTCTTGGTAGAGGTGGTCTCACTAATCCTGACTCCATGAGTGCTGTCTGTGAGCCAGCTGGAAATCCAGTGACTAATGTAGGGATTTATACCTAGTTTGGTGAATTTGTCAATACACCTAAGTGGGGTATCATATTGAACACATTAGCCAGGTGAAGGTAGGCAGTATGCACTGTTTGCCCCTCATCCATTGCCTTAATGACCATCTTAAAGAAATCTACCACATTAAGAAGGCAAGACCTCCCATTCACAAAGCTAAACTGTGATGGGTCCAGTGTCTGTATGCTTTCAATGTCCTTGCTAATCATTTCCATGATAATTTATGTAACAGACTGAGTGTTCATCCATATCAATTTGTACTACAAACTGGAAAAGTCTGGTGCTATTAACATTAATTCTGAACACAGCATATGCTTTGGTTGCCTAAAAGCTTTGGCCTCAACTGTCCACTTTACCTTCAATGGAGCCTTACCCTTGGATGAAAGAGTAAGAGGCAAACAGTGATGGAGAATTTAGAATAAATTTATGAGAACAGCTAATCAAGAATAAAAGTAGCCTATCATGTTTTTAGTGGTTGACATAGGCTGGTTTTGTACTGCTTCAGCTTTCTCTGCTTGTCTTACTTCATAGCGCAAATAGAAGACTTCTGCCATGCCTTTTTTGGACTTAGCTGTGTTAGCAAATAGCATAGCTTGATATAGGGAATCTAAGATGGCTAGAACTTTAGAAAGGTGGCTTTCCCAGTATGTAGAAAATAATACCATATCATCCAAATAAGTTGGTGCATATCTACTTAGGAGGTGTAAGGATTGTTCTCCATGACCCACTGGAATGTTCCATGGAAACCAGAAGGCCAGACTTCATACTGAAATAATCCATTTGGTGTGGAAAATGTCATGTTATCCTCAGCTTCTAGGGATAATGTAATTTTCCAATAGATTTTTGTTATGTCAGAAATAGAGAGGAACCTAGCATTGCATGCATTTTCAATTGGTATGTCCGCTCAAGGCATATATTATGAATCTTAATTTACAAACTTTGTTTAATTTTTTGAAGTCATTGCAAAACCTTAAAAATCAATCAGGTTTGGGGAGCAGAACAATGGTGCTTTTCAATCCACTTGAGGATTCATTCATGACCTCAGCTTTAGATATTTTCTGTACTTCTTCCATGACTGCTTGTCACAGAGATTCTGGTAATTAATGCTGTTTTAAATTTACTGTCTGACCAGACAAACTTGGTATGATGTGTTAGATAAAACTTGCCCTGTCAGACAACTCTGATAACCTGTCATTCCTGAGTAAATAAATTATTACTCATTTGTTAACCAGGTAGGACCATTGGACAAATGATCCTTTTTTGGTGGTTCCACAGCCACAATACATAGTTACCTGTGACTAGCTCAAAGTTATACTGTAGGCCGAGGAGGGATAATGGAACCAAACTGTACCATACAGACTACGGCTCACAGCTTCAACCCACTCTACTAATTGCCAGAATGCAAGCTTTTACTTCTTGTTTCTAAGATATGGATAATATTTTTCATACTGTTGGCTTCAAGAAATTATATGGGAACCGTAACATCTTCTGCAAACATACTTACTACAGAAACTTCAGTTTATTCTCAGATCATCTATGCAGTATGACTGTTCTGGTTTCCTTTTCACACATACAGACACAGAGATACACACGTGCACGCGAGAGTGCACACACACACACACACACACACACACACACACACACACACACACACACACACTTTCAACTGTCAAGCTCACATTCACATACACAGATTTTTACTAAAATTGAAACAGTCCAATTTCTGCTTTGATGAAAGTCAAATAACTTAATCTAGGCCATTTGTCCTTTGGATGAGATGTTGCACTGACAGAGCTTATAATATCTGATCTAACATTGTTAAATAAGGGATTGAAATTCATTCCTTGTGCTGTGGAAGGTTTAAGTTCTATATTAACAGATTTGAAGCTTTTTGCTCATAATTTGGACTTAAAGCTCATATTTAAACAACAAGGAACATTTCATAATAATGTATGTAAACTCACTAGTGTCTTAATACCAAACAGCCACCCTGTTGTTGCCTTTTCTACTATCTGTGAAAGACAGATTAGAGAAATATATAACACATGTTCTTTTAGAAAGATGTTCAACTTAACTATTGATGAATGTACTTCCTTAAAGAAACTGATACAGGATGATAGTATAGTTATAAAAGAAGCTGATAAAGGTAGCTCTGTTATTGTTATGGACAAGCAAATGTATTTTAACCGCATGTCTTTATTTTTAGCTGATGCTAGTACTTTTAAATGTGTAAGTAGTAATGATGTTTATAAGTCTGTGAGTGTTATTAACACAATGATATATAACTTACAGCTGATGAATGACATTAGCATAGAGCTTTATCAATATTTTACTGTAGCACATCCCAAACTACCTGTTTTATATGGGCTAGCGAAGGTTCACAAAAGGTTAGAAACCCCCACTATGAGACCAATTGCTCTGGGAGGGGTTGGGCCACTGAGCCCATTTCAATTTATTTACAGAATGTATTGTCTAAGCAACTTTCATATGTAAAAAGCTATATACAGGATACTGCTGAGTTTTTGAGAAGTTTCTCTGGTTGGTTTAACACATATAAATCTCTTGGTACTACAAATACATTTCTAATGGTGACTTGACATTCAGTCACTTTTTACTGTTATACCTAATAGTTATGGCATTGATGCCATAAGGAAACTATTGGTCAAAAATGGGCAATACTCTGATAGATTCAAACTATATGTGAATTACTCCAGTTAGTACTAGATAATAATTATTTTGTTTTCAATTAAAAAATTTACCATCAAATATCTGGCATAGCAAAGGGTACTCCCATTGCTAATACATATGCCAACCTAGTACTGGATAAATGGGAGACTGAATTTATATATTATGGCCCACAGCAATATTCTCAGAATATCACTTGCTTTAAAAGATATGTGGATGATTTGTTTTTTGTTTGGCATGGTAGTAGGGATGAACTAAATGTTTTTAAACTATTTAAACAACAGCACTGAATTTTTGCATTTTTCTATGACATGTTCAGATACTAGCATTAACTTTTCGGATGTGAGAATTTTGTTTGATGATACTGAAATTCAAACTGCTGTTTATAAAAAACCTACACATAGGAATACATTTCTGCATTGAAACAATATGCATGCACCACATGTGTTTTAAAGTGTCACAAAATCTCAGTTTGTTAGAATTAGTAGACAATACTTCTATAGAAGAATGTAAGAAATGCAGGAACTGAAAGATGAATTTATGGAGAGGGGCTATAATAGGGACTCCATAGATATGGAAATTGAATATGTCTTGAGATGTAGGGATGATAGTACTAAACCTTATTTCTCTGTGAACACAATGGAAGTACCCTTTATAGCTAAGGAGACCAACTTAGATGTAGGTAAGCTACATTTTGTTACAGCTTTCAACAGAGCTACTTCTGATGTAAGAAGAATTATTAATAACTGGTGTATATTAACATCTCTACCTGAATTATGTCCCATAGTTGGCATGAAACCCAGTTTCTCATACAGAAACTGTCAGAGTTTAAAGTAGAAGTTATGTTATAAAGACATATGTGTCAAGAATGTGGGGGTAACAGCAGCTAAATCAAGTACCTTTCCTTGTTACAATTGTAGCTGTTGTGATGCCATTAACAAAACTAATACCTTTCAACACCCTATAACTAAGAAGAATTATATATTTTCTGGCTTAGCAATGTGTTACAATGAATATAATATACCTGGCTACCTTATAATAGATGTCAGGCATTTTACGTTGGGAAATCTACCAGAAAACTGAAGGAAGGAATAACTGAGCACCATTCAGAAACAAGAAGATATATTGACACTAATTCCATGGCTAAGCATATCAGTACATATGGAAATGCACATACATTCTCTTTTAGGGTGATAGATAGAGTATGTAAGGATATACAAGGGGGAGATCTTTACAATAAGCTTGAGATGAAGGAATATCAATGGATAATATGCCTTTGTGCTGATGTATTAACAGGTTTAAACCAGACTATTTCTTTAAAACCTGTACTAAGGTATAAACAAATGTGTTTGAAATAGAGTTCTGTGCTTCTGCAACTATTGTTTTTAACTAGGATTAATTGTTTAATTGAATAATTAATGGCTGTGTGATTTTTTTATAGTATATAAAAATGTTTAGTATGTGTTAGTATTTTATACACTGATGAAGGGTTTGTTTGACCTGAAAGCTTTGTTTTATTAAACACTTGTTCAGTATCAGCGTTGCTTGGTTTGTTTCATACTGCATCCAGTCTTGGTTTTATGAACTAAGCTTTG